>NC_053027.1:175523177-175838043 GCF_003073215.2 Triticum urartu
TTATAATTTCCTGTATGTAAGAAGATTATATCAAAACTTGTCTCAAATTTGAAATAATAATAATATCATAGGCTATTGGTGTCCATATGATACCACGATAAGTTTCATGAATTTCAACTTAGTTTTGGATTTATTGGATTTTAAAATCAAGATTTTAGATGTTAGAAATTTCTTGCATGGGGACTAAACATGCACCCAGGGACACGTATACATATGATTTTGCAATCCATTTTCGTGTACTATCATGGGTCTCTTGTAGATCAAATTTGATTTTGCACATTTAAATCCCTGGGAGATCAATCAATGTATAAAAAACGAATAGATGTTATCTATTTTTTCAATTTTCAACACTGAACTCCGTTGGTCGCATGTTCGCCGCAGAAAAAGTTTGACATGCATCTTTGGACCACATGCACGCGGTGCTCCTAGGACACTCACTGCCGTGGGCCCGCGAGGTCGTCGTCCAGCACTATGACATGCGACGAGAGAGGTTAATTTGACCAACAAGGATGGTCATTTTTTGGTTCTTGTTATACATATGGTAGGAGTGTATATATATAGTACGCATTGAAGAGGGTGGCCGGGGGCAATACTACGCGTCATATAGGACACTCACTGTGGGCCTGCGAGGTTGTCCTCCATCACTTTGACCCAACAAGGAGCTTTTTTTGGGTTGTGTTGCGGTAGGAGTATATAGTACGCGTCGAAGAGGGGAGGAGGGGGCCGGGGCAACACATATATACTACACACACGTCACGAATCGATCTCGCTCCGTGTGGGGACTTTTCGGTTTCCGAGGTAGGTGCCACAAAGAAGTTGTGCATATTGGGTATTAAAAACATCACCAACACACTGGGCCACGTGCAGACGATGGTTGTCACTCATTCACCTGCGACTCTTCCCTCCATGGGCCCGTGAGGTCGTCGTCCATCTAATATATGACACAATGAGAAAGGTAATTTGACGAATAAGGAGGATTATTTTCGGGTTGTGTTACGGTATGTACGTAGGAGTATATATTATGCATCAAAGAGGGGAGGGGGCAACATATATATACTACATGTCATGAACCTCGGCTCGTGTGTGGGGGACTTAAAGATTTCCGAGGCAGGTGCCACATCAAAGTTCTGCATATATATTAGGTATTCAAACATCACAACCACACATCTCCATACATGTGTTTGGCCCACAAGCAAGCGATGGCGGTTGTCCTCTAGCACTCACTCACGGGGTTATCAGCGAGATGCTTCGTCCATCTCTGTGTGCCCGCTTGGTCAATCACTTCGACTGACAACGATATAGGTTAATTTGACTTATAATTAGGAGGGGATTAAATTTTGGTTCGTCTTATATGGTTCGGTACATGCAACTATACTTCGTTCGTATGTGTACGCACGAATCCCTCCCGCCGGGTCGAAGTGGTGGGGGATGGGGGGAGCACGCGATGCATCATGAACCATATCTATGTGGGGACTGTGCATTTTCGACGCATGCACGCACCACATCAAAATGTTGTGCTTTTGGTATTCAAACATATATATGCATACATCACGCATGTCCGTACATATGTTTGGGGCACATACATGCAGTGGTTCTCTTTGGACACTCTCCCTCGCTTGGTTATCCGACAGCCTATATATTGGTGGGCCCGCGTGGACGTCTCCATCACTGCGACCAACAACGTGAGAGAGGTTACCAGGGTGGATTCTTCTTCTCTTGGTTCGCGTTACCGTATAGTCGTACATCGTTCATGGTGAGATTCGAGACCTAAGTTTGAGGGCTCGCAGACACATGAATCAAAGTTGTGCATTGGGTATATTCAAATACCACATGACACTTCATACATATGTTTGGGCCACATGCACGCAATGGTTGTCTTCAGGCACTCGCTCGCATGGTTATCGATGACAAGCTAGCCTATTTTGTGGGGCCGCGTGTGGAATGTCAATGCATGACTTTGACCCAACAAACAAGAGAGGTTATACAACCAAGGTGGTGATTCTTCTTGGTTAGTCTTACAATACGCCTTGGTGAGATGTCCCCTCCCATCGACTCAATGTGTGTGTGTGGGGGGGGCACAGTACTACTTCATACTAGATGAACCTCCGTGGGGTCGGGGATACTCGGTTAATTTGCGATGCACATTTGCCACATCAAATTTGTGATTCAGTTATTTAAATATCGTAGCACATCGTTTTCACACACACACACACACACACACACACACACATCGGGCCACCCGCAGGTGTGGTTGGTAAGTGGTGTCACCCATCTAACGCCAGAAGAACACATCTGTGGGCCCGCACACGGTCCACATTTGATCGGAAGCAAAGGGGGGCGGGTGATGTACTCCTTTTAGTCTTGTGTTACGGTACGGTGAGATGTCAGACCTAGCTATTTGGGGGCATGCGCTCATAGCTAGGATTCCCTTCCCGGCAACACGAAGTGTGTGTGTTTGTGTGTGTGTGTGTGTGTTTGAGGGGGGGCTAGCAGTAATAACGTGTGCTTTGTGCGACAGGTGCCACATCAAAGTTGTGCATTGGATATTTGAACATAAAATGTGGCACCCCGGCTCAGAGCAACCGGTTTACCTTGCATTGCTAGCCCAGAGATCTAGTCTTCTGGCAACACACAACAACTTGGTACAGAAAACAACAGCTTTATTGATGCTAGCGGAAACATAGTTTCGATATTACATCAGGTAGCAAGGCCAAGCGGCACACACGGTGTGCCTGAACAGTATGTACATTATTTAATGAACATGAAAGGGGCCTCGATCACAACAACTACGCGGCAACGGAACGACGACGAAGCGGAACTCCATAGCACAGGGACACCGATGTGGACACGGTCTAGACACATGAAGCACTCCGACTAGGTAAGACTTTCCTGAAAGCTGGCACGACACGCCTGGTCAGTACATTGAATATACTTGCAAGCTCACAATGAATAAAAGCACAATGACAAACAATAACATGACATTTAAGCAGATTAAACGCAATGCTTCAACATACTACTCATGAAGTGAACATGCATGTGCATTGAGTCCCTCCGACTCCTTACCATACGGTTAGCTCGTAACCAATCCCATCAATACCCTGATCGCTCCCGGATCACAACTGAAACGAACTCTCTCGTTCCAGCAACAACAACATCAGGAACCAACTCTTTGGTCCCATCAACAACCATCTTCATGGTTCAACAATCTCATCACATAACCATTGCAAATCATATAACTTTAGTGTGCAAGATTAAATTATTTATGTTGATCCATGGTGTGACCTACTACGAACTGGGTCCGTAACCGAGGACATGCCTATCGATAGATTTGACACACACTCTGCAGAGGTTAGCACACCATACCCACATGATGGAATCCATGGCCTCGCATTCCCATTCGGGTGGACCAACGCCATTCTGACAGAACCAACCCAGTGCCATGACACTCTCGCGGTCACTCCGACCAACTCCCCTTTGGGCTAAGCCATGGGTGGCTGATATGTCCATTTTGCATCATGTTTCCTTACTGTTATTTATGATGTTTTTATCCATAATAATGCTTTTTGGAGTAATTCTAATGCCTTTTCTCTCATAATTTTCAAGGTACACACCAAGAGGGAGAATTCCGGCAGCTGGAAATCTGGACCTAGAAAAGCTACGTCAGGCTACCTATTCTGCACAACTCCAAACAAGCTGAAACTTCACGGAGATTTTTTATGGAATATTTAAGAATTATTGGAGTAAATAACTACTAGAGGGGGCCCACCAAGTGGGCACAACCCACCTGGGTGTGCCAGGGAGCCCAGGCGTGCCTTGGTGGGTTGTGCTCACCCAGGCCCACCTCTGGTGCCCATCTTCTGGTATATAGGTCATTTTTACCTAGAAAAAAAATAAGGAGATGACTTTCGAGACTTCGCGCCGCCGCCTCGAGGCGGAACTTGGGCAGGAGCACTTGCCCTCCGGCAGAGCGATTCCGCCGGGGGAACTTCCCTCCTAGAGGGGGAAATAATCGTCCTCATCATCACCAACAACTCTCACATCTTTGGGAGGGCAATCTCCATCAACATCTTCAACAACACCATCTCATCTCAAACCCTACTTCATCTCTTGTGTTCAATCTTGTTACCGAAACTATAGATTGGTGCTTGAGGGTGACTAGTAGTGTTGATTACATTTTGTAGTTGATTACTATATGGTTTATTTGGTGGAAGATTATGGGAGAAATCATGTTGCAAGTAATCATCTGAACTTGATATGTGTTCGATATTTTAATAGTATGTATGTTGTGATTCCCTTAGTGGTGTCATGTGAACATCGACTACATGACACTTCACCATATTTGGTCCTAAGGAATGCATTGTGGAGTAGCAATTAGATGATGGGTTGCGAGAGTGACATAAGCTTAAACCCCAGTTTATGTGCTATTCCGTAAGGACCGATTGGATCCAGAAGTTTAATGCTATGGTTAGAATTTATTCTTAATACTTTTCTCCTAGTTGCGGATGCTTGCGGGAGGGTTAATCATAAGTAGGAGGTTTGTTCAAGTAAGAACAACACCTAAGCACCAGTCCACCCACATATTAAATTATCAAAGTAGCGAACACAAATCGAACCAACATGATGAAAGTGACTAGATGAAATTCCCGTGTACCCTCAAGAATGCTTTCCTTATCATAAGAGACCATTTTGGTCTGTCCTTTGCCTCAAAAGGATTGGGATACCTTGCTGCACTTTTTTTACTACTATTTTCACTTGCTCGTTATAGATTATCTTGCTATCAAACAACTCCGCTACTTACAATTTCAGCACTTGCAGACACTACTTTACTGAAAACTACTTGTCATTTCCTTCTGCTCCTCGTTGGGTTTGACACTCTTACTTATCGAAAAGATCTTCAATTGATCCCCTATACTTGTGGGTCATCATGGCTATTTTCTGGCGCCATTGTCGGGGAGTGAAGCGCCTTTGGTAAGTGGAATTTTTTTGACTATTTACTGTAGAGCAACAGCCCCACAGCCCTTTTTATTCTAGAAATTTTTGCTCAGGCCTATTTAAATCCGCTCCCACCGGGAGTCGAACCTAGGACCTGGGGTGCTACTAAGGCCGCTGCAACCACTAGGCTACAGGCCCGTTCGCTTGGTAAGTGGAATTTGGTAAGGGAACATTTATATAGTGTGCTGAAATTTATTATCACTTGTTACTATAGAAAACAATCCTTTGAGGGGTTTGTTCGGGGTATATTCACCTCGTCCGAAACCACAATTAGCTACCCCTTAATCTACTGCTCCTACTGAAAATATTGAATGAAATTCTTTCAGGTATGATAGAACAACTGCTAGCTAATCCTTATGCAGGAAATGGAACCGAACATCCTGATAAGCACTTGATATATGTAGAGCAAATTTGTGGATTATTCAAGCTTGCAGGTTTACCCGGAGATGAAGTTATGAAGAAAGTTTTCCCTTTATCTTTGAAGGGAAAAGCATTGGCATGGATAGGCTATGCGATGCTATTGGATCTTGGAATTGGAATCGTTTGAAATTGGAGTTCCATCAAAAAAGTTATCCAATGCATCTAGTTCATCGTGATCGGAATTATATATATAATTTTTGGCCTCGTGAAGGAGAAAGTATCACTCTAGCTTGGGGGAGGCTTAAGTCAATGTTATATTCATGCCCCAATCATGAGTTCTCAAGAGAAATTATTATCCCAAATTTTTATGCTCGGCTTTCTCGTAATGATCAAACCATCACTATTGCAGGATGCTGCTAAAGCGACACTATGATCGAAGACCCTTCGAGAAACTTTGTGCGATGCAATAATTGCAAACAGTGCTATGCGAAAACCGTCGGAAATGTATAAAACATTTGCAATGAGGGATGCATCAAACACGGTTCAGGTTTTAGTTGCGTGTGCAATGAAGGGCATACGGTTCATTTCAATTAACTATTTGCGATGAGGAGGAACAAAAGAAACGGGCAGCCAGACAAAGGCATGTGCGATACACAACATAAGGTTCACTCGAATGAACTGTTTGTGATTAGGAAACACAAAAGAAACGGGAAGCCAGATGAAGGTGTGTGCGGTATACAACATACGGTTCACTCGGATGAATTGTTTGTGATTAGGCAACACAAAAGAAACGGTCAGCCAGATCAAGGTGTGTGCGATATACGCATGTGGTTCACTCGGCCCTTGTCGTCAGTGTGTGACCTCTGTGGCAACCGTTTGCTCCCCAGACGCCTCTTCGTGTATCGTAGCAATCATACACCGCCTCTTCGCCTTTCCCTCTCGATTTGGAATTGCTGTCGCACGCTCTTCCTCCCTTCATTTGCGTTCACCCTCCCTTCTGCCATTGTTCGATCATCTTCTCCATGGAGGGAACAGGCTGGAAATGGCCCCGTTATTCTTGCCCCGATCTGAAAGATGACGTGGTGGAGGAACTCATTGATCGGTGCGACTCATCACCTCGGCTAGCATGGCAGGTTCATTCAAGACCATTCTCGATTCAACTAATAACATCATTACAAGGAACCCAGGGGTCTAGGAGCGGTTTGTCTCCCCTATCTTCTTCACCGTGACCCTGCTGACTGGCGGGGGGATGAGGGAAGCCTCGCCTTGTGCAAGTTGATGCCGCTTGATAATGATACGTATGATGTTAAGATGCCATCACTTGAGGGCAAGGCTTGGGCAAGCACAAATGGAGACTGGGTTGTTTATATTGGGTACAACTGTGAGTGGGAACTTGTGAATGTGTACACTCGTCACTGGGTTCCACTTCCAAAAATCTCAGACGACTGCCCAGAGGTTGAGTACACTTGTATTCTACGTGAGTTCAAATACGATCATGGTGACTGTCATCTACGGAAGATAGCAATTTGTTGAGTTCCCAACCGCTATTGGGATTACTCGAACTATGAAGTTGTTGCTATCTTCGACAAGCTTGCTGGCTTCCTTACTTCCATGCCTCGATGGATATTGCTCAAAAATCAATTTCTGTACACAGATGAGTACTGTGATGCAATTAAATATGAGGGTGTTATGTTTGCTGCCACCACTTGTGGCACTGTTTTTGCATGGAATCATCATGCTTTCGGTACGTTTGTCTTCCACTGTAATTATAATTGTTTCATCCACATGCATGCGGGTTATCTAGTTCCCCTTTACTAATTAATTAACCTTCTTGTGTTTCCAAGGTCCTGTGAACATTCCACCACCTATACTTTTAAATTTTTATAACCAAGGTGGAGATGACAATGCTGATGATCACGAGCATGAGGACGAGCTGGACCCATATACTCAGTGGCGTCTGGCAACTTATTCTGATGGATCACCTCTTCTTGTCTGTATACATGGCACTGCTGATGTTACTAAGGAAGAAGGTGTTGTCTCGCATGGTCGCACTCTCCGGACCTATTCCAACATCCGTTGCAGGGTATTCGGGATGGATACTAGTGTACTAGCGCCAACACCTTCTCCCTGGTTCAGTATTGAAAGTCTTGGAGGAAACTCTCTCTTCCTTGGACAAAACTATCCAATGATGGTGGAAGGTGATCCATCTGCTGTTGACACAACGTTACTAGCATTTATGAGAAGCAACTGTATCTATACCTCGGACATTGCTATGCTTCCCTACCATCCCAATATGGGTCCTGACATAGGCCGCTTCAGCCTGGATGATCAGTCCTGCATTGGTCTCGAGATTGACAGTAGCTGGCCCTTCCCAGAGAATCACTTCTGGTTCAAAGCAAGCGTTTCCAACACCGACAAGTGGTTGAGCTGAAGTTCATTTCATCGCTTTGTTATTTGTTGTGTGAGAAAAACTTTACTAGAATGTTTTGTTGGAAATGATCTATAATCCAACGTGTATCCTCGTTGTCGTTGTGGGCTGATGACTCGTTGTATGTTATCAATGGTACATTTGCATATGCGTCCATCAACTCACGCCTGCTAGTGGTGTCCATATGAACAGTGTGTGGCACCCAGGCTCAGAGATACCGGAACGGCCCGTATTCCAGCCCAGAGATCGAGGAGAAGTCTTCTGGAATACGGCACTGCTTAGCATAGAACAAATCAGCTCTTTATTACAATCTATATGGGTACAAGGGGGTTACATCGGCACGGCGAAACTACGCGTGCCACAGTTGCTCCATGCAAGCAACAGAACAACACGAAGTAACGGAATAACTCTAGCAGCGGAACAACGACAACAATGATGAACTCCACTCCGCAGGGACTCTGGCTGGAACGCTTATCCTAGCTCGCAAACAAGGGATCCACGGCAAACAAGCAATCAAATCCGGCATGACCTGCAAACTGGCATGACACGCCAGGTTAGTACATTGAATGTACTTGCAAGCTCACAGCAACCAAAGCAATGAAGACAAACAATAGCATGTCAATTATAGAATATTAAGCAATGATGAACACGCTACTATCAGAACAACATGGCATGTACAACTCGATACAGTTAGAGAAATACGAGCATGTCATAAGCATATGAACATGATGACACTAGCATGCAACATGATGAAACTATCATGCACCAACTTACTCTGCTCGGGTTACATGCACCAACTTACTCTGCTCGGGTTACGTCATAACCAACACATGCATCACTTACCATCACGAACATCACACGATCATCTCAGGATCCAATCAAGCTTGGTATTAACAATACCATAGTAATCATTTATGACCACAAGGAGCTTGACCTTTACCCTTGACTCTCACATAACACCACAAATATCCATCAACTTGGTATCCATGATACCACAGTGATCCCCTCACGATCACATAAATATCAACCAACTTCTTTCATCATCGAACCGGGGTGGTTATTAATCAAGTTATTATGATTACTGTTGACCCATAGTGTGACCGAATATGAACTGAGCCCATATCCATAGGTGCAACTATCGATAGATTTAATAAACACTCTGTAGAGGTTAGCACACTGTACCCACACCATGGAATCCATGGCCTCGCACTCCCATTCGGGTGGACCAATGGCATTCTGACAAAACCGATCTATTGCCATGACACTCTCCCGGCCACTCCGGCCAACTCCCCTTTGGGCTAAGTCATGGGTGGCCCCATGCCTACCAAAGGCATCAATGGCCACCGTCGTGGCAAAACATAAACGGTCCCAAACGGGGACAAAAGCAGGCAAAACAACTTGGGAACACAAGGGTTATGTTGTCCTACCCGACCAAGGTAGTGCCCGTGCATAACCTTCCCTCGTTGGAGGCATCGGCGAAAGGCATGACAATAGACCTAGTTAGGACCCCCCATAAGGCAAGTGTGGTTGCACTGGTCAGCTCGATTTGGTGGCACCATGACTCAGCCAACAGTTGTTCAAGTTCATTATTATCCAGTTAAACTTGAAGGCAATATGCTGAGCCATGATAAAAATAACATGATGCAACTATAATGCATGAACATGATATCAACATAAGCATGGGGGTGCATCACAATCAACGAGCATAACAAAAAAATTTAACCATTTATCCAGATGAGCATGGCATACTGACGAGCATGAAAATCACAACTAGGACACTACTCATAGCATAACATGACCACTAGCATCAACAATAAATACCATGCAATAACATAACGATAAACCTACCATGCAAGCATTTAACCAATTGGGTGCAAAAGAACATGCACAACCACAGTACTCGGAATAGACGATAGTCATGCACCAAAGACCATCAGCAACATGTACTACTACCCAGCATGGCCAATATTAAATTAATACTAGCATGAAGAACATAATAATAGAGTGCAAGAAAACATGGCATGACAGTAACCACCGACCCATAAGCATAACCGAAATAACAACAACAGTAGCAAAACAAGCAAACAGTTATTAAAGATTCAAGTTGAAAACCAATGCTTCTACATGGCTATCATGAAAATGGTGGTTGTGGCTTGCCTGGGGTGAAGAAGGCTCTGGGAAGAGGTGCAGAACGATCGCGGAAAGGATCGCCGGAAAGGGTTCTCTCTCGGAGGGGCTGATTAGGGCCAAGGGCAAAAAGGTAATTTTCAATATGTCAAACCATAGTGAAAATGGTGGGAACAGAACGGGCTCGACGAGACGAAGACGTGGGCGTTGGATTCACCTCATGCGGAGTTGTGGTTGAAAAGTTACGACCGTTCGCTCGTTAGATAGAAAAAAATAAATAGTATTTATTTCTGCGGCTAACGAGTGAACGTTCACTATTCAACCATTTCGGCCGGCTGAGCTGAAAAACAAAAAGCGCATTCCTAAGATTACATCTCCAGAGTAGGGAAAACGGGTTTTTGGCTGAAGCATAAGGAGAATACGCTTACTCCATGGGAAAACGTACTTCTAGAAGTATGCTTCCACTAATCCACATGGGCAGTGGCGGGGCCGGGGCTCCTGTCTCGCTGACAGGTGGGGCCCGTGTTGACTCTCTCTCTCCTGGCTCCCTTCTTCTTCCTTGCGAGCACCCGACAGAGCAGAGGGAGGGACGTGACGGCGGCGCTCGGCCCGGCGCCCCCGGCCACCTCCGGCGATGCTCCGGCCACCGGAGAGCTCGGGGCGACGAGGCACATCCGTCGGTGGGGTGCACAGATGTTGGGGAGGATCGAAATAGCAGCACACCATGGATGCAGAGAACCGCGGCGGCAGCTGGATCATGGGGGCGGTGGCTTCGGCTACTACGGCGAGTGGGAGAGGGGTGGAAGGGGTGCACCGAGGAGTGGGGAAGAGGATGGTGGTGGCAGAGTGGAGGGAAAGGCCTCAGCTCGACCCAATTTAGCCGGAGCACTGCGGCGGCCATGGCAGCAATGGAGCGCAATGGGGGCGCCTCGAGCTCGGGGAAGTAGCTAGGCAGGGTTTTGGGAGGTGGTGAAGACAAGTGGTGAGCTCGGACGAGGCCGGGGTGGGCTTATATAAGCGGGGCAACGCGGTTGATCTCGGGTGCCGTCGCGGGAGGTCTGGCCAATGCTCTGGCAACGGCAGCGATCACGGGAGGGCGCGGGAAGGCGACGAGGGAGGACGCGGACGAGGCACAAAGGTCACGGAGATGAAGCAGAGCTCCGTGACAAGGGAAGGAAGAAGACACGGAGGTGGAAGACGAAGCGGTCATGGGCGTGCACTATTTCTCGATGGGGATGGGTCATCAGGGAAGCAAACGGAGGGGGCAATGGCTCCATAGGAATGGTGACAATGTGGGAAACACGCTAGACATGCACGGGCGAGCGAACGGGACGACCACAAGCCATTCCCGAGTAAAACGACGCTCTGGGCGCGACCAATGCTGCCAGAGCGCGTGCAAACGACGCGGTCACCATTGTGCCCGACACGGAGGGGACACAAGAGACTGCCGCGAGTTGTCTAGTGATGAGTCCTTGCATCACTAAAGTTGTGGGAGGAGAAATATAAGCAGAAGAAGCCATAGACAGCTCGGATTCATCGAGAGAAGTTTGCTGCATCAAACTTGCCCATGCACTGGTGATCAACACGGGATTGATTGGGAGCAATGGTGTTGTCTGGGACGATAGACTAAGGAAAGATAAGAGTCCTGGGGGTTTTGGAGGCAAATAGATCAAAGCTTAATATAGTTGCTTTGCAACTAACCAAAAGAGTCCATAATCAAGATCATGATGATGCTCTCACATGGGGTATCCACTTGAGCTCAACTTGGGCAAGGCTGAGTTATTTGGACATATGAAGATGCTGCAAAAGTTTCATACCAATTGGATAAACCAAAATGGTACTTGCTTCGCAAGCATTTCCACTGACCAGAAACTTGCAAAAATTCTAGAGGAATAAGGACCGTGTGCGATGTTTGTTACTCCCGCTCTATTTCAGTCCCTTGATTCAAATTTTCAGTAGCCCCGGCATTTTACTCCCGCCTCTGCATCCCTCACAATCTAAAAAATATCTGCTCACCCTTGATCCAAATTTCAGTAGCCCCGTCTTGTTACTCCCGCCTAGTAAAATTTTTAGTTCCCGCAGTATTTCCTCAAACACAACCTTGCCCCCCTCCCCTCCACACACCCTATAGTGGAATTGTCATGACAGATGTCCTAGTAAAAGGACTTAGATGTGGAGCCATTGCTACGTAGTTAGATTAAAGGGGTTAAAACGGGACAAAGGACACGAGGAGTTTATACTGATTCGGCCCCTTGCGGTGAAGGTAAAAGCCTAATCCAGTTTGAGCTGGTATTGCGAGGGTTTCGATTACCAGGGAGCAAATACGCTTGGTCTGGCTTTCGATCTCTTGTTTCTTGCCCTAAGCCGCTGCTACATCTTGAGCTTGCGTTGGTTTTCCTTGAAGAGGAAAGGGTGATGCAGCAATAGTAGCGTAAGTATTTCCCTCAGTTTTTGAGAACCAAGGTATCAATCCAGTAGGAGGCTCCTCAAAAGTCCCATGCACCTACACAAACAAACAAAGAACTCGCAACCAACGCAATAAAGGGGTTGTCAATCCCTTCACGGCCACTTGCGAAAGTGAGATCTGATAAAGATAGTATGATAAGATAAATATATTTTTGGTATTTTATAATATAGATGCAAAAAGTAAAGATGCAAATAAAAGTAGAATGAAAGCTTATATGATAAAAGATAGACCCGGGGGCCATAGGTTTCACTAGTGGCTTCACTCAAGATAGCATAAGTATTACGGTGGGTGAACAAATTACTGTCGAGCAATTGATAGAAAAGGAAATAATTATGAGATTATCTAGGCATGATCATGTCTATAGGCATCACGTCTGCAACAAGTAGACCGACTCCTGACTACATCTACTACTATTACTCCACACATCGACCGCTATCCAGCATGCATCTAGAGTATTAAGTTCATAAGAACAGAGTAGCGCATTAAGAAAGATGACATGATGTAGGGGGATAAACTCAAGAAATATGATATAAACCCCATCTTTTTATCCTCGATGGCAACAATACAATACGTGCCTTGCAACCCTTTCTGTCACTGGGTAAGGACACCGCAAGATTGAACCCAAAGCTAAGAACTTCTCCCATGGCAAGAAAGATCAATCTAGTAGGCCAAACCAAACTGATAATTCGAAGAGACTTGCAAAGATAACTCAATCATACATAAAAGAATTCAGAGAGGATTCAAATATTTCTCATAGATAAACTTGATCATAAACCCACAATTCATCGGATCTCGACAAACACACCGCAAAAAGAGTTTACATCGAATAGATCTCCACAAGAGAGGGGGAGAACATTGTATTGAGATCCAAAAAGAGAGAAGAAGCCATCTAGCTAATAACTATGGACCCGAAGGTCTATGGTAAACTACTCACAACTCATCGGAGGGGCTATGGTGTTGATGTAGAAGCCCTCTGTGGTCGATTCGCCCTCCGGCGGCGCGCCGACGAAGGCTCCAAGATGGGATCTCGCGGATACAGAAGGTTACGGCGGTGGAAATTGTTTTTCGTTGGCTCTCTAGATGTTTTCGGGGTACGTGGGTATATAGGAGGAAGAAGTACGTCGGTGGCCACTCGAGGGGCCCAGGAGACAGGGGGCGCACCCAGGAGGGGTGGGCGCGCCCTCCTATCTCCTGGCCTCCTCGTTTGCTTCTTGACTTGCACTCCAAGTTCTCCGGATCATGTTCGTTCCAAAAATCATGCTCAAAAGGTTTCATTCCGTTTGGACTCCGTTTGATATTCCTTTTCTTCATAATCCTTATCAAGAACATAGATAGGTGAAGTTGCAAAAGCAGGATCAGGTGTCATTTTATCTCTAAGTGATTCTTTATTCCATTTAATCAATAACCTATTAAGCTCATATCTATCTTTGCAGGCTAAAATAGCTAAGGAAGAATCTTGATCAAAAAGATAACCCTCAGGAATAACAGGCATATTTTCATCATCACTTTCATCATCGTATTCAGTTTCATCAATTTCTCTTTCTCTAGCCCTAGCAATTTGTTCTTCAAGAAATTCACTAAGGGCCCTAGCAACTCGTAGGCACCGGATCAGTGATCGATAATTATGCCGGATGCGGTTCATCATGTAAAAGTCATAACATAGGGTGACACAGAACTAGCTCCAATTCATCAATGTAATGTAGGCAAGTATTCCGTAAATAGTCATACGTGCTTATGGAAAAGAACTTGCATGACATCTTTTGTCCTACCCTCCTGTGGCAGCGGGGTCCTATTGGAAACTAAGGGATATTAAGGCCTCCTTTTAATAGAGAACCAGAACAAAGCATTAGCACATAGTGAATACATGAACTCCTCAAACTATGGTCATCACCGGGAGTGGTTCCGATTATTGTCACTTTAGGGTTGCCGGATCATAACACATAGTAGGTGACTATAGACTTTCAAGATAGGATCAAGAACTCACATATATTCATGAAAACATAATAGGTTCAGATCTGAAATCATGGCACTCGGGCCCTAGTGACAAGCATTAAGCATAGAAAAGTCATAGCAACATCAATCTCAGAACATAATGGATACTAGGGATCAAACCCTAACAAAACTAACTCGATTACATGATAAATCTCATCCAACCCATCACCGTCCAGCAAGCCTACGATGGAATTACTCACGCACGGTGGTGAGCATCATGAAATTGGTGATGGAGGATGGTTGATGATGACGACGGCGATGAATCCCCCTCTCCGGAGCCCCGAACGGACTCCAGATCAGCCCTCCCGAGAGGTTTTAGGGCTTGGCGGCGGCTCCGTATCGTAAAACGCGATGATTTCTTCTCTCTGATTTTTTTCTCCCCGAAAGCCAGTATATAGAGTTGGAGTTGGCGCCGGAGGGCATCCAGGGGGCCCACGAGGTAGGGGGCGCGCCCTAGAGGGGGGGCGCGCCCCCACCCTCGTGGACAGGGTGTGGGCCCCCTGGTCTTCATCTTTGGCGAGGATTTTTTATTATTTTTTCTAAGGTGTTCCGTGGAGTTTCAGGACTTTCCGAGAATATTTGCTTTCTGCACATAAAACAACACCAAGGTAATTCTGCTGAAAACAGCGTCAGTCCGGGTTAGTTCCATTCAAATCATACAAGTTAGAGTCCAAAACAAGGGCAAAAGTGTTTGGAAAATTAGATACGACGGAGACGTATCAACTCCCCCAAGCTTAAACCCTTGCTTGTCGTCAAGCAATTCAGTTGACAAACTGAAAGAAAGAAAGAAAAACTTTTACAAACTGTGTTTGCTCTTGTTGTTGCAACTATGTCAAGCCAGCATTCAAGTTTTCAGCATATATCATAACTAACCACATTTGCAATAATTCTCAGGTCTCATAATTACTCATATCAATAGCATAATCAACTAGCAAGCCATAATAATAAATCTCAGGTGACAACACTTTCTCAAAACAATCATAATATGATATAACAAGATGGTATCTCGCTAGCCCTTTCTGAGACCGCAAAACATAAATGCAGAGCACCTTTAAAGATCAAGGACTGACTAGACATTGTAATTCATGGTAAAAGAGATCCAATCATAGTCATACCCAATATAAATTAACAATGATGAATGCAAATGACAGCTGTGCTCTCCAGCTAGTGCTTTTTAATAAGAGGGTGATGACTCAACATTAAAGTAAATGGATAGGCCCTTCGCAGAGGGAAGCAGGGATTTGTAGAGGTGCCAGAGCTTGGTTTTGAAATAGAGATAAATTGCATTTTGAGCGGTATACTTTCATTGTCAACGTAACAACTAAGAGATGGCGATATCTTCCATGCTAAACAAATTATAGGCGGTTCCCAAACAGAATGGTAAAGTTTATACTCCCCCTCCACCAACAAGCATCAATCCATGACTTGCTCGAAACAACGAGTGTCTCCAACATACATCAGGTCCCAGGGGGAGTTTTGTTTGCAATTAATTTTGATTTAGTTTGCATAAAGCATGGGACTGGGCATCCCGGTGACCAGCCATGTTCTCGTGAGTGAGGAGCGGAGTCCACTCCTCTTGAGAATAACCCGCCTAACACGGAAGATAAGGACAACCTTGGTTGATACATGAGCTATTCAAGCATACAAAATAGAATAATTATTTGAAGGTTTAGAGTTTGGCACATACAAATTTACTTGGAACGGCAGGTAGATACCGCATATAGGAAGGTATGGTGGACTCATCTGGAATAACTTTGGGGTTTAAGGGATTGGATGCACAAGCAGTATTCCCGCTTAGTATAGGTGAAGGCTAGCAAAAGACTGGGAAGCGACCAACTAGAGAGCGACAACAGCCATGTACATGCATTAAAATTAATAAACATTGCATGCAAGCATGAGTAGGATATAATCCACCATGAACATAAATATCGTGAAGTCTATGTTGATTTTGTTTCAACTACATGCGTGAACATGTGCCAAGTCAAGTCACTTAAATCATTCAAAGGAGGATAACACCCCATCATACCACATCATAATCATCTCAATAGCATGTTGGCACGCAAGGTAAATCATTATAACTCATAGCTAATCAAGCATGGCACAAGCAACTATGATCTCTAATTGTCATTGCAAACATGTTTATTCATAATAAGCTGAATCAAGAACGACGGGCTCATCATATTTACAAAAACAAAATAGGTCGAGTTCATACCAGCTTTTCTCATCTCAGTCAGTCCATCATATATCATCATAATTGCCTTTCACTTGCACGACCGAACGGTGTGAATAATAATAAGAGTGCACGTGCATTGGACTAAGCTGGAATCTGCGAAAGAAACAGGAGGAGACAAGGCAATATGGGCTCTTGGTTAAATCAACATTAAAGCATATAAGAGCCACTTCAAAAATTTAATTATGGTCTTCTCCTACTGACCCCCAAAGAAAAGAAAAGAAAATAAAACTATTTACACGAGAAAGCTCCCAACAAGCAAAAGAAGAACAGGAAATATTTTTGGGTTTTCTTTTTAGTTACTACTAATTTTTTTGGTTTTCTTAAGGTTTATCAAACACACAAGAAGAAAGCAGGAAAAAGAAAATAAACTAGCATGGATATTACAATGAAAGAGTATGAGCACCGACATCTAGCAATGAGTGTGTGTGAGCATAAATGTAATGTCGGTGAGAAATACGTACTCCCCCAAGCTTAGGCTTTTGGCCTAAGTTGGTCTACTGCCAGGGATGGCCTTGCAGATACCCGTAGGTGTAGCTGGGATCGTACTGCGATACAGCAGTTATCGCCTGCTGAGCTGCAACGTGGAGTCGGGCTGCCTCCGCTCTCCTCTCGTACTCATCTGCCTCCTCTCTAGTAATAGTATATCTTCCTTTTGTCTGTGAATCAAAAAGAGCAGGAGCAGGGAGAGTAATACGAACAACATGCCGTTTGTTAAAAATTAAACGATATAAAAAAGGTGATTCGGGTCGCTCAACAAAATGATGTGAGGCCATGGAGTCGTGATCTAAATATGCAGTGGGCAACTCCGTATCACCCTCACGGATGTCTATCTCAAGAAAATGAGCTAAGTGGGTTGCATAAATTCCTCCAAAGAAATCTCCATTATGTCTATTATGATGCAACCTACAAGCTACAATGGCTCCCATATGATAAGATTGGTCTCCTAACACAACACTCCTAAGAATGCTAAGGTCAGGGACACACATGTGACATGCTTCATCCTTAGCATTTATGCATCTACCGATGAAGAGAGCAAAATAACGTATAGTAGGAAAGTGAATGCTCCCTATGGTAGCCTGTGTTATATCTCTAGATTCCCCTACAGTTATAATGGCAAGAAAGTCTCTAAATTCAGATTTAGGGGGATCCCTAATACTGCCCCATGATGGAAGTTTGCAAGCAAGAGTGAAATCCTCTAAGTCCATTCTATAAGATTTATCATAAAGATCAAACATGACTGAAGGAGAATTACGTGAAGATGAATACTCAAACCTCCTCACAAATGAACTTGTGAGATCATGATACTGGGGGCATTTGTTGGCCTCAAAATCCTCAAGACCGGCATTGCGCAAATATGCTTTGAATTCTTCTTTAATTCCTGCATGGTCCATAAAATTTTCCGACGGCCATTCGCAAGGCCGTACTGGAGCGTCTCTTGGTGGATCCTCATCAGCATTGCGCATAGCAATCCTGGGTCCTTGCTTCTTAGAGGAACCACCTTGAAACATCTTGCTAAGCATATTGTTTTTCTCTGAAAAATTCTGAAATTTTTAGTAACTTCAAACAAAAGTGAGCCAACTTCAATAAAACTGATAGCAACTACTCCTACAAGTGCCTAGAGCCTATATCAAGCATTAGAACTACTTGGAACCATGTAAATTTGACATGCAAGCTCAAGAACATGGTAACCTATGCAGCACAAATTTGCAAAGAGTAGAGCACTAGAACAAAAACTAATTGGACCAATGGAGGAGTCACATACCAAGGAACAATCTCCCCAGATAGTTTTGCGAGAGGTGCTTTGAGCAAGGAGATCGAAAATCACAGCAAAAGTGGCTGGAACTCGTGCTTGAGTTGGTTTTTCGGGTTTGTGTGAGACAGAGGAAGAAGATGGGTGCTGGGATAAGTGGAGGAGGGCCACCGTGGGCCCATGAGGCAGGGGGGGCGCCCACCACCCTCGTGGCCAGGTGGCAGCTCCTCCCGTGGTAATTTTTGCACAGTAAATTATCAAATAATCCCGAAAAAATCATATTAAATTGGCATGGCATTCTGAGGACTTTTATTTTCGGGATATTTTTATATTGCACGAATAAGCCAGGAAACAGACAGAAAAATACTATTTTTACTTTATTTCTACTAAATTACAGAAAATATAAAGAGGGTACAGAAGTTTGTGCTTCTAGTTTCATCCATCTCATTCTCATCAAAAAGAATCCACTAACAAGGTTGATCAAGTCTTGTTAACAAACCCATTCTGATAATCATGAAACCGGAGAAATTTCGAATAACACTAAGTTACCTCAACGGGGATATGCACATTCCCTATAATAAGTATATCATATTTCTTTTTGACAGTAGGAAGAGGAAATTCAAAACCTCCGAATATAATCGATGGAATTTTTCCAATAGAGTTGATACTATGGACTTGAGGTTGTTTCCTCGGGAAGTGTACCGTATGCTCATTACCATTAACATGAAAAGTGACATTGCCTTTGTTGCAATCAATAACAGCCCCTGCAGTATTAAGAAAAGGTCTTCCAAGAATAATAGAATACTATCATCCTCGGGAATATCAAGAATAACAAAGTCCATTAAAATAGTAACATTTGCAACCACAACAGGCACGTCCTCATAAATACCGACAGGTATAGCAGTTGATTTATCAGCCATTTGCAAAGATATTTCAGTAGGTGTCAACTTATTCAAGTCAAGTCTACGATATAAAGAGAGAGGCATAACACTAACACCGACTCCAAGATCACATAAAGCAGTTTTAATATAATTTGTTTTAATGGAGCAAGGTATAGTAGGTACTCCGGGATCTCCAAGTTTCTTTGGTATTCCACCTTTAAATGTATAATTAGCAAGCATGGTGGAAATTTCAGCTTCCGGTATCTTTCTTTTATTAGTAATGATATCCTTCATATATTTAGCATAAGGATTTGTTTTGAGCACATCAGTCAATCGCATACGCAAAAAGATAGGTCTAATCATTTCAGCAAAGCGCTCAAAATCCTCATCATCCTTTTTCTTGGATGGTTTGGGTGGAAAGGGCATGGGTTTCTGAACCCAAGGTTCCCTTTCTTTACCATGTTTCCTAGCAACAAAGTCTCTTTTATCATAACGTTGATTCTTTGATTGTGGGTTATCAAGATCAATAGCAGGTTCAATTTCTACATCATTATCATTACTAGGTTGAGCATCATCATGAACATCATCATTAATATTTTCATTAGGTTCATGTTCATTACCAGATTGTGTTTCAGCATCAGACATAGATATATCATTTGGATTATCAGGTGGTTCAGCAATAGGTTCATTAGCAGTTTGCACCGTTCTATCATTTCTCTTTTTCTTCTTTTTAGAAGAACTAGGAACATCAATATTATTTCTTTGAGAATCTTGCTGGATTCTCTTAGGGTGGCCTTCAGGATACAAAGGTTCCTGAGTCATTCTACCAGTTCTAGTAGCCACTCTAACAGCATAATCATTTTTCTTACTATTCATTTCATCAAGCACTTCTTTTTGAGCTTTAAGTACTTGTTCTACTTGAGTGGTAACCATAGAAGCATGTTTGCTAACAAGTTTAAGTTCACCTCTAATATTTGCCATATAATCACCCAAGTATTTAATCATATCGGAATCATATTTCAATTGTCTACCAAAATAAGCATTGAAATTTTCTTGTTGGACAATAAAATTATCAAACTCATCAAAGCATTGCCTAGCAGACTTATAGTGAGGGATATCACCTTCATCAAATCTATAGAGAGAATTTACCTTTACTACCTATGTCAGGATATCGGGATCAGGAGGTTCTTCAGTAAATAAGTGATTGAGATCATATGTTTCTTCGACAGGTGATGAAGCCATGTACCTAGGGTAGGGTCATGGACCTGTCCTAACTGCCCTACCCCAGGACATCCCTAGAAGAAATCACCTTTCAATCGACTTGGAGGTGTTCCACTCGACAGACTCGAAGACACTCGACCAAGAAGTAATCACTCGACCAAGATCCAACCACTCGACGGCCAGGAGACCTAAAGCTACTCCGCACGCTAACGGTCGGTCATTGAGTAGCTTTTATGGTCATCATAGCACTTTATTAGAGGCGTTACCAGTAACGCCCAACCTTAATGTACTTTAAACCTTGCATAACTGAGGGCCGGAGGGGTCTGGCAAACTCTATATAAGCCACCCCCTCCTCAGTGTAAAGGGTTCGCACGCCTGTAATTCATACACACATAATCCAATCGACCGCCTCCGGGCTCCGAGACGTAGGGCTATTAGTTCCTCCGAGAAGGGCCTGAACTCGTAAACCTTGTGTGCTTACAACTACTCCATAGCTAGGATCTTGCCTCTCCATACCTACCCCCCTACATTACTGTCAGACTTAGAACCACGACAGTTGGCGCCCACCGTGGGGCAGGGGTCTTAGCGACTTGTTGGAGAAGTTGCGATTTTTTCCGATCCAAATCATCATGGTTTCTGGCGGAGTTTTGGTGGAGGGTCGCGAGATCCGTCTCGGCGCGCTCACATTCGTCGCCGACGACTCCACTTGGCTTCAGGAGGCTCCGCTGGACATCGATGCACTCCCTGTCCGCGGGGCAATGCACTTTCGCGCGTGCGTCCGCGGCGTCCTCTTGCGGAAACCGTCGACCCATTATCGGTCGGCCCCTGTGTTGTCCTCCCTCCCTGTTTCCCGCCAGCGCAAGCGCTCTGGTCGGTCCAGACTTCAGCGGTGGGTGAGACACGCGGTGGCACGCCAGTCGGCCACCCCTCAAGTCGCGGCGATCGAGCCTGACGAATCCCTCTACGGCCTGTTCGAACTGTCGACTGGCTCTGCAGAGACCGCATCCGAGTGCGACAGCAGTGATCCAGCGGCGGAGGTTCTGATGGTCGATGGACCGCGCAGCCCTCCCGGTTTTCCCCGTGCCGACGGAGGCGCTGGTGGAGGCGACCCATCGCATCCCCACGAGGAATATCTCCCCGAGCCTCTCACGTCGCTGCAGAGAGAAGAACTTCGTCGCCGGAACATGGATGCGCTGGACAGTCCTATCGTTGGAGAAACCCCCGAGGCCCGTGCCTTGGAGGACGCGCACCTGGCCAACTTGGCTGAGCGCACTCGACTAGAGAACCTCCAGCGAGCACTCAACGAGTGTGCGCGACAACGGGTTCCAGAATCTAGTCGACGTCAACTCTTTCCGCCCCCGCAGGTATATCGAACTCCGATTCAGAATTTAGCAGCGGCAGCCCGTATAGCAGAGTCAATTCAGCCTTCCCAGTCAGAGGTTGGCAGAGGCTTGCTGCAGATCAGAGCGTTACTCCGGGCAGCAGGAGACCAGAATTCCGCTGTTTCTCAGTCGCGGAACAGGATCCACAGCAGATCCGTTGCTGCAGACACAGTCCAGTCGGTTCACAGCCCCGAGGCGTGAGGGCCGTGGAGACCGGCATGATCAGTACAGGAACCGTGAGCAGTATGATCACCGATTCGATCGTGACGATCAACGTCGAGTGCCCACCCCTCCCCTGAGGAGTGGGTCGTATGCGCCTCGACAGCAGGATGACAGGCACCCTCACAGTGTGGGCGAAGGATTCCAGTCGACCCCAGGGAACCAGGCTTTGATGCGAGATCCATTCTCGTTCAAGGTTTGGTCGACAGGAACAGAGCTCACCGAGAAGGTCACGACAGAGACGCACCTACCAGCAGCAGAGTGCATGTTTCAGGGCCAGAGTGCTTTAGCAGAGCCCTCAGGGCCGCAGTGATTCCTCCCAACTTCAGGTTGGCGACTGGAGTCAGTAAGTTCGCTGGTGAGTCCAAGCCCGATACTTGGCTTGAAGACTACAAAGTGGCTATTCAGATTGGCGGTGGCAATGATGAAGTGGCCATGAAGCACCTGCCTCTCATGTTGGAGGGCTCGGCCAGAGCGTGGCTGAATCAGTTAGCACCCAGTAGCATTTACACTTGGGAAGATCTCGCCCGAGTGTTTGTCACAACATTTGAAGGAACATGCAAGCGACCGGCAGGCTGACGGAACTGCGGTCTTGTGTGCAGAAGCCGAATGAAACTTTGAGGGATTACATCCAGAGATGGATCACATTGCATCACATGGTAGAGAATGTGTCTGATCACCAAGCAGTCTGTGCCTTCAAAGAAGGCGTCAAGTACAAAGAACTGAATCTGAAATTCGGTCGAACCGGAGACATGTCTCTGAGTCGGATGATGGAGATCGCCACCAAGTACGCTTATGGTGAAGATGAGGATCGACTCCGGAGTGGCAAGCTCAAGTCAGTCGCCCAAGAAACCGGAGGAGGAAATTCCAATCGGAAACAGAAGCGGAAAGCCGAGCCAGCTGCTCCTGGGGAAGCCTTGGTTGTAACTCAAGGAAAGTTTAAGGGGAAACCTAAAGGGCCTTGGAACCCCAAGAAAGTTATAGACCAAGACGGAAATGATGTGTTGGATTTGCCATGTCACATCCACACAAAGAAAGATGAAGAGGGTAAACTCATTTACCCGAAACATACCACTCGACAGTGTCGGCTCTTGATCCAGCAGTTCCAGGGCAAACAGCCCAAAGATAAGGAAAAGGAGTCAGACAAAGTTGAGGACAAGGAAGATAGTGATGATGGATACCCCCAGGTCAATTCCACCCTAATGATTTTTGCTGATGTTGAAAGCAAAAGTCGACTGAAAGTTATCAACCGTGAGGTGAATATGGTCGCTCCGGCGACACTTAGTTATTTGAAGTGGTCTCAGACTGCCATCACATTCGACTAGTCCGATCACCCAACGCACATTGCCACCCCTGGGAGGCAAGCTTTGGTGGTCGACCCAGTTGTCGAAGGCACTCGACTGACCAAAGTCTTGATGGATGGTGGCAGTGGTTTGAACATACTGTATGCAGAGACGTTGAAAGGGATGGGCATTCCGATGTCCAGACTCAGTACCAGCAACATGAGTTTCCATGGAGTCATTCCTGGGAAGAAGGCTAAGTCACTCGGCCAAATTGCTCTTGATGTGGTTTTCGGTGATTCCAAGAATTACCGCAAAGAAAAGTTGACGTTCGAAGTTGTGGATTTCCAGAGTGCTTATCACGCTATTTTGGGCAGGCCAGCTTATGCACGCTTCATGGCTCGACCATGTTATGTGTATCTCAAATTGAAGATGCCTGGTCCCAAAGGTGTGATCACTGTTACGGGCAATCGGAAGAAGGCAGAAGAGTGTTTTCAGAAAGGCTCAAAGATCGCTGATGCTCAAATGGCAGTGGTAGAGCTGCAAGAGTACCAGAAGACTATAGACCCGAGTGATTTGTTGCGAGCCAAGAAGCCCGCTACGGAATCAACTTTTCAGTCGTCTGGTGAAACGAAGCCGGTTCACATTCACCCGACCGATCCCAATGCTGCTCCGACTCATATCTCAACAACACTCGACTCCAAATAGGAAGAAGCGCTCATCCAGTTCCTCCGTGAGAACTGGGACATCTTCACATGGAAGCCTTCTGACATGCCGGGTGTTCCCAGGGGGCTGGCTGAGCACCGCCTATGAGTCGACCCAAAAGTGAAACCTATCAAACAACATCTCCGACGGTCCGCTGTCCAGAAGAGAAAGGCTATTGGTGAGGAGGTGGCTCGGCTCTTAGCAGCGGAGTTCATCCGAGAGATTTACCACTCCGAGTGGCTCGCCAACGTTGTCATGGTCCCCAAGAAGGACAAGTCACTTCGCATGTGCATTGACTTTAAACATATCAATCGGGCCTGCCCGAAAGATCATTTTCCTCTCCCCCGCATCGACCAGATAGTCAACTCGACTGCGGGATGTGAGCGACTGTCTTTTTTAGACGCCTATTCCGGGTACCATCAGATCCGTCTGTATGGACCCGACGAGATCAAAACAACTTTCATCACTCCATTCGGGTGCTTCTGTTATGTTACCATGCCATTCGGCCTCAAGAATGCCGGAGCCACGTTCATGAGGATGATTCAGAAGTGTTTGCTCACTCAAATCAGTCGGAATGTGGAAGCATAGATGGATGATATTGTGGTCAAGTCACGGAAGGGTTCCGACTTGCTGACTGACCTTGCTGAAACCTTTGCCAACCTCAAGAGGTATGATATCAAGCTTAATCCATCAAAGTGCACATTCGGAGTTCCTAGCGGAAAGTTACTCGGTTTTCTCGTTTCCGAACGGGGAATCGACGCCAATCCAGAAAAAGTTGGTACTATACTCCGGATGAAACATCCTGTGTGTGTGCACGACGTCCATAAGCTTACTGGTTGCTTGGCCACTTTAAGTCGATTCATCTCTCGTCTCGGTGAAAAGGCATTGCCTCTTTACCGACTAATGAAGAAGTCAGACAAGTTCGAGTGGTCTCCTGAAGCTGATGTAGCGTTTGCAGAGTCAAAGTTCTGCTCTCCACCCAGCCGGTGCTTGCCGCCCCAATCAACAAAGAGCCTTTGCTGCTTTACATCGTAGCCACGGGACAAGTCGTCAGTACAGTACTTATGGTCGAGCAGGAAGAAGAAGGAAAGGCCTTCAAAGTTCAGCGCCCAGTATATTATGTTTCTGAAGTTTTGACCCCGTCAAAGCAAAGATACCCTCATTATCAGAAGCTTCTATATGGGATTTATATGACCACAAAGAAGGTTGCTCACTACTTCTCTGATCATTCCATTACAGTCATCAGCGACGCCATCACATACCCCGACTGAAAAATCAAGCGGCTGATGATTTGGCGAAAATAGATTCCAAGAGAGAAGCCATTCCCAGCAATGTGTTTTTGGAACACATCCACACACCATCAGTTCAAGAGGATCCCTTCACTGAAGAAGCCCCGCAACCAAAAAGTGCCATGGATCCGACTGAGGTTGAAGTTCCAGCCGTGGTCGACCTGATCATGGAAGTTTTGGTCATCACTCCCGATTGGACGGTACCGTACATCGCGTACATCCTAAGGAAAGAACTCCCAGAGGACGAAGAAGAGGCTCGACAGATCGTCTGTCGATCCAAGGCCTTTACAGTCATAAAGGGACAGTTGTATAGAGAAAGCGCGACTAGAGTCAGTCAGAAGTGTATAACACCAGAAGAAGGTCAGATAATCCTTGATGATATCCACTCAGGGACCTGTGGTCATCATGCTTCCTCTCGGACCATTGTGGCTAAAGCATACTGAGCGGGATTCTACTGGCCAAGGGCAAATGAAATGGCGAAAGAGATAGTCGACAAATGTGAAGGATGCCAGTTTTACTCCAATATGTCACACAAACCCGCGTCAGCCCTGAAGACCATTCCACTCGTCTGGCCCTTCGCTGTTTGCGTACTGGACATGGTTGGATCACTGAGAACGGACAGGAGCGGTTTCACTCATGTGCTAGTAGCAGTCGACAAGTTCACCAAATGGATTGAAGCTAAGCCTATCAAGAATCTTGATGCTTGCACTGCTATCAGTTTCATTAGAGAGTTGATATTTAGATATGGAGTTCCGCACAGCATCATCACTGACAATGGGTCAGACTTCGATTTTGACAAGTTCAGAGCTTTTTGCGCCTCTCAAGGCACACGAGTCGACTACGCTTCAGTCGCTCACCCCCAGTCGAATGGACAAGCGGAAAGAGCAAACGGCTTAATTCTCAAAGGACTGAAACCCCGACTGATGCGCGATCTCAAGCACGCAGCGGGTGCATGGGTCGACGAGCTTCCATCGGTTCTTTGGGGATTGAGGACAACCCCGAACCGATCGACTGGAAGAACCCCATTCTTTCTGGTCTACGGAGTTGAAGCAGTTTTGCCGAGTGACCTGCTTCACAATGCACCCCGAGTCGAGCTCTACTCTGAAGATGAAGCAGAACAAGCCCGGCAGGACGCAGTCGACCTCCTGGAAGAAGAAAGAGAAATGGCCATGATCCGATCGACCATCTATCAGCAAGACTTGTGTCGATTCCATGCCAGAAATGTGAAGAGTCGACCTTCCAAGAAGGAGACTTGGTCCTCCGAGTGGATCAACAGAAACCACACAAACTCGCTCCTACTTGGGAAGGTCCCTTCATCGTCACCAGAGTCCTCCACAATGGAGCGTACCACCTTTATAATGTCGATCGCCAGATTGATGTGCCACGAGCCTGGAATGCAGAGCTGCTCCGCCCCTTTTATACTTGAATTCTCACTCGGATCAGATGTAATAAGAAAAACTTCTGTAGTTTATTTATCAAAGACAAGAGCGTTATAATTTTCCCAGTGATTGTTATTGCTTTTGTTTGCGTGAGAAATCCCCCAGTGGGGGGCTTAGCTGCGAATCCATTTCGCCTAAGTTGGTAAAAAAAATTCCTACTGAGTGGTGAGCCAGCCTCTCACTCGGAGGCTTAGCTGCGAACCCGTTTCGCCTAAGTGTTTGAAAATCCTACAGAGTGGAGAGCCAGCCTCCCACTTAGGGGCTTAGCTGCAGTCCAGTACTCACCTAAGTGTTTGAAAATCCTACCGAGTGGTGAGCCAGCCTCCCACTCGGGGGCTTAGCTGCAGTCCAGTACTCGCCTAAGTTTGAAAATCCTACCGAGTGGAGAGCGACCCTCCCACTCGGGGGCTTAGCTGCAGTCCAGTACTCGCCTAAGTGTTTGAAAAATCCTACCGAGTGGAGAGCCACCCTCCCACTCGGGGGCTTAGCTGTAGTCCAGTCCTCGCCTAAGTTTGAAAAATCCTACCAAGTGGAGAGCGACCCTCCCACTCGGGGTTTTAGCTGCAGTCCAGTACTCGCCTAAGTTTGAAAAATCCTACCGAGTGGAGAGCGACCCTCCCACTCGGGGGCTTAGCTGCAGTCCAATACTCGCCTAAGTTTGAAAAATCCTACCGAGTGGAGAGCGACCCTCCCACTCGGGGGCTTAGCTGCAGTCTAGTACTCGCCTAAGTGTTTGAAAAATCCTACCGAGTGGAGAGCGACCCTCCCACTCGGGGGCTTAGCTGCAGTCCAGTACTTGCCTAAGTTTGAAAAATCCTACCGAGTGGAGAGCGACCCTCCCACTCGGAGGCTTAGCTGCAGTCCAATACTCGCCTAAGTGTTTGAAAATCCCACCGAGTGGAGAGCGACCCTCCCACTCGGGGGCTTAGCTGCAGTCCAGTACTCGCCTAAGTACGAAACACATCCCGATCCGCAAGGACGATGAGGTGCGGGTTGACTGCTACCTTCTCCTTCGGAGCTTCGCCATAAGTACAACGTGCACTCCATCCCGACCCGCAAGGACAACGAGGTGCAGGTCGACTGCTACCTTCTCCTTCGGAGCTGCGCCACAAATACAAAAGTTGTCTCGAGTGAAGAACAAGTTCCACTCGACAGAGAATTCATGAAGATATTCAACGATAAACCTAGTTCAGATAAATCCTGAAGGTCCCAGACCGCAGATCAAAGTACTCGAGCATTCAGCCCGAAAGAGTTTAACGGTTACAAAATCCACTCGGCATTCCGAGGCAAATTTAAGGTGAAGCATAGAAGTTTTACTCCTCAGGCAGAGGACTAGAGGGTGCGACAAACTGGTCCAAGTCAATCCCGTCAGCAATCCGAGTGGCAGCAGCAATGAAGGTCTCCATGAAAGACTGAAAGTTGTGCTTCCTGGTATTGGCAACTTGGATAGCAGCCAACTTTTCCTCTCGCGCCTCCTTGTAGTGAACACGGACCAAGGACAGAGCGACGTCAGCGCCGCAGCTAGCAGAAGATTTCTTCCATTCCTGCACTCGACATGGAACTTCATTCAGTCGAGTCATCAGAGACTCGAGGTCATTTTGAAGCGTCGTTCCAGGACAGAGCGCCGTGTCGATCCGCGACGCCGCAACCTTCAGTCAAGCAAGGTAGTCAACCACACAAGCAACACGAGACTCCAGTCGGAGCACGTTCATAACAGCCTCATCCTTCACCGAAGAATTAATGGGGTCCAAGCTCGTCTCCACTCGACTGGTCTCCTCCTCGAAGTTCTGGCAAAATTCTGTAAGCACAATTCAAAGATAAGTCAGTGGCTTTACGTTGATGACAACAGGTCAGTCAGGTAGGAGAGATTACCTTCAAGCATGATGAATAACTTCTTGGCGAGCCCTCCAAGATAAGCCTCCAGATCGTTCCTCTTCCCTGCCAGTTCACTTGCCTTGTCACTCAGAGCTATCTTATCATTCTTCAGACGGCTGACCTCTTGGTTGGCCGCGTCGAGAGCAGCTTTCAGTTTGGAGTTCTCCTCTTCAAGGTTACCAACTGAAGCCAGTTTTTCTTCCGCAAGCTTCGTTTTGTCCAAAGCCGCCTTCTGCGCTTCGGCAAGGTCACGGTCCTTCTTCTTCAGAGCCTCCTCCATTTTATCTGCGAAATGACAGTGAGATCAACATCAAGAATGGGCAGGAAAGAAAGGACAGTCGTCAAATTCTCACCAGCCATACCTTTTGCTTCGTCTCTCGCCTTCTGCAAGTTCTCTTGGGCAAGCTTCAAGTCAAGGTTGAGCTGGATCTGTTTGTTTTCCAATTCAGTATAGCGAGCCACAAGCTCGCAGGATTTCTGTGAAGAATTAGTCGACAGATATCAAAGGTGGGTTGCTTCCAAGCAACTAAGAGAAAAATCGTGACGTTTCTAAGACTACAGCCGAATAAAAAATATTCGACAGTAGTCTCGGGGACTACACCCAGTGGGTGCACTCAGCGTGCCCCCACTGGTTCGACCAAAAGAGACTAAGAGGTTATGATCTCATCATGATCTACAAAAGAAAAAAAAAGTGGCCTCAGCGTGCCCCCACTAGTTCCAAGATTCCATTCGACATGGCCTGACCAGACCGAGTGAAGAAGTTCGAGTGAAGCAACACAATATAAAGACTACAGTCGACTGCCAGCAGCGTGCCCCCACTAGTTCCAAGATTCCATTCGACATGGCCTGACCAGACCGAGTGAAGAAGTTCGAGTGAAGCAACACAATATAAAGACTACAGTCGACTGCCAGCAGTCCACCATAGTCTCGGGGACTACACCCAGTGGGTGCACTCAGCGTGCCCCCACTAGTCCAAAAAATTCAATCGACACACCCAGTGGGTGTACAGATACAAAGATTTTCAGAAAAGAGAGTCTTCAGATAGCGCATCCCAACAGAACAAGCGGTGATCAACTAACCTGGACATTACTTTGAAGAGTTGAACTGGCATCATAGGCCGCTTGGCTGGCTTCCCGGACCACCTTCACCTGCTCCATCATGATCCCCGCCTGGCGTATAACCTCCTTAGCAGCACCCACTTGATCCTCGGGGACGTGGTGTGTGGCAAAAAGGGAGGGCGGATCAGCAGTAGACGATGAAGGCCGAACACTCGTCAGAGGCACAGCGAAGGACACAGAAGTCCGAGTGGTATTACCACCCTCCTGAACTACTGCCTCAGGCGCTGATGCGGTTTGTGGGGTCTTGCCAGTTGACGCCTTCCTATTCTTCCTCGCCCTCAGCGGCACTTCGTCATCATCATCAGGGAGATCAATGACATGAGGAGGAGCTATAAGAAAAATCCAAAGTTAAATATGAAAATCCAATCGACCAGAGGAGACCGTCAATCAACTAAGAGTGAAACATCAGAAACTATACCAAGGTTGGAGGTAACGGCGTCTTCCATTTCCTGGTCATCGTTCTTGGCAGAGATCTCGGAGGTAGCCGCACTGCAGATTTCAGAAACCAGTCGGTTTAATCAATGAGTCGACCAAGAGTCTGTCCATGTTCAACAAAAAAAGCAAGTTCTGCTGTTACCCGGAAATGGTGGGAACGGTCATCTTCATTTTGGGCAGGGCCTTCGACGGCTTTGACGGTGTTGCTCGTGGATGCTTTGGAGCTTTTTCAGTCGGCGCTGGGGAAGACGTCCGAGGGCGTTTTGACAACTGCCCAACAGGCACAGTCGCCTTACCACGTTCGCGCGCAGGGTCGTGTTCGAGCTTGGATCGCCTTTCTGTGCGGGGAGGATCGACTTCTTCCTCCTCCTCTCCACTGGAGTCGTCGTCATCATCCTCCTCCCCTTCACCGTCAGATTGCCACTCCTCCCCACTTTCGCCTCCACTCGCCTCCCCCTCCTCGTCCTACTCTTGCATCCTGTTGGGCATCGAGTACATATCAGTAATGGCCTGGAAGACAACAAACAAGACAAAAGTCAATTGACTAATTCTAAGCGAACAGAATGAAGAAAGCAAGGTTACAGTCAGAGATGCAGAATCGGACCTGGTCTACTTTGTATGTTTGGTCGAGTGGAGGAATCCTCCTAGCTCCTCGAGGGTTGTCCTTGTTCCCTGTGATACTCGACAACCACCCTTCCAACATCTCGTCGTCGACCTCCTCCGGATGAATCCGAGTGGTGTCATCGAGGCCCGAATACATCCACATCGAATGGTCACGAGCTTGGAGCGGTTGGATGCGCCTCCGGAGGAAGACCTCTAATAAATCCATGCCAGTCACCCCGTCGCGGACAAGCTGAACCACTCGACCGACCAGAACTTTGACTTGCGCCTTTTCTTCTGGTGTCACTCTCAGAGAGGAAGGTTTTTCTGCTCGGTTCAGGGAGAAAGGGGGAAGGCCCTTTGCCTGTCCTGGAGTCGCCTGGTGTTTGCAGTAGAACCAGGTCGACTGCCACCCACGGACTGACTCGGGAAAAGTCATAGCTGGAAAAGAACTTTTGCCTCTCATTTGGATCCAAAGACCCCCGCACATCTGAATCACTTGCGTCTTTTCAACTTGGCTTTCTTAACCGACTGGTAACGACAAGTGAAAATGTGCTTGAAGAGACCCCAATGGGGACGACAACCCAAGAAATTCTCGCACAAAGATACAAAGGCAGCAAGATACACGATGGAATTTGGAGTAAAGTGATGGAGCTGCGCTCCGAAAAAGTTCAAGAAACTCCGGAAGAAAGAATGAGGAGGCAGAGAAAATCCGCGATCAATGTGGGTGGTGAGGAGGAGACACTCACCCTCGCGAGGCTGAGGTTCGATCTTGTTCCCCGGGAGACGCGCAGATCCATGGGGAATGAATCCCCCATCGATCAGATCATCGATGTCATCTTGCCGAATCATCGAGGGCATCCAATCGCCCTGGATCCAGTCCTTCGGCAGAGCGGACCTCGAAGAAGATCCGCGCCGACCGGACTTCCTCGCCTTCGCCTGAGCCGTCGCTTTCTTCGCATGCTCCAGGGCCGTCGTCTTCTCCTTCACCATCGCCGCGGACGAAGCTCCAACAGGCCGGCAGCGCTCAGACGAGAACAAAGATGGCGGAAGAATTTGAGAGGGAAGGGGAAAAGTGAAGGCGCACTGTTCAAAAGCCATGGGCCGGCAACTTATATGGGGTCGCTTCCGAGTGACTGACCTGTAGGCCCAGGCGATCCTGTCAAATCCCGCAATAGTCGCGCACGCGATACGTGGCTGAAAAGGTGGCGCGGAGATCGAGGAGGCTCCGTTCTATCCCATCCGATTACTGCGGCCTCCCCCGTCCCGCGCGCTTCCCGAAATTCGAATCTCGCAAAATCCGCGGGCAGCAGAACAACTCATCAGATGGAGGATCTCCTCCACGCAACCACTTGGGAATCTACAAGTAAAGGAATTCACTCGACTAAAGCAAACTAAGAATGGATCAAGGCGACTGAAAAGAAGTTGGTGACGTCACCCATGTTCATTGATCCGAAACAAGATGTACTCATGGCATGAAGAATGGGTCGGAAGAATTCTCAACTCCTTCCCCACTCAAACCTCGATCCATTCAGGGGCTAATGATGAAGCCATGTACCTAGGGTAGGGTCATGGACCTGTCCTAACTGCCCTACCCCAGGACATCCCTAGAAGAAATCATCTTTCAATTGACTTGGAGGTGTTCCACTTGACAGACTCGAAGACACTCGACCAACAAGTAATCACTCGACCAAGATCCAACCACTCGACGACCAGGAGACCTAAAGCCACTCCGCATGCTAACGGTCGGTCATTGAGTAGCTTTTATGGTCATCATAGCACTTTATTAGAGGCGTTACCAGTAACGCCCAACCTTAATGTACTTTAAACCCTACATAACTGAGGGCCGGAGGGGTCTGGCGAACTCTATATAAGCCACCCCCCTCCTCAGTGTAAAGGGTTCGCACCCCTGTAATTCATACACACATAATCCAGTCGACCGCCTTCGGGCTCCGAGACGTAGGGCTATTACTTCCTTCGAGAAGGACCTGAACTCGTAAACCTCGTGTGCTTACAACTACTCCATAGCTAGGATCTTGCCTCTCCATACCTACCCCCCTACATTACTGTCAGACTTAGGACCATGACAACAGGCGGTAGATTAAGACCATGTATTTCTTCAATAGGAGGTAAATTCTTAACATCTTCAGCTTTAATACCTTTTTCTTTCATAGACTTCTTTGCCTCTTGCATATCTTCGGGACTGAGAAATAGGACACCTCTCTTTTTCGGAGTTGGTTTAGGAATAGGTTCAGTAGTTGGAGCAGGAGCTGGCTCAGGAGGTGGCTCAGGAGGTGCCCATTTATTTTCATTTGTCAACATATTGTTCAATAGAATTTCAGCTTCATCCGGTGTTCTTTCCCTGAAAAGAGAACCAGCACAACTATCCAGGTAATCTCTGGAAGCATCGGTTAGTCCATTATAAAAGATATCAAGTATTTCAGGTTTCTTAAGATGATGATCAGGCAAAGCATTAAGTAACTTGAGAAGCCTCCCCCAAGCTTGTGTGTCGGGGATATACCCCGCGGTATGTCCCGGCTGGATGTATAACCCAGCCGGACTTGGCGACTCACTAATGACCCGCCCTGACTGGACGACACACTAAGTGACCCGCCCGATCCTGGCGACTTATGGGTCACCTGGCAAGCGGATCAGAGGAGCTACAAGACCCGGGGGCCCAGGAGGCTCAAGGCCCAGAAGGCCGGCTTACGTTATGATGGGCCGACTTAAGAGGAAAGGGATGGCGAATATTTTCTTCTTGAGGAAGCAAGACCCGGACTTGTATTCAACTTGTAAGAAAAGATAGACTAGTCCTAGTCCTACTAGGACTCCACATGTAACCCGCCCCTTTAACTTATATAAGGAGGGGCAGGGCTCCCCAAGAGGGAGAAAAAACAAGAAACTATATCTAGGGCTAGACACAAAGGAGGAGCCGGCTTACGGCGACTCCTCTCATGAGCATAATGAGACCTAGCCACAAACAGCATGTAGGGCTATTCCGGATGATGTTTCCCGGGGCCCGAAGCTGTCTAAATCCTCGTCTTGTGTGATGATCCGCCTTGCGTCTCTCGATTCCGACCAACCCCTTCAAACTACCGCATAGATGCGTTGACCTCGCGACTAAGTCCTCGCACTAAGGACATCTGCCGTGACAATTCCACGACAGCTGGCCCCCACCATGGGGCCTGCGTACGGTGGTGTTGAGATCTTGGAAGGATCTTTCATATGGATCGAGAAGCTCGCGATTGACTAGATGAAGAAGAAGAAGAGGCACACAGGATAACCCGGGATAGGTTAACTTTGGGCAAAACCGGGAAAATCCATCGTGCTTAAATTTTTGGAAGCGGATAGTACAGGTTAAAATTCAAGAAGAGTTAGGATTGCTGGGCTTATGTACGTTCGCTGCCGCCGTCCTACGATCCGTCAAGATCGACAGGCGTTGTTCCCCAGAAAACTGAGCCAGATCGATCTTGGTGTTCTACTTCAAGGCACCAAGAACAAAGACCAAAACCAAAAGAGATGAGATCAGACAAAACCGACAGCGACCTGGACCTCATCGTGGCCTCGTCCTTGCCTCGTTTTTGCCGCACAATGGACAGCTTACAGCAGCCGCAAATCCTGAGTTGGTTAATATTATTAATTTAGATCTGAGGCAAACTAGGCAAACTGATGTGCCGGCAACACAGGGATCAATCTGGTCTGATATTGTTAAACTAGATTTACCTTTTGTTCTCCTCTGGATCGAGGTTCACACGGAAGGTGCTAGTCCTTGTGGAATTAAAGAAGACAAATTACATCAGCCTATGAGGCCTAGTTTTTTCTACTCCGCGTAACCCACCATTGATAGATGATATGGACAATCACGTAATACCAAGGCGTTCTCTTGTGGCTGCCATCACTCCGTGCATCAAGCAAAGCAATCCCCGGTTAATACAAACATGTGCTGAGTCTTGCCGGGCGAGGAGATCGACCCAGACTTTGCATCCCGTCTCCGCGGAGCCGCCGCGCCATCTCAAGCTAACCACCTGCCCGAGTCGCCGTCACCGAGTTGAACCACCGGAGCCGCATTGAGCTACCTCTGCCGCTGTATCGCAAAGTCGCCTTGCCGTCCTGCCTCCGTCGCTGGGCTCCGCCCGTTCCGGTGCGCCTCCGAGCCGCCGGCCCCCGCCTGCTGAGGCGCGCCGGTGCGCCAAGCCGGCCTTGCCGGAGCCACCTCCGCTACTGCGTCCTAAATCACCGTTGACCCGCCTGGCGGCTTGCATGTCTGCGGCCTGATCTCCTACTCCGACTCTCTTCGGCGCCTCTGTTCTGGGCTACCTCGTTGCTGCACGCCCCTTCAAGCCGACGCCGTCTTCATCAACGAGCCACCCCGTCCTCGCCTCGCTTCCGGAGCGAGCCGCCGTCATCGCCGACCGCGAACCGCCTTGCCGGCGCCTCCACGAGCTGGCCCCGGCTACCTTGAGTCGCCGGCTGCTGTTTCGCGCTGCGGGCCACCATAGTCTCACGGCCATCGCGGTTCTGCCGGTTTCCGTCGCTGGTCTTTGAGGCGCCTCTGCACCCACGGCTGCTGCTGCCGCGCTGTGAGACTCTGGCCGTGGCTGGCCTCCCGCCTCTGTGCTAAATCGCTGGCACTTCTCCGCCTCCACGGCCGAGCACCGAGCCGCCGGCCGCTGCCCAACGCGTGCGTCGCCGTGGCTCAGCACGACTTGCTCCGCTTCGAGCAAAACTCTCTGCAGTTCCGTACTGCTATGGGTGAGAAGAGGAGTCAACAAAAAGGGAAAGCTGCTGGCATGTTCTGGAGGTTCATACACATTACGTGGAGCTAAAAAGCTAGTACTATTAATTCACGTCGAGACAAAAGTATAGAGGAAAGGAGAGAACACGCAGTACATGTATCAGTTAATGCTGGCAGTCTGCGTGCAGATCATCTGTCGTCAAAATGAATCAGGTGCTATTTACCCTATTTATTTTTAAGTACTACCTTGCCCTGCTGTATTTTATATGCAGGAGAATTATTCATTACAAAGTGGCACTATACTGCGGATATGAAGGCGCGCCAACATCATTCAGCACAGGAGGTCATCCTTACTGAACGGACTCCCGCATCGGCTTACAACGCCGTGGCCGTCTCTCGCGACCGCGCCGGCTTACAACGCTGTGGCCGTCTCTCGCGACCACGCCGGCTTACAATAAGAAGGACAACTTGCCCGTCCGCACCGGCTTACAACGCCACGGCCGGTTCATCTGACTATGCCACCTCAGATGTTGCGGTCGTCTTTACCGTCCGTCTCTCACGGTCTGGTCTACATCAACACACCGGGCCGCACCTGTCTGCACGAGCTGTTTATTGAGTATGAGCAAGTCACTGCTTGGGAAGCCCGGTTTTCTTCCAACAAATTGGAGGCAAATTATCATATATTATCAACCATCGTCTGCACTGGATGGCTCAATGGGCAGGCGCACAACTCGCCGCCACTACAGTTTGGTTAAGCTTCAAACAACCAGTTGGAAGGAACCATTGGCCGAGTTGCTGACACGGCTCATACGGGATTATTTATAACCCGTCGCAGTCACCTCAACCTTCTGTGGATTCACATCGTACTATCAACACCAATGATATGCAACTTATGTCGGTTTATATCACGATCAAATATGGAGAATCTCAAGCCAACTCCTCGAGTCGCCTTGAGACTCGGGGGCTACAATGATATGACTCAGCAAAATATTGCCGGTTTTCAGTGAAGTCAACAACCCCAGGACGTTGGAGGGGAAGATAACCCGGTCCCGGAGGATACTACCGTTATATTGGTGGAAAATTTAAAGGCCGTCAGAAAATTTCCGGCTTAAAAAGAAGGATTCCGGTTTAAAATCCGGTTCAAGAGACATCTCTCTCCCAAAAAGCACTGAAGCTCTTAATATCCGGTTTAAAAACCGGTTCACGGGAAATTTATTTACCACAAAGCTTTGAAGCTTTCAAATCCAGTTCAAATCCGGCTCAAGGTAAATTTACCTCTCACAAAGTTTTGAAGCTTTCTAATCCGGTTTAAACTTCCGGTGCAAAAAGATTTAATCTCTCGCAAGTTCGAGTTCTCAGAAAAATTAAAGGTTGCCAAAAGAACTTGCTGCCATGATGCGCGGTTCAAACTTGGATATCCTGCCTTACGGCTTATCTTATTATGATCACTTGGGGGCTTCCTGCTCATCGAGCATAGCTATCAGTACCCTCTTGATCGGCGCAATGCCAAAATTTATATGGTCACTTGGGGGCTTCCTGTTCAAACATAGGTCGTATTCGAACCAAAGAGAACATAGCTGTCGAAACCCTTTTGATTGGCATACTGCCAAACCCACTAGGGGGCTTCTTGATCGTATCCGAATCATAGCTCAACCCCTTTGGGTCCGACGTGGATCGTATTCGAATCAGCGTCGTTAAACAACTCTCAAGGTCATTTGGGGGCTTCCTGTTCAAACATAGGTCGTATTCGAACGAAAGAGAACATAGCTGTCGATACCCTCTTGATCGGCATCGCCAAAGCCACTGGGGGCTATATGATCGTATTCGAATCTTAGCTTAACCCCTTTGGAACGGTTTACTGATCGTATCCGAATCAGAAGCCTCAAAAAGTTTTATTCTGTCTCTGGTAAAGTTTATTGCAGCCACAATTACTTAACTTGAGACCTTTTTGGGATTATATCTCAAATATATATAAGTGTTTTATGTTTAACCTGGTTTGACTTTTGACTATAAGTCGCCAATTTATGACAATCATCATCTATGTGGAAGCATTGGCTTCTAAGGATTGGGTTATCACCCTTACTGCATAGGTTATGTAAGCCGGCAGTACAAATTCAATATCACAGTAGTTAGATATTATGACCCGCCCTGGTTTTGACGCTAAGTCGCCAGGGCATATGTTGTTTAAATTCTCTGCAGGATTTGCAGAAATATGACATATAAATTATTAAGTTCAAGCTCATTACCAAAGTTGATGTTTCAAAATGATTATCCGTTCTGGATTTTTCTCAAAAGGCTATAAGCCGCCTGGTCATGAAAATTCCGGTTTACAATGAAGGCGTATTGAATCGCCATCGGCCAAGAGCCGTCGGGTATTTAAACTCCAGATTTACTTGTCAACAGATAAGGTATTTGAAATCTTTAAATAGCCAAACTTGGCTTGATTTTCGTTATGATATTGAATGATTGAGTTTTTCAAACCGGGTTATTCAAATCTTTAATAGCCAACATGGCTGGATTTTCATGATGATATTGAATGATTGAGGTTTTCATACCGGATTATATTATTCAAATCTTGAATAGCCAACATGGCTGGATTTCTATTATGATTATCAATAACCAGTATTATGATTGAAGTTTTCAAAGTCGCTTTAGCGCAACAGCTATTATCTTTATCAATGGGCATGATTTATTTTACAATGGAGGAAATAGTCCCGAGTCGCTGCAGGCTTACGACCCGACACTTGGGGGCTATATTATTCAAGTTGAGGTTACATCAAATATGCAAGTCTCATGTCACTGCAAGCATGCACCATGACACTTGGGGGCTAATGCAAAGTCATTTTTGTTGGCCTTATTGAAGACCCGACTCATCCCGTTGTAATGAGCCGGCCCTTGGGGGTTACCAATTGCTCCTGTTAAAATTCAAGATACACAAGCCTTATTCCACTATATATTGAAGGATCCACTGCTCAGTTGGTAAAGCACAAAGCTCTTAACCTTGTGGACGTGGGTTCAAGCCCCAGGATGGGGGTAACATCATATGATATTATTTTCAATGAAAAGTCCCAGCTCAGTATTATCTTACCAAGCCGACCCTTGGGGGCTACACGTTACTGCTCAAATTTACATCATCATATTTACAAAGTCCCTGCTCATTATTACATAATGACCCGACACTTGGCGGCTAATGCATATTGCTCTTTGCTGAAGACAATTCTAGGATGACCTGGCTACACTACTATGACTATAGCCGACTCATGGGGGCTACACAGCTGGATTTTATTTAAAGCCATGGTGATAAGTCCCGGCTTATTCATGCTGATTAAACCGGCCCTTGGGGGCTATAGGTAATATGGATATAAGGGAGAAATATGTTCAAATTCTCAGTTTTGAGCAGATCGGATTGATCCGGTGTTTGCAACAATCATGATCCGGTGTTACCAATAATTATGACCCGGCGTCGGCTACAGTTATGACCCGGTGCTATCAATATTTACAAGCCGGCAATTTTGGTTATGATAAACCGGCAAGTTTTACCTCTTCAAGCCGGCTGAAAGTCAGATGAGTATTTCAAGACCAATATGTTTTAAGCCGGCGCTTTGGAAGCCGATTCAAGTGGATTATTTCTTACAATATTTCTCTACAAGAGACCAATGCCAGCAAATTGATTCTGAAGCTGGTCTATTTACCCGGATTTCTCAAAAGAAGTATCTGGATTTTTGCATTCACAAAGTTTGAACATATCTACTAAAGGAGATTTGCTATGAGTACATGGGCATGTATCAAGAAGGAAATGACAAGGATTTAAAAATGATCAGGTGGCGGCTTACAAGAATATTTAACCCGGAGTACAACCTGTCAGTTTGTTCTTGTGTTTATATTGCAGATCAATTTAACATGGATAAATCCAAATTAAACTTGGGGGCTAATGTCGGGGATATACCCCGCGGTATGACCCGGCTGGATGTATAACCCAGCCGGACTTGGCGACTCACTAATGACCCGCCCTGACTGGACGACACACTAAGTGACCCGCCCGATCCTGGTGACTTATGGGTGACCTGGCAAGCGGATCAGAGGAGCGACAAGACGCGGGGGCCCAGGAGGCTCAAGGCCCAAAAGGACGGCTTATGTTATGATGGGCCGGCTTAAGAGGAAAGGGATGACAAATATTTCCTTCTTGAGGAAGCAAGACCCGGACTTGTATTCAACTTGTAAGAAAAGATAGACTAGTCCTAGTCCTACTAGGACTCCACATGTAACCCGCCCCTCTAACTTATATAAGGAGGGGCAGGACTCCCCAAGAGGGAGAGAAAACAAGAAACAATATCTAGGGCTAGACACAAAGGAGTAGCCGGCTTACAGCGACTCCTCTCATGAGCATAATGAGACCTAGCCACAAACAGCATGTAGGGCTATTCCGGATGATGTTTCCCGGGGCCCGAAGCTGTCTAAATCCTCGTCTTGTGTGATGATCCGCCTTGCGTATCTCGATTCCGACCAACCCCTTCAAGCTACCGCATAGATGCGTTGGCCTCGCGACTAAGTCCTCCCACTATGGACATCTGCCGTGACAATTCCACGACATTGTGGGAGACTCTCTTCTTTAATTTGCACAAAATTGTATATTTCCCTCAAAGCAGCTTGTTTCTTATGAGCAGGGAAATATTTAGTAGAGAAGTAATAAATCATATCCTGGGGACTACGCACACAACCAGGATCAAGAGAATTAAACCATATCTTAGCATCACCCTTTAATGAGAACGGAATTTTTTTGAGTATATAGAAGTAACGCGATCTCTCATCATTAGTGAACAGGGCAGCTATATCATTTAACTTAGTAAGATGTGCCACAACAGTTTCAGATTCATAGCCATAAAAAGGGTCAGATTCAACCAAAGTAATTATATCTGGATCAACAGAGAATTCATAATCCTTATCAAGAACACAGATAGGTGAAGTTGCAAAAGCAGGATCAGATGTCATTTTATCTCTAAGTGATTCTTTATTCCATTTAATCAATAACCTATTAAGCTCATATCTATCTTTGCAGGCTAAAATAGCTAAGGAAGAATCTTTATCAAAAAGATAACCCTCAGGAATAACAGGCATATTTTCATCATCACTTTCATCATCGTATTCAGTTTCATCAATTTCTCTTTCTCTAGCCCTAGCAATTTGTTCTTCAAGAAATTCACTAAGGGGCACAGTAGTATCAGCCATAGAAGCAGTTTCATCATAAGTATCATGCATAATAGAAGTGGCATCATCAATAACATGCGACATATCGGAACAAATAGCAGAAGCAGGTTTAGGTGTCGCTAGCTTACTCATAACAGAAGGTGAATCAAGTGCAGAGCTAGATGGCAGTTCCTTACCTCCCCTCGTAGTTGAGGGATAAATTGTTGTCTTAGCGTCTTTCAAGTTCTTCATAGTGTCCAGCAGATATAAATCCCAAGTGACTCAAAGAATAGAGCTATGCTCCTCGGCAACGGCGCCAGAAAAAGGTCTTGATAACCCACAAGTATAGTGGATCACAACAGCTTTCGAGGGTAGAGTATTCAACCCAAATTTATTGATTCGACACAAGGGGAGCCAAAGAATATTATCAAGTATTAGAAGCTGAGTTGGCAATTCAACCACACCTGGAAACTTAGTATCTGCATCAAAGTGTTTAGTAGCAAAGTAATATGATAGTGGTGGTAACGGCAACAAAAGTAAAGACAGTAAAACTAATGTTTTTGGTATTTTGTAGTGATTGTAACAGTAGCAGCGGGAAAGTAAATAAGCGAGAGCCAGTGTATGGAAAACTCGTAGGCATTGGATCAGTGATGGATAATTATGCCGAATGCGGTTCATCATGTAAAAGTCATAACATAGGGTGACACAAAACTAGCTCCAATTCATCAAGGTAATGTAGGCATGTATTCCGTAAATAGTCATACGTGCTTATGGAAAAGAACTTGCATGACATCTTTTGTCCTACCCTCCCGTGGCAGCGGGGTCCTATTGGAAACTAAGTGATATTAAGGCCTCCTTTTAATAGAGGACCGGAACAAAGCATTAGCACATAGTGAATACATGAACTCCTCAAACTATGGTCATCACCGGGAGTGGTTCCGATTATTGTCACTTCGGGGTTGACGGATCATAACACATAGTAGGTGACTATAGACTTGCAAGATAGGATCAAGAACTCACATATATTCATGAAAACATAATAGGTTCAGATCTGAAATCATGGCACTCGGGCCCTAGTGACAAGCATTAAGTAGAGCAAAGTCATAGCAACATCAATCTCAGAACATAATGGATACTAGGGATCAAACCCTAACAAAACTAACTCGATTACATGATAAATCTCATCCAACCCATCACCGTCTAGCAAGCCTACGATGGAATTACTCACGCACGGCGGTGAGCATCATGAAATTGGTGATGGAGGATGGTTGATGATGACGACAGCGACGAATCCCCCTCTCCGGAGCCCCGAACGCACTCCAGATCAGCCCTCCCGAGAGGTTTTAGGGCTTGGCGGCGGCTCCGTATCATAAAACGCGATGATTTCTTCTCTCTGATTTTTTTCTCCCCGAAAGCTAGTATATAGAGTTGGAGTTGGCGTCGGAGGGCATCCAGGGGGCCCACGAGGTAGGGGGGCGCGCCCTAGAGGGGGGGGCCACCCTCGTGGATAGGGTGTGGGCCCCCTGGTCTTCATCTTTGGCGAGGATTTTTTATTATTTTTTCTAAGGTGTTCCGTGGAGTTTCAGAACTTTCCGAGAATATTTGCTTTCTGCACATAAAACAACACCAAGGTAATTCTGCTGAAAACAGCGTCAGTCCGGATTTGTTCCATTCAACTCATATAAGTTAGAGTCCAAAACAAGGCCAAAAGTGTTTGGAAAAGTAGATACGACGGAGACGTATCACAAGCCAAGTTCTATAATGAAAAATTCCCACTTAGTATATGAAAGTGACAACATAGGACACTCTCTATCATGAAGACCATGGTGCTACTTTGAAGCACAAGTGTGGAAAAAGAGATAGTAGCATTGTCCCTTCTCTCTTTTTCTCTAATTTATTTCTTATTTTTTTCGCTTTTTTTCTTTCTTCCTTTTTTTCTCTTTGGCCTTTCTTTTTTTTCTTTTTTGCCTTTCCTTTTTTTCTCTTTTTTTTTTTTTTTAGTCCGAAGTCTCATCCCGACTTGTGGCGGAATCATAGTCTTCATCATCCTTTCCTCACAGAGACAATGCTCTAATAATGAAGATCATCACACATTTATTGATTTACAACTCAAGAATTACATCTCAAAACTAGAACAAGATATGACTCTATATGAATGCCTCCGGCGGTGTACAAGGATATGCAATGAATCAAGAGCGACATGTATGAAAATTATGAAGGTGCCCTTGCCACAAATACGATGTCAACTACATGATCATGCAAAGAGCAATATGACAATGATGAAGTGTGTCATAATAAACGGAACGGTGGAAAGTTTCATGGCAATATATCTCGGAATGGCTATGGAAATGACATAATAGGTAGGTATGGTGGCTATTTTGAGGAAGGTAAATAATGGGTGCATGATACCGGCGAAAGTTGCGCGGTATAATAGAGGCTAGCAAAGTTGAAGGATGAGTGTGCATATATCCATGGACTCACATTAGTCATAAAGAACTCATATACTTATTGCAAAAGTCTACTTGCGCTCGAAGCAAAGTACTACTACGCATGCTCCTAGGGGAAGGGTTGGTAGCGAGGCCAAGCGGCACACATGGTGTGGCTGAACAGTATGTACATTATTTAATGAACATGAAAGGGGCCTCGATCACAACAACTACGCGGCAGCGGAACGACGACGAAGCGAAACTCCATAGCACAGGGACACCGATGTGGGCGCGGTCTAGACACAGGAAGCACTCCGATCTAGTAAGACTTTCCTGAAAGCTGGCACGACACGCCAGGTCAGTACATTGAATATACTTTCAAGCTCACAACGAATAAAAGCACAATGACAAACAATAACATGACATTTAAGCAAATTAAATGCAATGCTTCAACATACTACTCATGAATTGAACATGCATGTGCATCGAGTCCCTCGGACTCCTTACCATATGGTTACCTCGTTCAATACCGTGATTGCTCCCGGATCACAACTGAAACCAACTCTCTCGTTCCAGCAACAACAACATCGGGAACCAACTCTTTGGTCCCATCAACAACCTTCTTCATCATTCAACAATCTAATCACATAACCAGTGCAAATCATATAACTTTAGTGTGCAAGATTAAATTATTTATGTTGATCCATGGTGTGACCTACTACGAACTGGGTCCGTAACCGAGGACATGCCTATCGATAGATTTGACACACACTCTGCAGAGGTTAGCACACCATACCCACATGACGGAATCCATGGCCTCGCATTCGCATTCGGGTGGACCAACGGCATTCCGACAGAACCAACCCAGTGCCATGACACTCTCCCGGCCACTCCGACCAACTCCACTTTGGGCTAAGCCATGGGTGGCTGATACGTCCATTTTGCATCATGTTTCCTTACTGTTATTTATGATGTTTTTATCCATAATAATGCTTTTTGGAGTAATTCTAATGCCTTTTCTCTCATAATTTTCAAGGTACACACCAAGAGGGAGAATTCCGGCAGCTGGAAATCTGGACCTAGAAAAGCTACGTCAGGCTACCTATTCTGCACAACTCCAAACAAGCTGAAACTCCACGGAGATTTTTTATGGAATATTTAAGAATTATTGGAGTAAATAACTATCACAGGGGGCCCACCAAGTGGGCACAACCCACCTGGGCGCGCCAGGGAGCCCAGGCGCGCCCTGGTGGGTTGTGCTCACCCAAGCCCACCTTTGGTGCCCATCTTCTGGTATATAGGTCATTTTTACCTAGAAAAAAAATAAGGAGATGACTTTCGGGACTTCGCGCCGCCACCTCGAGGCGGAACTTGGGTAGGAGCACTTTTGCCCTCCGGCGGAGCGATTCCGCCGGGGGAACTTCCCTCCTGGAGGGGGAAATCATCATCCTCATCATCACCAACAACTCTCCCATCTTTGGGAGGGCAATCTCCATCAACATCTTCAACAGCACCATCTCATCTCAAACCCTACTTCATCTCTTGTGTTCAATCTTGTTACCGGGACTATAGATTGGTGCTTGAGGGTGACTAGTAGTGTTGATTACATTTTGTAGTTGATTACTATATGGTTTATTTGGTGGAAGATTATATTTTCAGATCCATTGTGATATTTAATACTCCTCTGATCATGATCATGTTTATCATTTGTGAGTAGTTACTTTTGTTCTTGAGGTCATGGGAGAAATCATGTTGCAAGTAATCATCTGAACTTGATATGTGTTCGATATTTTAATAGTATGTATGTTGTGATTCCCTTAGTGGTGTCATGTGAACATCGACTGCATGACACTTCACCATATTTGGTCCTAAGGAATGCAATGTGGAGTAGCAATTAGATGATGGGTTGCGAGAGTGACATAAGCTTAAACCCCAGTTTATGTGCTATTCCGTAAGGACCGATTGGATCGAAAAGTTTAATGCTATGGTTATAATTTATTCTTAATACTTTTCTCCTAGTTGCGGATGCTTGCGGGAGGGTTAATCATAAGTAGGAGTTTGTTCAAGTAAGAACAACACCTAAGCAACAGTCCACCCACATATAAAATTATCAAAGTAGCGAACACAAATTGAACCAACATGATCAAAGTGACTAGATGAAATTCCCGTGTACCCTCAAGAATGCTTTGCTTATCATAAGAGACCGTTTTGGCCCGTCCTTTGCCTCAAAAGGATTGGGATACCTTGCTGCACTTTTGTTACTACTATTTTCACTTGCTCGTTACAAATTATCTTGCTATAAAACTACTCCGCTACTTACAATTTCAGCACTTGCAGACACTACTTTACTGAAAACTACTTGTCATTTCCTTCTGCTCCTCATTGGGTTCGACACTCTTACTTATCGAAAAGATCTACAATTGATCCCCTATACTTGTGGGTCATCATGGCTATTTTCTGGCGCCATTGTTGGGGAGTGAAGCGCCTTTGGTAAGTCGAATTTTTTTTGACTATTTACTGTAGAGCAACAACCCCACAACCCTTTTTATTCCAGAAAATTTTGCTCAGGCCTGTTTAAATCCGCTCCCACTGGGAGTCGAACCCAGGACCTGGGGTGCTACTAAGGCCGCTGCAACCACTAGGCTACAGGCCCGTTCGCTTGGTAAGTGGAATTTGGTAAGGGAACATTTATATAGTGTGCTGAAATTTATTGTCACTTGTTACTATGGAAAACAATCCTTTGAGGGGTTTGTTCGGGGTATATTCACCTTGTCCGAAACCACAATTAGCTACCCCTCAATCTACTGCTCCTACTGAAAATATTGAATGAAATTATTTCGGGTATGATAGAACAACTGCTAGCTAATCCTTATGCAGGAGATGGAACCGAACATCCTGATAAGCACTTGATATATGTAAAAAAAATTTGTGGATTATTCAAGCTTGCAGGTTTACCCGGAGATGAAGTTATGAATAAAGTTTTCCCTTTATCTTTGAAGGGAAAAGTATTGGCATGGATAGGCTGTGCGATGCTATTGGATCTTGGAATTGGAATCGTTTGAAATTGGAGTTCCATCAAATTTTTTCTCCTATGCATCTAGTTCATCGTGATCAGAATAATATATATAATTTTTGGCCTCGTGAAGGAGAAAGTATCACTCTAGCTTGGGGGAGGCTTAAGTCAATGTTATATTCATGCCCCAATCATGAGCTCTCAAGAGAAATTATTATCCCGAATTTTTATGCTCGGCTTTCTCGTAATGATCAAACCATCACTATTGCAGGATGCTACTAAAGCGACACTACGATCAAAGACCCTTCGAGAAACTTTGTGCGATGCAATAATCGCAAACAGTGCTATGCGAAAACTGTCGGAAATGTATAAAACATTTGCAATGAGGGATGCATCAAACACGGTGCAGGTTTTAGTTGCGTGTGCAATGAAGGGCATATGGTTCATTTCAATTAACTATTTGCAATGAGGAGGAACAAAAGAAACGGGCAGCCAGATGAAGGCGTGTGCGATACACAACATACGGTTCACTCGAATGAACTGTTTGTGATTAGGCAACACAAAAGAAACGGGCAGCCAGATGAAGGTGTGTGCGATATACAACATACGGTTCACTCGGATGAACTATTTGTGATTAGGAAACACAAAAGAAACGATCAGCCAGATCAAGGTGTGTGCAATATACACATGCGGTTCACTCGGCCCTTGTCGTCAGTGTGTCACCTCTGTGGCAACTGTTTGCTCCCCAGACGCCTCTTTGTGTACCGTAGCAACCGTACACCGCCTCTTCGCCTTTCCCTCTTGATTTGGAATTGCTGTCGCACGCTCTTCCTCCCTCTATTTGCGTTCACCCTCCCTCCTGCCATTGTTCGATCATCTTTTCCATGGAGGGAACAGGCCGGAAACGGCCCCGTTATTCTTGCCCCGATCTGAAAGATGACGTGGTGGAGGAACTCATTGATCGGTGCGATGTCATCACCTCGGCTAGCATGGCAGGTTCGTTCAAGACCATTCTCGATTCAACTAATAACATCATTACAAGGAACCCAGGGGTCCAGGAGCGGTTTGATCTCCCCTATCTTCTTCACCGTGACCCTGCTGACCGTCGGGGGGATGAGGGAAGCCTCGCCTTGTGCAAGTTGATGCCCCTTGATAATGATACGTATGATGTTAAGTTGCCATCAATTGAGGGCAAGGCTTGGGCAAGCGCAAATGGAGATTGGGTTGTTTATATTGGGTACAACTATGAGTGGGAACTTGTGAATGTGTACACTCGTCACTGGGTTCCACTTCCAAAAATCTCAGACGACTGCCCAGAGGTTGAGTACACCAGTATTCTACATGAGTTCAAATACGATCATGGTGACTGTCATCTACGGAAGATAGCAATTTGTCGAGTTCCCAACCGCTATTGGGATTACTCGAACTATGAAGTTGTTGCTATCTTCGACAAGCTTGTTGGCTTCCTTACTTCCACGCCTCGATGGATATTGCTCAAAAATCAATTTCTGTACACAGATAGGAACTGTGATGCAATTAAATATGAGGGTCTTGTGTTTGCTGCCACCACTTGTGGCACTGTTTTTGCATGGAATCATCATGCTTTCGGTATGTTTGTCTTCCACCGTAATTATAATTGTTTCATCCACATGCATGCGGGTTATCTAGTTTCCCTTTACTAATTAATTAACCTTCTTGTGTTTCCAAGGTCCTATGAACATTCCACCACCTATACTTTTAAATTTTTATAACCAAGGGGGAGATGACAATGCTGATGATCACGAGCATGAGGACGAGCTGGACCCATATACTCAGTGGCGCCTGGCAACTTATTCTGATGGATCCGTTGCAGGGTATTCGGGATGGATACTAGTGTTCTAGCGCCAACACCTTCTCCCTGGTTCAGTATTGAAAGTCTTGGAGGAAACTCGCTCTTCCTTGGACAAAACTATCCAATGATGGTGGAAGGTGATCCAGCCGCTGTTGACACAACGTTACTACCATTTATGAGAAGCAACTGTATCTATACCTCGGACATTGCTATGCTTCCCTACCGTCCCAATATGGGTCCTGACATAGGCCGCTTCAGCCTGGATGACCAGTCCTGCATTGGTCTCGAGATTGACAGTAGCTGGCCCTTCCCAGAGAATCACTTCTGTTCAAAGCAAGCGTTTCCAACACCGACAAGTGGTTGAGCTGAAGTTCATTTCATCGCTTTGTTATTTGTTTTGTGAGAAAAACTTTACTAGAATGTTTTGTTGGAAATGATCTATAATCCAACGTGTATCCTCGTTGTCGTTGTGGGCTGATGACTTGTTGTATGTCATCAATGGTACATTTGCATATGCGTCCATCAACTCACGCCTGCTAGTGGTGTCCATATGAAAAGTGTGTGGCACCCAGGCTCAGAGATACCGGAACGCCCCGTATTCCAGCCCAGAGATCAAGGAGAAGTCTTCTAGAATACGACACTGCGTAGCATAGAACAAATCAGCTCTATATTACAATCTATATGGGTACAAGGGTGTTACATCGGCACGACGAAACTGTTGGGGAACGTAGCAGAATTTTAAAATTTTCTACACATCACCAAGATCAATCTATGGAGTCATCTAGCAACGAGAGAGAGGAGTGCATCTACATACCCTTGTAGATCGCGAGCGGAAGCGTTCAAGAGAACGGGGTTGATGGAGTCGTACTCGTCGTGATCCAAATCACCGATGACCGAGCGCCGAACGGATGACACCTCCGCGTTCAACACACGTACGGTTGGGGAAGATGTCTCCTCCTTCTTGATCCATCAAGGGGGAAGGAGAGGTTGATAGAGATCCAGCAGCCCGACGGCGTGGTGGTGGAAGCAGCGGGGATCTCGGCAGGGCTTCGCCAAGCTCAGCGAGAGGGAGAGGTGTTACGAGGGGAGAGGGAGGTGCCAGGGGCTAGGGTAGCGGCTCCCATGCGCCTTCCCACTATATATAGGGGTGGCGGGGGCTGGTTTCTTGCCCTCCAAGTCCATTGGGGCGTTGGCAAAGGTGGGGGAAAGAAATCCCATCATTTCCCTTCCCCACCGATTGTATTACTTCCAACAAGTTGCTTTCTTGTTCCATCTCACTGAAAACGAGGCCTTTCAGTCATCTTGCCCATGTGGTATGATTTGCATGTCTCAAGTGATTCAAAATCAAGTAAGTCCAAACGATCCATCTGTATGGAGTTTCTTCATGCATATCTACCAATAGACATGGTTCGCATGTCTCAATCTTTTCAAAAACGAGTGAGTCCAAAGATCCATCAACATGGAGCTTCTTCATGCGTTTTATACCAACATGACTCAAATGGCAGTGCCACAAGTATGTGGTACTATCATTACTATCTTATATCTTTTGGCATGAACATGTGTATCACTACGATCGAGATTCAATGAACCATTCATTTTAGGTGCAATACCATTGATGGTATTATTCAAATAAACAGAGTAACCATTATTCTGCTTAAATGAATAACCGTATTGTGATAAACATAATCCAATCATGTCTATGCAAACACCAAATAACAATTATTTAGGTTTAACACCAATATCGATGGTAGAGGGAGCATGCGATGCTTGATCACATCAACCTTGGAAACACTTCCAACACATATCGTCATCTCACCTTCAGCTAGTCTCCGTTTATTCTGTAGCCTTTTATTTCGAGTTACTAACACTTAGCAACTGAACCGGTATTTTAATACCCTGGTGCTACTAGGAGAACTAGTAAAGTACACATTATAATGTATATCCAATATACTTCTATCGACCTTGCCAGCCTTCTCATCTACCGAGTATCTAGGGTGTTTCTGATTCAGTGACCGTTCGCCTCATTATAGAAGCACTTAGTCTCGGGTTTGGGTTCAACCTTGGGTTTCTTCACTAGAGCAGCAACTGATTTGCCGTTTCATGAGGTATACCTTCTTTCCCTTGCCCTTCTTGAAACTAGTGGTTTAACCATCAACAATTGATGCTCCTTCTTGATTTCTACTTTCGCGGTGTCAAACATCGTGAATTGCTCAAGGATCATGATGTCTATCCCTGATATGCTATAGTTCATCACGAAGCTCCAATAGCTTGGTAGCAGTGACTATGGAGAACCATCACAATCTCATCTGGAAGATTAACTCCCACTCGATTCAAGCGATTGTAGTACTCAGACAATCTGAGCACATGCTCAACGATTGAGCTTTTCTCCCTTAGTTTGCAGGCTTAAGAAGCTTGTCAGAGGTCTCATACCTCTTGACGGTGGCACTAGTCTGAAATTCCAATTTCAGTCTTTGGAACATCTCATATGTTCTGCGATGTTTCAAAAACGTCTTTGGTGCCTCAATTCTAAACCATTTAGCATTACGCAATGAACTATCATGTAGTCATCAAAACGTGTATGTCAGATGTTCGCAACATCCACAACCGACGTTCGAGGTTCAGCTCACTGAGCGGTGCATTAAGGACATAATCCTTCTGCGCAGCAATGAGGACAATCCTCTGTTTACAGACCCAGTCCGCATAATTGCTACTATCAACTTTCAACTAAATTTTCTATAGGAACATATCTAAAACAGTAGAACTAAAGCGTAAGCTACGACATAATTTGCAAAGTCCTTTTGACTATGTTCATGATAATTAAGTTCATCTGATTATTTAATGAACTCCCACTTAGATAGACATCCCTCTAGTCATCTAAGTGATACATGATCCGAGTAAACTAGGCCGTGTCCGGTCATCACGTGAGACGGACTAGTCATCATCGGTGAACATCTTCATGTTGATCGTATCTTCTATACGACTCATGTTCGACCTTTCGGTCTTCCGCGTTCCGAGGCCATGTCTGTACATGCTAGGCTCGTCAAGTCAACCTAAGTGTATTGCGTGTGTAAATCTGGCTTACACCCGTTGTATTCGAACGTTAGAATCTATCACACCCGATCATCACGTGGTGCTTCGAAACAACGAACCTTCGCAACGGTGCACAGTTAGGGGGAACACTTTTCTTGAAATTATTGCGAGGGATCATCTTATTTTAGCTACCGTCGTTCTAAGAAAATAAGATGTAAAACATGATAAACATCACATGCAATCAAATAGTGACATGATATGGCCAATATCATTTTGCTCCTTTTGATCTCCATCTTCGGGGCGCCATGATCATCATCGTCACTAGCATGACACCATGATCTCCATCATCATGATCTCCATCATCGTGTCTTCATGAAGTTGTCTCGTCATCTATTACTTCTACTACTATGGCTAACGGTTTAGCAATAAAGTAAAGTAAATACATGACGTTTATGTTGACACGCAGGTCATAAATAAATTAAGACAACTCCTATGGCTCCTGCCGGTTGTCATACTCATCGACATGCAAGTCGTGATTCCTATTACAAGAACATGATCAATCTCATACATCACATATATAATCCATCACATCCTTTTGGCCATATCACATCACACGACATATGCTGCAAAAACAAGTTAGACGTCCTCTAATTGTTGTTGCAAATTTTTACATGGCTGCTATAGGTTTCTTAGAAAGAACGTTTCTTACCTACGTAAAAACCACAACGTGATATGCCAATTTCTATTTACCCTTCATAAGGACCCTTTTCATCGAATCCGATCCGACTAAAGTGGGAGAGACAGACACCCGCTAGCCACCTTATGCAACTAGTGCATGTCAGTCGGTGGAACCTGTCTCACATAAGTGTACGTGTAAGGTCGGTCCGGGCCGCTTCATCCCACGATGCCGCCGAATCAAGATAATACTAGTAACGGCAAGTAAATTGACAAAATCGATGCCCACAACGACTTTGTGTTCTACTCGTGCATAGAAACTACGCATAGACCTAGCTCATGATGCCACTGTTGGGGAACGTAGCAGGATTTTAAAATTTTCTACACATCACCAAGATCAATCTATGGAATCATCTAGCAACGAGAGAGAGGAGTGCATCTACATACCCTTGTGATCGCGAGCGGAAGCGTTCAAGAGAACGGGGTTGATGGAGTCGTACTCGTCGTGATCCAAATCACCGATGACCGAGCGCCGAACGGACGACACCTCCGCATTCAACACACGTACGGTTGGGGAAGACGTCTCCTCCTTCTTGATCCATCAAGGGGGAAGGAGAGGTTGATGGAGGTCCAGCAGCACGACGGCGTGGTGGTGGAAGCAGCGGGGATCTCGGCAGGGCTTCGCCAAGCTCAGCAAGAGGGAGAGGTGTTACGAGGGGAGAGGGAGGCACCAGGGGCTAGGGTAGCGGCTCCCATGCGCCTTCCCACTATATATAGGGGTGGTGGGGGCTGGTTTCTTGCCCTCCAAGTCCATTTGGGCGTTGGCAAAGGTGGGGGAAAGAAATCCCATCATTTCCCTTCCCCACCGATTGTTATCCCCCCTTTTTAGGGATCTTGATCTTATCCCTTAGGGATATGATCTTATTCCTTCTAAGGGGGGATCTTGGTGCGCCTTGACCAGGGGTGTGGGGCCTTGCCCCCACTACCCACGTTCATGTGGGTCCCCCCATGCAGGTGGGCCCCACTCCAGAACCTTCTAGAACCTTCCCGGTACAATACCGAAAAATCTCGAACATTTTCTGATGGCCAAAATAGGAAGGCCCCACACTACCCACGTTCATGTGGGTCCCCCCATGCAGGTGGGCCCCACTCCGGAACCTTCTAGAACCTTCCCGGTACAATACCGAAAAATCCCGAACATTTTCTGATGGCCAAAATAGGACTTCCTATATATAAATCTTTACCTCCGGACCATTCCGGAACTCCTCGTGACGTCCGAGATCTCATCCGGGACTCCGAACAACTTTCGGGTTACCGCATACTAATATCTCTACAACCCTAGCGTCACCGAACCTTAAGTGTGTAGACCCTATGGGTTCGAGAGACATGCAGACATGACCGAGACGACTCTCCGGTCAATAACCAACAGCGGGATCTGGATACCCATGTTGGCTCCCACATGTTCCACGATGATCTCATCGGATGAACCACGATGTCGAGGATTCAATCAATCCCGTATTCAATTCCCTTTGTCCAGCGGTATTGTACTTGCCCGAGATTCGATCGTCGGTATCCAATACCTTGTTCAATCTCGTTACCGGCAAGTCTCTTTACTCGTTCCGTAACACATCATCCCGTGATCAACTCCTTGGTCACATTGTGCACATTATGATGATGTCCTACCGAGTGGGCCCAGAGATACCTCTCCGTCACACGGAGTGACAAATCCCAGTCTCGATTCGTGCCAACCCAATAGACACTTTTAGAGATACCCGTAGTGCACCTTTATAGCCACCCAGTTACGTTGTGACATTTGGCACACCCAAAGCATTCCTACGTATCCGGGAGTTGCACAATCTCATGGTCTAAGGAAATGATACTTGAAATTTAGAAAAGCTTTAGCATACGAACTACACGATCTTTGTGCTAGGCTTAGGATTGGGTCTTGTCCATCACATCATTCTCCTAATGATGTGATCCCGTTATCAACGACATCCAATGTCCATGGTCAGGAAACCGTAACCATCTATTGATCAACGAGCTAGTTAACTAGAGGCTTACTAGGGACATGGTGTTGTCTATGTATCCACACATGTATCTGAGTTTCCTATCAATACAATTCTAGCATGGATAATAAACGATTATCATGAACAAGGAAATATAATAATAACCAATTTATTATTGCCTCTAGGGCATATTTCCAACAGAAACTACGCATGCCACAGTTGCTCCATGCAAGCAACAGAACAACACGAAGTAACGGAATAACTCTAGTAGCGGAACAACGACGACAGTGATGAACTCCACTCCGAAGGGACTCTGGCTGGAACGCTTATCCTAGCTCGCAAACAAGGGATCCACAGCAAAAAGGTAATTTTCAATATGTCAAACCATAGTGAAAATGGTGGGAACAAAACGGGCTCAACGAGATGAAGACGTGGGCATTGGATTCACCTCATTCGGAGTTGTGGTTGAAAAGTTACGACCGTTTGCTCGTTAGACAGAAAAAGAAATAAAAAGTATTTATTTCTGCGGCTAACGAGTGAACATTCACTATTCAACCATTTCGGCCGGCTGAGCTGAAAAACAAAAAGCGCATTCCTCAGATTACGCCTCCAGAGTAGGGAAAACGCGTTTTTGGCTGAAGCATAAGGAGAATACGCTTACTCCACGGGAAAACGTACTTCTAGAAGTACGCTTCCACTAATCCATGTGGGCAGTGGCGGGGCCGGGGGTCTTGTCTCCCAGACGGGTGGGGCCCGTGTCGACTCTCCCTCTCCTGGCTTCCTTCTTCTTTCTCGCGAGCGCCCGACGGAGTAGAGGGAGGGGTGTGATGCCGGCGCTCGGCCCGGCGCCACCGGACACCTCCGGCGATGCTCCGGCCACCGGAGAGCTCCGGGCGACGAGGCGCATCCGTCGGTGGGGTGAACGGACGCCGGGGAGGATCGGAACGGCGGCGCACCGTGGAGGCAGAGAACCACGGCTGGATCATGGGGGCGGTGGCTTCGACTACTACGGCGAGTGGGCGAGGGGTGGAAGGGGTGCACCGAGGAGTGGGGAAGAGGATGGTGGTGGCGGAGTGGCGGGAGAGGGCTCGGCTCGACCGAATTTAGCCGGAGCACTGCAGCGGCCATGGTGGCAATGGAGGGCAACGGGGGCGCCTCGAGCTCGGGGAAGTAGCTAAGCGGGGTTTTGGGAGGTGGTGAAGACAAGTAGTAAGCTCGGACGAGGCCGGGGTGGGCTTATATAAGTGGGGCAAGGCCCGGCCAAAACAGGAGACGTGATCTGCAGGGGCTCCTCCCCTCCTCCTCCTTTGGCGCTCCCGCGGGCGGCAGGGGAGGAACCCTAGCCGCCGGCCGCCTCTCCACCTCTCGCCTCCTCCTCCTCCTCTCGCCGCCGCTAGACGGTGCGCCCGGGCGAAGCCCGGTCGATGCCGGCGGCGGCAGGGCCTTCTCACCCCCGCGCGAGGTAGGGGCTGGTGCGGGCCGGCGCTTTCTCGCCGGGGTGCCGCGGGACACCGGACGTGGTGGTGCGGCGGCGGCTCTGCGGGTGACGGCGCGGGGATCTGCCTCGGGCGTGGTGGGCTGCGTGGTGGCGGGGTGCGCATGGGGTCGGATGCGGCTGCGTCGGCCGAATCTGGCCCTGCGGCGGCGCGGGCCGAGGGTGGCGCGGCAAGCAGGCGACCACCTCTGACATATCCTTCTGGGCTGGTGGAGGTGGGTGGTTGTGCGTGTGCTGGAGGTCAGGGACGGCGGACGCGATGGTGGCGTGGCGGCTCGGTCAGATCTGGCCTCAACACGGCGCGGGCTGCGGGTGGCTTGGGCTGCGGGCGGCTACCCCGACCGGGGCCACTCCGGCTGGTTGGGGTGGTGGCGCGGTAGCGGCGGTTCGACCTTCCTTCCATTGATTCTTGGGGTACTCAGAGCTGTGGATGGAGCTGCACTCGGCAGGTGGAGCACGGTGGCTCGACTTCTCTCGTCTGTGGCTGGCCATGGTGGCAGGGGCGCTCCGGGGAGTTGGCAGGGGGTGCCTCTGGGTCTTGCTGTTGCCGGAGGTGGCGACGGAGACTTGGCCCTGGTTCGTGAAATAGCGTGGTGGCTGCAGCGCGACCGGCAGCCGCCGATGGCTTCCCCCTCCCCTGCTTCGGCCGGCTGGTCCCCGTTCTTGCCGAAAGGGTGTGCTTTTCCGACTGCGGCATCGGTGGCTCAGGTTGAAGGGGTTGGGGTGGTCTTGGATTCCGGAGCGACAGCTCTGGAGGTGGGAGCACGGTGCGCGTGGGCGGAGCCCATGGCTCAGGTGCTGCCCGGTGGCCATGGCCGTGTGGGCGGCATGGTGACTGGGGTGCGTCGATCGGTGGAGGTGATGCGGCGTCCGTACCTTGCCAGGGGCGGTGAGTATTGGCCGGGGTGAAAACCTATTCTATCTTCGTGCAGGCCGCCGGCGGCGAGTTCGTTCCCTTCTTGAAGGCGTCTCCGCGGTCCTCATTGCCCATTGTGTTGCTCTAGGGGAAACCTGATTCGCGGATCGGGCGGTGGCGGCGCTCTGGTGCCTTGACCTTCTTGAAGGTGCCGCCTTGCAGCTCACAATTCGTCATATGCGGCCTCGTCTCTTCACGGTGGTGTTCACGGTTGAGGACCCTGGTAGCTCTTGTAGCGATAGGGGTGGTGTAGCTGCGCTCAGCGCCTATGTATCTAGACTTGGGTGTGTGCGTGTGTTGGGGTGGTGTGTGTTTGTATCGACTTGTTGACGGTTATGGCTCTATATATAAAGCGAGGCGAAAGCCTTTTTCAGTATATAAGCGGGGCAAGGCGGTTGAGCTCGGGTGCCGCCGCGGGAGGTTCGGCCAACGCTCTGGCAACGGGAGCGATCATGGGAGGGCGCGGGAAGGCGACAAGGGAGGACGCAGATGAGGCACACAGGTCACAGAGATGAGGCAGAGCTCGGGGACAAGGGAAGGAAGATGACACGGAGGTGGAACACGACGCGGTCACGGGCGCGCACTGTTTATCGATGGGGACGGGTCGCCGGGGAAGCAAACGGAGGGGCAATGGCTCGAGAGGAATGGCGAAAATGCGGGAAACATGCTAGACATGCACGGGCGAGCGAATGGGACGACCACAAGCCGTGCCCAAGCAAAACGACGCTCTGGACACGACCAATGCTGCCAGAGCATGTGCAAACGACGCGGTCACTGCTGTGCCGGCAAGGAGGGGACGCAAGAGACTGCTGCGAGTTGTCTAGTGATGAGTCCTTGCATCACTGAGGCTGTGGGAGGAGAGATATAAGCGGACGAAGCCATAGACAGCTCGGATTCATCGATAGAAGTTTGCTGCATCAAACTTGTCCATGCACTGGTGATCAACACGGGATTGATTGGGAGCAATGGTGTTGTCTGGGACGATAGACTAAGGAAAGACAAGAGTCCTGGGGGTTTTGGAGGCAAATAGATCAAAGCTTAATATAGTTGCTTTGCAACTGACCAAAAGAGTCCAGAATCAAGATCATGATGATGCTCTCACATGGGGTATCCACTTGAGCTCAACTTGGGCAAGGCTGAGTTATTTGGTCATATGAAGATGCTGCAAAAGGTTTCATACCAATTGGATAAACCAAAATGGTACTTGCTTCACAAGCATTTCCACTGACCAGAAACTTGCAAAAATTCTAGAGGAATAAGGACTAGGTGAAATATGCCCAAATTTGGTGGAGATAGGTTATATGGGAAGGAGAAGGCTTAGGAAAATTTTCAACAATAATGGAGCAATATATAATATACTTGCTTCACTAACTGAAAATTTGGACAGAAACAAATATTTGAAGATGTGCTCACCTGGATGCATTGCATGAGCTCAAATCTTGAGGAGGGCTTTGATTTGATAACATGAAAGACCATGCAAAAATTCAAGTCAATTGGATTAACCTAGCTAGTACTTCCTTCATAACCAATTCCCTCAGACAGGAAGTTTGAAAAATTGCTCAGGAATATTTACTAGGCAAATTAAGTTGAACTATGTCATGAGGCAGTTATTTGGACAATAAAAGGTGTCCAAAATGTTGGGGTCAATTGGGCAAAGACAAATAGCACTTGCTTCAGAGAGTGCCATTTATGGCAGAATAGGAAAATAATTATTTGAGAATTATTTTTGAAAATGGCAATGAAAAGTTTTGCCATATTTGATCAATATATGACCCAAACAATTTATGAGAATTATTTGGAAATTTTAGGAGTGGCAGAAATATAGGTTGCTTCACAACCTTGGGCAATTAGGGTTATTCCTTAAATAGAAAAAAAGGAATATTCCCTAGCAAAAGAATATTGGGGTTGGGCCAAGAGGGAAATGGCAAGGTCTTGGGATGGATATGAGGATGACAAGCCACTCTGGAAAGAAAGAAGAGGGCATCTTCTTCAGTCTCCAGACCACAAAGCCACGGGAAAAGAAAACTCAAACAAAAATCTCAGAAAAACAAATGAATAGAAAGGGCCAAAAATCAGGGTGTGACACAGTGCTAGTGATTTTAGTTGCAAAAATTAGATAGTGCTAGCGATTTTTAGTTGCATATTTTGACAAATCGCAGTGTTACAAGGTTGACAAATGGCAATGTTACTAGATAAACAAATGTCAATCTTTCCAGTTTGACAAATGGCAACATACCCAAAATGACAGATATGCAAATCTTACCCAATTGTTTGTACATGGTTGCACAAGGGTCATGCAAAACAACTATTTGCATTGAAGGGATGCAGAAATCCTGCTCGGCACATTTTCCCTGGGCTTCCTGGGGAAGCTGTCGGTTTGCATCCGGGTGTTCTAGCTAAAACGTTTGCAATGAGTGTTTTATATTTAAAAACCACTGACGTTTTTTTCAAAAGAAAATTGTTTGATAAGTCTGTACATTAAGAGAGAAAAACACAAGTTCGTTCAAACCATATCTTTCATTCAGTCACACTGCGAATTTATATTCATATGATCGAGAATTCGAGATACAATATTAAACCCAAAAAACTATTTCCGGCAGCGGCGAAGGCAGCGTGCCACGCCGTCGTTGTCGTCCTTCGGGACGCCATTGTTGAAGTCTTCAAGGCAGCACAAAATGTTCTTTACTTGTAAATCAAACATCATGTCGTCGCGCGATCGACGGGCAGGACGTGGGAGGACGGCAACTGGCACCGCTGAGAGGTAGCGATCGAGGGCAGCGTTCCATGCCGCTGAGGGGGGGGGGTCATGCACGGGCAAGGGCACGAGCACGGCGGGTGCAGCCAAACGCATGGGGGCCGGCGCCACAGTGGGTGGTGGGGCGCGCACAGGCACGGGCACTGGTGCTGGCATGTACTCGAGCTCGCGCGGGTCCGCAGAGACCTCGCTGACACCCGCGGCTTCCAGCTCTACGATAGTGCTTGGCGACCAGCCTGTCAATGCTACGGGGATGGTCGCTAGCGCGGGCGCGGGGATGGGAGATGGGACGGGAGCGGGGGCAGGAACCGCCGTGGCCAGATCGTTCTGGGCCATGTCCATGAGGCCCCATTCCTCCTTATTTTCTATCTCCTCTGTCTCGGAGTCGACTTCACCAAACTTGAAGACTAGTTACAGATGATCGTTATGCGCCATGGCGTTGGTGGAGGTCTGCGGGAGGGAGGGGAATGGGAGGTGAACAGTAGGGCCGCCCATATTAAACAGCGGCTCGGGTGCCATTAATGGAGAGGAAGGTGGGATGCCATGGATGTCAAAGGGCTCACTTCCCAGTGAGCTTGCGCAGCGTAAAGCTCACACGCTTCCCGGTGAGCCTGCGCATTGGAGGACAGCTTGCACGCCTCTCGGTCAGCCTGCGCACCAGATTGCGCTCGCACGCCTCCCGTTCAGTTGAGGTCAAGCAGCTATCCGCACGACACCTCCTACAGCCATTAAAACCAAGACATGTGGCGTCATGTGAATGGTTAAAAGAACACACACGGTTTGAATTCTACAAATGTTTGAGATATTAAAGTGGCAACTATTTTTTCAAAATGCCTTTGTTGGTTGTCATTATTCGAGTGCGCCTTCTCTCAAAATGGACATGAAAAATGCCACAGCATGTCGGGTGCCATTCCATGATAGCATGCCAAGTTTCTGGAATTTCGTACGAGTTTTGGATTTACTAGAATTTGAAAACCATGCATCTCAATGTTTTGCCGGCAATCAACGATGCCCTGGTGTTTGAAATTCATTCCCATTTCTTGCATGGGACCTAAGCATGCACCCAAGGACACATATTTGATTTTCCAACCAATTTATATGCACTAGAGCATGTGCATGTACTTCAAATTTGAATTATGCACATAAATGCATTGAAAACTCAGTTAATGCATAAAAATATCCAAACGAACCCCGAAAAATCCCAAAAATTGACACAACACTCCTGTTGTTCTATCTTGACATGAGAAACTTTTTTGAAAGCAATAAGAGGCAATGGATATTGTTTCATACCCAAAGGTAGGATGTTCCCTACCGAAACCATCATGCTTGTTGTGAGAAGCTCTGGTTTGTGAGAAGCTTATACCCGAACCTGCCCCGAATGGGACAATTTTTTACCACGACATGTTGATGCCGCTCCATGATAGCATGCCAAGTTTCATGAATTTCAGACGAGTATTGGATTTACTAGAATTTAAAACCAGGCATCTCAACGTTTTGGCGGCAATCAACAGTGCCCAGGTGTTTAAATTTCATTCTCATCTCTTGCATGGGACCTAGAAGTTCACCCAGGGAGACTGATTTGATTTTTCAACCAACTTTAGTGCATTGGAGCATGTGCTTGTAGTTCAAATTTGAATTATGCACATAAAATGCCTAGAAAATCCAGTTAATGCATAAAAATGTCCAAACGAACCCCTAAAAATCCGAATGGGACAGTTTTTTCACCACGGCATGTTGATGTCGCTCCATGATAGCATGCCAAGTTTCATGAATTTCAGACGAGTTTTCGATTTACTAGAATTTAAAAATCAGGCTTCTCAACGTTTTGCCTACAATCAACAGTGCCCTGGTGTTTGAATTTCACTCCAATCTCTTGCATGGGACCTACAAATTCACCCAAGGACACACATGTGATTTTTCAACCAACTTTAGTGCATTGGAGCATGTGCTTGTAGTTCAAATTTGAATTATGCACATAAAATGCCTACAAAACCCAGTTAATGTATAAAAAAGGAAAAACAAACCTCGAAAAATTCCAAGATTAAACACAACACTCTTGTTGTTCTATGTTGACACTAGAAATTTTTTGAAAGCAATAAGAGGCAACGGGTATCGTTCCGTCCCCAAAGGTGGTACATTCCCTATCAAAACCATCATGCTTGTTGCGAGAAGCTCTGGTTTGTGAGAAGCTTATACCCAAACCTGCCCCAAATGGGACAAAATTTTCACCATGGCATGTTGATGCCGCTCCATGATAGAATGCCAAGTTTCATGAATTTCAGACGAGTTTTGGATTTACTAGAATTTAAAAACTAGGTATCTCAATGTTTTGCGGGCAATCAATAGTGCCCTGCTGTTTGAAATTCATTCCCATCTCTTGCATGGGACCTAGAAATTCACCCAAGGACACACATGTGATTTTTCAACCAACTTTGGTGCATTGGAGCATGTGCTTGTAGTTCAAATTTGAATTATGCACATAAAATGCCTAGAAAACCCAGTTATTGTATAAAAAAGGCCAAACGAGCCCCGAAAAATTCATTCCCATTTCATGCATGGGACCTAAGCATGCACTGAAGGACACAAATTTGATTTTTCAACCAATTTGTATGCACTTGAGCATCTGCATGTAGTTTAATTTTGAATTGTGCTCATGAAATGGCTAGAAAACCAGTTTTTTGTATAAAATGTCCAAACGAACCCTGAATAATTCGAATTCTTTTACGACACACATATAGTTGCATGTTCACTTCAGATAAAAGGTCTAGCAATTCAAACAACATCCATTGCCGCTGTGACCCCATTTATAATTCAAATCAAGTAGATCCCACACAGTTTATTATCACCAACTGTGTGAGATGTAGTACAAAATATCTTGTAGCACCGTCGGTGTATAGTATGCCTATGGCTTACACGAGAAGGTGTGTCGGCTACAGTCCACACCCGGCACGTCGAGCACACTAGCTCACTCCCCAAAAACTCCCGCCTCTGCATCCCTCGCAATCTCAAAAATATCTATCGCCTGGAAGGTTTTAATGTTTGATAGCACACAATTAGTATGTGCGGACCGTGTGTTATGTCTGTTACTCCCGCTCTATTTCAGTCCCTTGATTCAAATTTTTAGTAGCCCCGGCATTTTACTCCTGCCTCTGCATCCCTCGCAATCTCAAAAATACCAGCTCGCCCTTGATACAAATTTTCAGTAGCCCCGTCTTGTTACTCCCGCCTAGTAAAATTTTCAGTTGCCGCAGTATTTCCTCAAACACAACCTTGCCCCCTCCCCTCCACACACACCCTGTAGTGGAATTGTCACGACAGATGTCCTAGTAAAAGGACTTAGATGTGGAGCCATTGCTACGTAGTTAGATTAAAGGGGTTAAAACGGGACAAAGGACACGAGGAGTTTATATTGGTTCGGCTCCTTGCGGTGAAGGTAAAAGCCTAATCCAGTTTGAGGTGGTATTGCGAGGGTTTCGATTACCAGGGAGCAAATACGCTTGGTCTGGCTTTCGATCTCTTGTTTCTTGCCCTAAGCCGCTGCTACGTCTTGAGCTTGCGTTGGTTTTCCTTGAAGAGGAAAGGGTGATGCAGCAATAGTAGCGTAAGTATTTCCCTCAGTTTTTGAGAACCAAGGTATCAATCTAGTCGGAGGCTCCTCAAAAGTCCCACGCACCTACACAAATAAACAAAGAACTCGCGACCAACGCAATAAAGGGGTTGTCAATCCCTTCACGGCCACTTGCGAAAGTGAGATCTGATAAAGATAGTATGATAAGATAAATATATTTTTGGTATTTTATAATATAGATGCAAAAAGTAAAGATGCAAATAAAAGTAGATTGATAGCTTATATGATAAAAGATAGACCCGGGGGCCATAGGTTTCACCAGTGGCTTCACTCAAGATAGCATAAGTATTATGGTGGGTGAACAAATTACTGTCGAGCAATTGATAGAAAAGCGAATAATTATGAGATTATCTAGGCATGATCATGTATATAGGCATCACGTCCGCGACAAGTAGACCGACTCCTGCCTGCATCTACCACTATTACTCCACACATCGACCGCTATCTAGCATGCATCTAGAGTATTAAGTTCATAAGAACAGAGTAACACATTAAGAAAGATGAGATGATGTAGAGGGATAAACTCAAGCAATATGATATAAACCCCATCTTTTTATCCTCGATGGCAACAATACAATACGTGCCTTGCAACCCTTTCTGTCACTGGGTAAGGACACCGCAAGATTGAACCCAAAGCTAAGCACTTCTCCCATGGCAAGAAAGATCAATCTACTAGGCCAAACCAAACTGATAATTCGAAGAGACTTGCAAAGATAACTCAATCATACATAAAAGAATTCAGAAGGGATTCAAATATTTCTCATAGATAAACTTGATCATAAACCCACAATTCATCGGATCTCGACAAACACACCGCAAAAAGAGTTTACATCGAATAGATCTCCACAAGAGAGGGGGAGAACATTGTATTGAGATCCAAAAAGAGAGAAGAAGCCATCTAGCTAATAACTATGGACCCGAAGGTCTATGGTAAACTACTCCCAACTCATCGGAGGGGCTACGGTGTTTATGTAGAAGCCCTCAGTGGTCGATTTCCCCTTCGGCGGAGCGCCGGCGAAGGCTCCAAGATGGGATCTCGCGGATACAGAAGGTTACAGCGGTGGAAATTGTTTTTCGTTGGCTCCCTGGATGTTTTCGGGGTACATGGCTATATAGGAGGAAAAAGTACGTCGGTGGGCACTCAAGGGGCCCAGGAGACAGGGGGCGCGCCCAGGAGGGGTGGGCGCGCCCTCCTATCTCCTGGCCTCCTCGTTTGCTTCTTGACTTGCACTCCAAGTTCTTCTGATCACGTTCGTTCCAAAAATCATGCTCCCACAGGTTTCATTCCGTTTGGACTCTGTTTGATATTCCTTTTCTTCGAAATACTAAAATAGGCAAAAAAACAGCAATACGGGCTGGGCCTCCGGTTAGTAGGTTAGTCCCAAAAATGATATAAATGTGTAAAATAAAGCCCATATACATCCAAAAGGGGTAATATAATAGCATGGAACAATAAAAAATTATAGATACGTTGGAGACGTATCAAGCATCCCCAAGCTTAATTCCTGCTCGTCCTCGAGTAGGTTAATGACAAAAACAGAATTTTTGATGTGGAATGTGACCTAGCATAATTATCAATGTAATTTTCTTTATTGTGGCATGAATGTTCGGATCCAAATGAATTAAGATAAAAGCTTATAAAACATAAAAATAATAATGCTTCGAAGCATACTAACAAATAATCATGTCCTATCAAAATAGCGTAGCCAAAGAAAGCTTATCCCTACAAAATCATATAGTTAGGCCTTGCTTCATTTTCATTACACAAAATACTCCCATCATGCACAACCCCGGTTTCAGCCAAGCAATTGGTTCATACTTTTTAACGTGCTTCAGTTTTTTCAACTCTTACGCAATACATGAGCGCAAGCCATGATATAGCACTATGGTGGTATATGGTGGTGGTTGTGAGGACAAAAAGGGAGAAGATAGTCTCACATCAACTAGGCGTATCAACGGGCTATGGAGATGCCCATCAATAGATATCAATGTGAGTGAGTAGGGATTGCCATGCAACGGATGCACTAGAGCTATAAATATATGAAAGCTCAACAAAAGACACTAAGTGGGTGTGCATCCAACTTGCTTGCTCACGAAGACCTAGGGCATTTTGAGGGAGCCCATCATTGGAATATACAAGCCAAGTTCTATAATGAAAAATTCCCACTTAGTATATGAAAGTGACAACATAGGAGACTCTCTATCATGAAGACCATGGTGCTACTTCGAAGCACAAGTGTGGAAAAAGAGATAGTAGCATTGTCCCTTCTCTCTTTTTGTCTCATTTTATTTATTATTTTTCCCTTTTTTTCTTTCTTCCTTTTTTTCTCTTTTGCCTTTCTTCTTTTTTTCTTTTTGGCCTTTCCTTTTTTTCTCTTTTTTTTCTTTTTAAAGTCTGAAGTCCCATCCCGACTTGTGGGGGAATCATAGTCTTCATCATCCTTTCCTCACTAAGACAATGCTCTAATAATGAAGATCATCACACGTTTATTGATTTACAACTCAAGAATTACAACTCAAAACTAGAACAAGATATGACTCTATATGAATGCCTCCGGCGGTGTACAAGGATATGCAGTGAATCAAGAGCGACATGTATGAAAATTATGAAGGTGGACTTGCCACAAATACGATGTCAACTACATGATCATGCAAAGAGCAATATGATAATGATGAAGTGTTTCATAATAAATGGAATGGTGGAAAGTTGCATGGAAATATATCTCGGAATGGCTATGGAAATGCCATAATAGGTAGGTATGGTGGCTGTTTTGAGAAAGGTAAATAATGGGTGCATGATACCAGCGAAAGTTGCGCGGTATAATAGAGGCTAGAAAAGTGGAAGGATGAGTGTGCGTATATCCATGGACTCACATTAGTCATAAAGAACTCATATACTTATTGAAAAAGTCTACTTGCCCTCGAAGCAAAGTACTACTACGCATGCTCCTAGGGGAAGGGTTGGTAGCGAGGCCAAGAGGCACACACGGTGTGGCTAAACAGTATGTACATTATTTAATGAACATGAAAGGGGCCTCGATCACAACAACTACGCGGCAGCGGAACGACGACGAAGAGGAACTCCATAGCACAGGGACACCGATGTGGACACGGTCTAGACATAGGAAGCACTCCGATCTGGTAAGACTTTCCTGAAAGCTGGCACGACACGCCAGGTCAGTACATTGAATATACTTGCAAGATCACAATGAATAAAAGCACAATGACAAACAATAACATGACATTTAAGCAGATTAAATGCAATGCTTCAACATACTACTCATGAAGTGAACATGCATGTGCATCGAGTCCCTCAGACTCCTTACCATATGGTTACCTCGTAACCAATCCCATCAATACCGTGATCGCTCCCGGATCACAATTGAAACCAACTCTCTCGTTCCAACAACAACAACATCGGGAACCAACTCTTTGGTCCCATCAACAACCATCTTCATGGTTCAACAATCTCATCACATAACCAGTGCAAATCATATAACTTTAGTGTGCAAGATTAAATTATTTATGTTGATCCATGGTGTGACCTACTACGAACGGGGTCCGTAACCGAGGACATGCCTATCGATAGATTTGACACACACTCTGCAGAGGTTAGCACACCATACCCACATGACGGAATCCATGGCCTCGCATTCCTATTCGGGTGGACCAACGACATTCTGACAGAACCAACCCAGTGCCATGACACTCTCTCGGCCACTCCGACCAACTCCCCTTTGGGCTAAGCCATGGGTGGCTGATACGTCCATTTTGCATCATGTTTCCTTACTGTTATTTATGATGTTTTTATCCATAATAATGCTTTTTGGAGTAATTCTAATGCCTTTTCTCTCATAATTTGCAAGGTACACAACAAGAGGGAGAATTTCGGCAGCTGGAAATCTGGACCTAGAAAAGCTACGTCAGGCTACCTATTCTGCACAACTCCAAACAAGCTGAAACTTCACGGAGATTTTTAGGAATATTTAAGAATTATTGGAGTAAATAACTACCAGAGGGGGCCCACCAAGTGGGCACAACCCACCTGGGCGCGCCAGGGAGCCCAGGCGCGCCCTGGTGGGTTGTGCTCACCCAGGCCCACCTCTGGTGCCCATCTTCTGGTATATATTGAAAAGATCTACAATTAATCCCCTATACTTGTGGGTCATCATGGCTATTTTCTGGCGCCATTGTCGGGGAGTGAAGCGCCTTTGATCCCCTATACTTGTGGGTCATCATGGCTATGCGATACTATTGGATCTTGGAATTCGAATTTTTTGAAATTGGAGTTCCATCAGAAAAATTATCCTATGCATCTAGTTCATCGTGATCGGAATTATATATATAATTTTTGGCCTCGTGAAGGAGAAAGTATCGCTATAGCTTGGGGGAGGCTTAAGTAAATGTTATATTCATGCCCCAATCATGAGCTTTGAAGAGAAATTATTATCCCGAATTTTTCTACTCGGCTTTGTTGTAATGATCAAAGCATCACTATTGCAGGATGCTCCTAAAGCGACACTATGATCAAAGACCCTTCGAGAAACTTTGTGCGATGTAATAATCGCAAATAGTGCTATGCGAAAACCGTCGGAAATGTATAAAACGTTTGCAATGAGGGATGCATCAAACACGGTTCAGGTTTTAGTTGTGTGTGCAATGAAGGGCATACGGTTCATTTCAATTAACTATTTGTGATGAGGAGGAACAAAAGAAACGGGCAGCCAGATGAAGGCGTGTGCGATACACAACATACGGTTCACTCGAATGAACTATTTGTGATTAGGCAACACAAAAGAAACGGGCAGCCAGATGAAGGTGTGTACGATATACAACATACGGTTCACTCAGATGAATTGTTTGTGATTAGGCAACACAAAAGATACGGTCAGCCAGATCAAGGTGTGTGCGATATACGCATGCGGTTCACACGGCCCTTGTCGTCAGTGTGTGACCTCTGTGGCAACCGTTCGCTCCCCAGACGCCTCTTCGTGTACCGTAGCAACCGTACACCACCTCTTCGCCTTTCCCTCTCGATTTGGAATTGCTGTCCCATGCTCTTCCTCCCTCCATTTGCGTTCACCCTCCCTTCTGCCATTGTTCGATCATCTTCTCCATGGAGGGAACATGCCGGAAACGGCCCCATTATTCTTGCCCCGATCTGAAATATGACGTGGTGGAGGAACTCATTGATCGGTGCGACGTCATCACCTCGGCTAGCATGGCAGGTTCGTTCAAGACCATTCTCGATTCAACTAATAACATCATTACAAGGAACCCAGGGGTCCAGGAGTGGTTTGATCTCCCCTATCTTCTTCACCGTGACCCTGCTGACTGGCGGGGGGATGAGGGAATCCTCGCCTTGTGCAAGTTGATGCCGCTTGATAATGATATGTATGATGTTAAGATGGCATCACTTGAGGGCAAGGCTTGGGCAAGCGCAAATGGAGATTGGGTTGTTTATATTGGGTACAACTGTGAGTGGGAACTTGTGAATGTGTACACTCGTCACTGGGTTCCACTTCCAAAAATCTCAGACGACTGCCCAGAGGTTGAGTACACCAGTATTCGACGTTAGTTCAAATACGATCATGGTGACTGTCATCTACGGAAGATAGCAATTTGTCAAGTTCCCAACCGCTATTGAGATTACTCGAACTATGATGTTGTTGCTATCTTCGACAAGCTTGTTGGCTTCCTTACTTCCACGCCTCGATGGATGTTGCTCAAAAATCAATTTCTGTACACAGATGAGTAGTGTGATGCAATTAGATATGAGGGTATTGTGTTTGCTGCCACCACTTGTGGCACTGTTTTTGCATGGAATCATCATGCTTTTGGCACGTTTATCTTCCACCGTAATTATAATTGTTTCATCCACATGCATGCGGGTTATCTAGTTTCCCTTTACTTATTAATTAACCTTATTGTGTTTCCAAGGTCTTGTGAACATTCCACCACCTATACTTTTAAATTTTTATAACCAAGGGGGAGATGACAATGCTGATGATCACGAGCATGAGGATGAGCTGGACCCATATACTCAGTGGTGCCTGGCAACTTATTCCGATGGATCACCTCTTCTTGTCTGTATACAGGGCACTGCCGATGTTACTAAGGAAGCAGGTGTTGTATCGCATGGTCGCACTCTCCGGACCTATTCCAACATCCGTTGTAGGGTATTCGGGATGGATACTAGTGTACTAGCGCCAACACCCTCTCCCTGGTTCAGTATTGAAAGTCTTGGAGGAAACTCGCTCTTCCTTGGACAAAACTATCCAATGATGGTAGAAGGTGATCCAGCTGCCGTTGACACAATGTTACTACCATTTATGAGAAGCAACTGTATCTATACCTCGGACATTGCTATGCTTCCCTACCGTCCCAATATGGGTCCTGACATAGGCCGCTTCAGGCTGGATGATCAGTCATGCATTGGTCTCGAGATTGACAGTAGCTGGCCCTTCGCAGAGAATCACTTCTGGTTCAAAGCAAGCATTTCCAACACCAACAAGTGGTTGAGCTGAAGTTCATTTCATCGCTTTGTTATTTGTTGTGTGAGAAAAACTTTACTAGAATGTCTTGTTGGAAATGATCTATAATCCAACGTGTATCCTCATTGTGGTTGTGGGCTGATGACTTGTTGTATGTCATCAATGGTAAATTTGCATATGCGTCCATCAACTCACGCCTGCTAGTGGTGTCCATATGAACAGTGTGTGGCACCCAGGCTCAGAGATACCGGAACGCCCCGTATTCCAACCCAGAGATCGAGGAGAAGTCTTCTGGAATACGGCACTGCTTAGCATAGAACAAATCAGCTCTTTATTACAATCTATATGGGTACAAGGGGGATACATCGGCACGGCGAATCTACATGTGCCACGGTTGCTCCATGCAAGCTACAGAAAAACACGAAGTAACGGAATAACTCTAGCAGCAGAACAACGACGACAGTGATGAACTCCACTCCGCAGGGACTCTGGCTGGAACGCTTATCCTAGCTCGCAAACAAGGGATCCACGGCAAACAAGCAATCAAATCCGGCATGACCTGCAAACTGGCATGACACGCCAGGTTAGTACATTGAATGTACTTACAAGCTCACAACAACCAAAGCAATCAAGACAAACAATAGCATGTCAATTATAGATTATTAAGCAATGATGAACACGCTACTATCAGAACAACATGGCATGTACAGCACGATACAGCTAGAGCAATACAAGCATGTCATAAGCATATGAACATGATGAGACTAGCATGCAACATGATGAAACTATCATGCACCAACTTACTCTGCTCGGGTTACATGCACCAACTTACTTTGCTCGGGTTACATCGTAACCAACACATGCATCACTTACCATCACGAACATCACACGATCATCTCAGGATCCAATCAAGCTTGGTATTAACAATACCATAGTAATCATTTATTACCGCAAGGAGCTTGACCTTTACCCTCGACTCTCGCATAACACCACAAATATCCATCAACTTGGTATCCACGATACCACAGTGATCCCCTCACGATCACATAAATATCAACCAAATTCTTTCATCATCGAACCGGGGTGGTTATTAATCAAGTTATTATGATTACTGTTGACCCATAGTGTGACCGACTATGAACTGAGCCCATATCCACAGGCGCGACTATCAATAGATTTAATAAACACTCTGTAGAGGTTAGCACACTGTACCCACACCATGGAACCCATGGCCTCACACTCCCATTCGGGTGGACCAATGGCATTCCGACAAAACCGATCTATTGCCATGACACTCTCCCGGCCACTCCGGCCAACTCCCCTTTGGGCTAAGTCATTGGTGGCCCCATGCCTACCAAAGGCATCAACGACCACCGTTGTGGCAAAACATAAACGGTCCCAAATGGGGACAAAAGCATGCAAAACAACTTGGGAACACAAGGGTTATGCTGTCCTACCTGACCAAGGTAGTGCCCGCGCATAACCTTCCCTCGTTGGAGGCACCGGCGAAAGGCATGACAATAGATCCAGTTAGGACCCCCCATAAGGCAAGTGTGGTTGCACTAGTCAGCTCGATTTGGTGGCACCATGACTCAGCCAACAGTTTTTTCAAGTTCATTATTATCCATTTAAACTTGAATGCAATATGCTGAGCCATGATAAAAATAACATGATGCAACTATAATGCATGAACATGATATCAACATAAGCATGGGGGTGCATCACAATCAACGAGCATAACAACAAAATTTAACCATTTGTCCAGATGAGCATGGCATACTGACGAGCATGAAAATCACAACTAGAACACTACTCATAGCATAACATGACCACTAGAATCAACAATAAATACCATGCAATAACATAACGATAAACCTACCATGCAAGCATTTAACCAATTGGGTGCAAAAGAACATGCACAACCACGGTACTCGAAACAGACGATAGTCATGCACCGAAGACCATCAGCAACATGTACTATTACCCAGCATGGCCAATATTAAATTAATACTAGCATGAAGAACATAATAACAGAGTGCAAGAAAACATGGCATGACGGTAACCATCGACCCATAAGCTTAACCGAAATAACAAGAGCAGTAGCAAAACAATCAGACAGTTATTAAAGATTCAAGTTCAAAACCAATGCTTCTACATGGCTATCATGCAAATGGTGGTTGTGGCTTGCCTGGGGTGAAGAAGGCTCTGGGAAGAGGTGCGGAACGATCGTGGAAAGGATCGCCGGAAAGGGTTCTCTCTCGGAGGGGCTGATTAGGGCCAAGGGCAAAAAGGTAATTTTCAATATGTCAAACCATAGTGAAAATGGTGGGAACAGAACGGGCTCGACGAGATGAAGACATGGGCGCTGGATTCACCTCATGCGGAGTTGTGGTTGAAAAGTTACGACCGTTCGCTCATTAGACAGAAAAAAATAAAAAGTATTTATTTCTGCGGCTAACGAGTGAACGTTCACTATTCAACCATTTCGGCCGGCTGAGCTGAATAACAGAAAGCGCATTCCTAAGATTATGCCTCTAGAGTAGGGAATACGGGTTTTTGGCTGAAGCATAAGGAGAATACGCTTACTCCATGGGAAAACGTACTTCTAGAAGTACGCTTCCACTAATCCACGTGGGCAGTGGCGGGGCCGGGGCTCCTGTCTCGCTGACATGTGGGGCCCGCATTGACTCTCTCTCTCTCTCCTGGCTCCCTTCTTCTTCCCTGCGAGCGCCCGACGGAGTAGAGAGAGGGGCGTGACGGCGGCGCTCAGCGCGGCGCCACCGACCACCTCCAGCGACGCTCCGGCCACCGGATAGCTCAGGGCGATGAGGCGCATCCGTCGGTGGGGTGCGCGGATGCCGGGGAGGATCGAAATAGCAACTCACCATGCATGCAGAGAACCGCGGCGGCAGCTGGATCATGGGGGCGGTGGCTTCGGCTACTACGGCGATTGGGCGAGGGGTGGAAGGGGTGCACCGAGGAGTGGGGAAGAGGATGGTGGTGGCAGAGTGGAGGGAGAGGCCTCGGCTCGACCCAATTTAGCCGGAGCACTACGGCGGCCATGGCGGAAATGGAGGGCAACGGGGGCGCCTCGAGCTCGGGAAGTAGCTAGGCGGGGTTTTGGGAGGTGGTGAAGACAAGTGGTGATCTCGGACGAGGCTGGGGTGGGCTTATATAAGCGGGGCAAGGCGGTTGATCTCGGGTGCCGCCGCGGGAGGTCTAGCCAATGCTCTGGCAACGACAGCGATCACGGGAGGGCGCGGGAAGGCGACGAGGGAGGACACGGACAAGGCACAAAGGTCACGGAGACGAGGCAGAGCTCCGTGACAAGGGAAGGAAGAAGACACAGAGGTGGAAGACGACGCGGTCATGGGCGCGCACTGTTTCTCGATGGGGATGGGTCGCCAGGGAAGCAAACAGAGGGGGCAATGGCTCCATAGGAATGGGGACAATGCGGGAAACATGCTAGACATGCACGCGCGAGCGGACGGGACGACCATGAGCCGCTCCCGAGTAAAACGACGCTCTAGATGCAACCAATGCTGCCAGAGCGCGTACAAACGACGCGGTCACCACTGTGCTCGACACGGAGGGGACTCAAGAGACTGCCACGAGTTGTCTAGTGATGAGTCCTTGCATCACTAAAGCTGTGGGAGGAGAAATATAAGCAGAAAAAGCCATAGACAGCTCGGATTCATCGAGAGAAGTTTGCTGCATCAAACTTGCCCATGCATTGGTGATCGACACGGGATTGATTGGGAGCAATGGTGTTGTCTGGGACGATAGACTAAGGAAAGACAAGAGTCCTGGGGGTTTTGGAGGCAAATAGATCAAAGCTTATTATAGTTGCTTTGCAACTAACCAAAAGGGTCCATAATCAAGATCGTGATGATGCTCTCACATGGGGTATCCACTTGAGCTCAACTTGGGCAAGGTGAGTTATTTGGTCATATGAAGATGCTACAAAAGGTTTCATACCAATTGGATAAAGCAAAATGGTACTTGCTTCACAAGCGTGTCCACTGACCAGAAACTTGGAAAAATTCTAGAGGAATAAGGACTAGGTGAAATATGCCCAAATTGGGTGGAGATAGGTTATATGGGAAGGAGAAGGCTTAGGAAAATTTTCAGCAATAATGGAGCAATATAAAATATACTTGCTTCACTAACTGAAAATTTGGACAGAAACAAAGATGTGAAGCTGTGCTCACCTGGATGCATTACATGAGCTCAAATCTTGAGGAGGGTTTTGATTTGATAAAATGAAAGACCATGCCAAATTCAACTCAACTGGATTAACCTAGCTAGTATTTCCTTCACAACCAATTCCCTCAGACAGGAACTTTGAAAAATTGCATAGGAATATTTACTAGGAAAATTAAGTTGAACTATGTCATGAGGCAATTATTTGGATGTGAAAAGGTATCCAAAAAGTTTGGGGTCAATTGGGCAAATACATATAGCACTTGCTTCACAGAGTGCCATTTAGGGCAGAATAGGAAAATAATTATTTGAGAATTATTTTTGAACATGGCAATGAAAAGTTTTGCCATATTTGATCAATATATGACCAAAACAGTTTATGAGAATTATTTGAGAATTTTAGGAGTGACAGAAATATAGGTTGCTTCACAACCTAGGGCAATTAGGGTTATTCCTTAAATAGAAAAAAGGAATATTCCCTAGCAAAAGAATATTAGGGTTGGGCCAAGAGGGAAATGGCAAGGTCTTGGGATGGATATGAGGATGACAAGCCACTCTGGAAAGAAAGAAGAGGGCATCTTCTTCAGTTTCCAGACAACAAAGCCACGGAAAAAGAAAACTCAAGCAAAAATCTCAGAAAAACAAAAGAAAAGAAAGGGCCAAAAATCAGGCTGTGACAACTCTTCCCCCCTTAAAGAAATCTTGTCCTCGAGATTTGGTTGCTCAGGGAACAATTATGCATATACTGACTTAAGGAGACCGTTTCCAACTCGGGTATCCTTTTTCTTTTATTTATTGTTCCCATTAAATTCTTCATCTGACTTACCTGACTGACTCTAGGGTGGTTTGCTTCACTGTATCCACATTCTGACAGATCTTGCCTCTCATGTTCACACCTATACTGTCACATTTCGGGTTCCGGTAGACCCTTGAGGTTCGAACTCTGGGGTGCGCGCGGAGACTACGCCTTCTACCTACCTGCACCCCTCCGCCTCGCCAAGATCTAAGCTATGGAAAGAACAGCACAAGAGACACAAGGTTTATACTAGTTCGGGCCACCGATGTGGTGTAATACCCTACTCCAGTGTGTGGTGTGGTGGATTGCCTCTTGGGCTGATGATGATGAGCAATACAAGGAAGAACAGCCTCGCGAGGGTCTGTTCTTGGCTGGGACGATGAACTGCTGGGAGGAGTTCAGTCGCCCTTCTCTCTCTCTCTCTGGATTCTGGTCAATTCCAATTGCCTCTACCCTGTTTCTCTCTGATATCTAGATGCCTCTACCCTGGGGGTCGCTAGTCCTATTTATAGGCAAAGGCCCTGGGCCTCTTCCCAAATATTGAGCGGGAAGGGTGCCAACAATTGGCCATTTTGAAGGGGAACATCTGGTACACTTATCCTGACTAAAGTTGGTCCTCGCCTGCCAAAGGCTCTGGTGGTGACGCTGGCTTGGGCTCCACAATGACTTCCTGCCATTGGACTGGTCTTGGTCTCGTTGCACCGAAACGGGTGCCTTTGCTTGATGCTCTCGCCTGCGCTTGATCCCTTTGCACCAAAGAGGAAAGGAGGACACTGCGCGGGCAGGCGCCCGCCTGGCGCCCTTGGTCGTCATGGCTTGCTTCATGGGCACCTCGTGAGGTACCCCGCCTTGATCACTCTGCCTCCTCGCGAGCCAGCCCGATGAGGCCGTGCCTGAGGAAGCTCCGTGTCGTCCGCCCCGCGAGGCTTGGTCCCTCGCGAGGGTCTTGGGTCTGTGTTGATGAAGATGGGCCGTGCTTGGCCCCCCTTTGAGCCACGCCCCAGGCCGCAGGCAGGCAAGTCTGGGGACCCCCGTTCCCAGAACGCCGACATATATTGGCTCCATTTCTGTTCATATCTGCTGACTTAGCTGAGATTACCATGACTGAAATATATGCCCGTCTCACAAATCTGAGAGTTATTTTTGATTGCTGACTCTGTACTGACAACCTTCCATGGATTAGCGATCAAATATTTCCGGATGAACACCCATGCTCTTACTCCTTGCATTGGGTTCCTCCACTAAATGCAGGTCCTTCGGGTTCCAAACAGTGAGTTGAGGCATAACCGTTTTTCCTGACAGATTCTGGCTGATCGCAGGAATTTCTAAACCATCCTGACTGGTTCCACTGTCTTGAGTCTCAGATTCATTCCAAACATTTGATTGTCACCTGTCGTGGCCAGAATAAGGGGTGTGACCTTATATGATAATATCCTCCTCCTTGACTGACGGTGGCTCTGGCGGAAAATTTTCTTCCAGACAGGCTATCCTTTGGTGATTCACATAAGTGAGGGCACATGCGTCGAGATTGTTATTCCTCATACTGATCATTCATTCTGTCGATATATCCATGGGGATAGTAGGCTGTGTGATGCTTTACCATAGTTGATGGAATTAGACTGTTGAATTGACCTTTGGTCTGACTTCACAACCCACATATTCGATACTAACAAACCTGAGCATATGCGGTTAACTGAGCGGGTTGTCTGGATATGGGGTCCTTACAAAAATTGAGTAGACCCATTGGTTGAATATTCATGATGATCGATGCTGACTCAGACTGTCTGGGGTATCTGCACCATGTGGATCATGCAACAGTTATCAGTCTTGCTCCTTCATTACTATTTTCCTGATCTGGATCCTTTGTTGAAAGAGCGGGATCGTGTTGTTTCTTCGTGTGACCATAGGTTCTGTCGGGTGCAACATTCTGACAGGCGTACCCTTATCCTCATCTCCTGACATGGTAATATTGTTTAAATGGAAGGTTCATCACCTCTCAAGTTCTGACCGTAGGGAAATGGTCATCCGAACCCTTGCAAGAAATCAGCAAATAAATCAGTGGCCACCAGAACGGTCTTTACAACTCAGATCTAGGACATCACTGAAATAGCTCAACCATGGCTCAAGACGGCCGAAAATCAGCTCAAAGCATGAGACCGTTGTGACGCCCTCGATGCGGCTATATCTCCCACGTGTCGAAGCACGACTTAGAGGCATAACCGCATTGAAAGCAATGTCGCAAGTGAGGTAATCTTCACACAACCCATGTAATACATAAGGGAAAAAGATACATAGTTGGCTTAGAATCGCCACTTCACACAATTACATGAATAAAGCATTGCAACATCCAAATACAATCAAGGTCCGACTACGGAACCAAAATAAAAGAAGAACCCCAAAAGCGACACAAATCCCCGATCGACCCCAACTGGGCTCCACTACTGATCAACTAGAACGAAACAACACAAAGGACAAGATCTTCAACGAGCTCCTCCTGAGCTTGGTTGCGTCATCTGCACGGACTCATTGGCACCTGCAAACTGGTTTTGGAAGTATATGTGAGTCACGGGGACTCAGCAATCTCGCACCCTCGCGATCAAGACTATTTAAGCTTATGGGTAAGGTAAAGGTATGAGGTGGAGCTGCAGCAAGCGAGTAGCATATATGGTGGCTAATATACGCAAATCAGAGCGAGAAGAGAAGGCAAAGCACGGTCGAGAAACTATGATCAAGAAGTGATCCTAGAACAACCTACGTCAAACATAACTCCAACACTGTGTTCACTTCAGGTTTTCTACAACCGGACATTAACAAATTCCCATCTGCCCATAACCGCGGGCACGGCTTTCGAAAGTTCAAATCCCTGCAGGGGTGTCCCAACTTAGCCCATGATAAGCTCTCACGGTCAACGAAGGAATAGACCTCCTCCCGAGACATTCCGATCAGACTCGGTATCCCGGTACTCCAAGACATCCTCGACAATGGTAAAACAAGTCCACCAAGACCGCCCGATGTGCCGACATCCTGATAGGAGCTGCACATATCTCGTTCTCAGGGCAACACTTGATGAACACTACGTACAGCTAAAACCAGCCCTCAAGTTTCCCCAAGGTGGCACCGCAAGTGGCTCTAGTTTGGACCGACACTTAGACAAGCACTGGCCGGGGGGGGGGGGTTAAAATAAAGATGACCCTCGGGATGCGCGACTCCCAAGGGAAAAAGGCTAGGTGGCAAATGGTAAAACCAAGGTTGGGCCTTGCTGGAGGAGTTTTATACAAAGCGAACTGTAAAGGGTTCGCATTATAACCCAACCGCATAAGGAACGCAAAATCCGGGAACATAACACCGATATGACGGAAACTAGGGCGGCAAGAGTGGAACAAAACACCAGGCATAAGGCCGAGCCTTCCACCCTTTACCAAGTATATAGATGCATTAGTTAAATAAGATATATAGTGATATCCCAATAAGTAAACATGTTCCAACAACGAACAACATCTCCATGTTCCAACTAGGAACAAACTTCAATCTTCACCTGCAACTAACAACGCTATAAGAGGGGCTGAGCAACGCGGTAACATAGCCAAACAACGGTTTGCTAGGACAAGGTGGGTTAGAGGCTTGGTTCAACAATATGGGAGGCATGATAAGCAAGTGGTAGGTATCGCAGCATAGACATAGCAAAAGAGCGAGCATCTAGCAAAGCAAAGATAGTAGTGATTTCGAGGGTATGATCATCTTGCCTGCACAGTTGTCAGAGTTGACTAGATCCTCGAAAGCAAACTCAACGGGCTCCTCGTTAGAGAAATCGTCTCCCGGGTCTACCCAAACAAGACAAACAAGCAACAAGGACACAATCAACCACGTGCAAGAATCAAACGAGATGATGCAAGGATGATATGCTATGCGGGATGCGATGCGAGATGCATATGCAAGATGTGACAGGAAATGCTAGAACCTGGCCTCAACTTGGAGATCCAAGTGTGCCACTGGAAAGATGAGATGAAATCGCTTGAAAACGAGATAAGGAACGCCGGAATCGGAGTTACGGTTTGGAAATGGCAAGCGATTCAAAAATGGCACCGGTCTGCGATTTACAGCAAGTAGCCATATAAAAGCAAAGAAATGAGTAAGCTACAGCACCCAAACATGACAACAAAACACATGGTAGGGATGCATTCAAGATTCTTAACAAAAGTCTAGCACTGAGCTACGGCCAAATCATCCATTAACAGGTTCAAACAAGCATGGCAAAAATGCATATGGTAAACAGATCTCAGACTAAATGAAATTAACACTTGTCTGGAATTTCAGATCAGGTAGCACTCTTCGGAGCAACAAAACTACATGCTACAGGAACTGAACATGGCAAAGTAAATCATGGCATGGAGCTACTCAAAGAGCTTAACAAAAGTCCCTTAGTGACCTTGATCCAAAAGGGATCAGAAAATACAATTGCAAACATGTGAACATAGCAAAAATATAATCAATTCACAAACTTAGTGAAAACTGGAGCATGCTGAAAACAGATATCAAGTAGGCATGTTTACGAACTAGATGCACTCACTATGGTGCTCCATAATTGCAAACAAAGGCATGGATGGATAGAGAAATACAAGATTAACAAAACATCCTTACTGATCATCCTCAAAAGAGGCACGGATCACTAGGAAACAACATGAACATATGGCATCATGAGATAAACAGCTCAAGGACTTAGTGGAATTGCTAAGTCCCTGAAAACAGAATTAACAAGTGCACCACTTCGGAAGCTCGTGCTAGTCACCACACACATCAAAAAAATACATGGGTTGCACCTCTGGAAAGATGACAAAACCCTTAACAAAACATATGTAGAGCACATGGGCATATCATGCACACAATAATCATGGCAAAAATGACAAAAAGCTAAACGGAGTAACAGATCTGACAATTAACTCAAGTAGCACTCTTCTAACAGAATTTCGGGCATCAAGATGAACTCAAATGAAAATGGTGCCATGAGATGAAATGGTGTGCTCTCTAAGATGAACATTTTGATATGCTAAATGCATGAATCGGAGCTACTGATGCAAAGTTACGACGCGATGAACATAGGCATATGGATCTGGGGATTTCGGGGACTTAGTAGAAATTCGCAGACAGGAAAAAAATATGATGAGCGCGAAATGATTAATAGACGCACGGGCGGGGTTTCAAACGGTTCTCACCATGGGCCGAGGCCCAGCTGAGGAGGAGGCAGGTCGGGCCGGATCTGGCACGGCAGCCCACATACGCGGGAGGAGGCCCGGAGGCGAGGGCGTCGTCCTCCTCACGCGAACCTCACATGCAGGAAGCCATCGAGGCGGCGCAGGAGAGCAAGGGATGCCGGCGGCAGCAGGGCAGCTTCTCCGGCGACGTCGACGGGCGCGGCCGCCGGGAATGGATGCAGCGGAGGATGCGGCGGACGGCTCCGGGCATGGCCCCTCCGGATCCGGTCGGGGAAGAGAGGAAGGAGCAGGGCACGGGGAAGCCAGGCCTGGTCGACGGCGAAGTCAAACGGCGGCGCAGCGTGCTCCGGCGAGGCGCGGTCGCCGGAGATGGGCGGCGAGGATGCACTAGCGGTGGGGGCGTGGATCGAGGGGATCCTCCCCTCGACCGGCTGCGGGAGCGGTGCTCCTGGTTCGGGCGCGGCGAACGGCGCGGTCGGGCTCGCGCGGGCCCGCGTTGGGCACGGCGGGCCGCGGCCGCGGGGACGACGACGGTGGACAGATGGCGCGAGGGGAGTGGACGAGGGCGGCGGCGCGATGACGTGGTCTCTCCTGATTGGACGGAGTGAGGTGGCGACGTAACTGGACGTGTCCGGTGACTGGATGGACATGTCCGGCAGCGCGAGAGGAGCGGGGCTAGGGTTTGATCTGCGCGGAATTTTCGGGGGAGAGCCACATATATATAGGTAGAGGGAGCTAGAAGTGTCCAAATGAGGTGCGGTTTTCGGCCACGCGATCGTGATCGAACGCTCTAGATGATGGAGAGGGTTTAGGTGGGTTTTGGGCCAAAATGGAAGGGTGTTGGATTGCAACACACACAAGGCCTTTTCGGTCCCTCGGTTAACCGTTGGAGTATCAAACGAAGTCCAAATGGTACGAAACATGACAGGCGGTCTACCGGTAGTAAACCAAGGCCGCTTGGCAAGTCTCGGTCCAATCAGGAAATGTTTAATCCCCACACACGAGAAGAAGGTAGAAGTGACCACCGGAGGAAAACGGAGGGCCGGAATGCAAAACGGACAACGAGAAAAATGCTCGGATGCATGAGACAAACACGTATGCGAATGGAATGCACATGATGACATGATATGCAATGCATGACACGCAAGCAATGACAACGCAACAACAGCGAATAACTAGACGACACCTGGCACATCGGTCTCGGGGCGTTACAACACTCCACCACTACGAGAGGATCTCGTCCCGAGATCTAGAATGGCACCGGGGAAAACGGAAGAGAAAGAGGAGAGGTAAAACTAAGTTGTTTCTTTGACAAACGAGTGAAACCACGAACCTTGAATAAGGTTAAGCCATTTCGAGAAAAGAATACAACGGAGATGAATGAAGTTGAAAACACTCCGTTAGAAAAGAGGGACAAAAAAAAACATTGCGAAAAACCTTGAGGTTGACGGGCAAGATGTATATTGAAACCACTCCGGTTAAAACAAGATAGAGAAGGATTAAGAATGATATAATTTGAGCAACACTCCGTCTGAGAAGGGAGGCAAAACTTGGCAGAATGGGAAAAATTCAAAAAGCAGGCACGACACTCCGGTTAAAAGGATAAGGACGAAAAGAACACGATCCTGAGAAGAAGATGGGTTGCAGAGAGCAACATCACAATGCCTCCGGAACTAAAGAGTAGAGTAACGATAATTGAGACAAACGAATGTAGAAGACAATGCCAACTTCTGCTACAAAAGAGCCTGAAAAGGCATCTTTAGGACAAGGGTTGAACGGAGTTGTTGGAAAACCAACAACGAAAAGAATAAGTTTGATATGGTCTTATGGAGTACATCTCAAATTATAATGTGACAACCTGCCACTCACGGGAAAAGAATTGTATTGATGTGAAAAAGGAGACGAGAAAGCTATATCGCACCGGAAAGGATAAATGAAGAACTTGGATCATTTATAAACACCATAGATAGCAACAATCCTTAGGGAAGACTTTAGGTGAAATATAACCCAAGATAGCTCCAATGACGAGATTGATGGATTTAAAATATCCCAATCTTGAAAACATGTGAATCATGAAAACATGAACTCACATTATCAAGAATGACATAATACCACCTCCAATGATACGGAAGAAAGAAATTGCACTCCGGATAGCAAGATGAAGAAAGCTTGAGCTTCTTAGAAAAGAATCTCGATGAACACTTCGAGAATGAATTAAATCATAGATGAACCATCATGTAGAACCTTCATGAAGAACTCCGGTAAACAAAAGATAACGAAAAAAGAGAGAAGTTGAAAACACAAGGTGAAACCTTGTAATGATTTAGATGAATCTCCGTGGTGATATAATTGAAATAGCTTGGAGCTCCAGAAAAGAAAGATGAGCACTTTAAACCAAGAATAAGAATTACATTATGCTTAAACTTCACCAATTAAAATTGATGACAAGCAATGGAATTGGCATACTACTTATTCTCGTAGAAAGGATTAAGATAGATATAACGTCAATTTTGAAAGGTCTTCCATGAACCACCGGTTGGGTTGAAACAACGAATAAATTGATATGATGAACGAAGGAAGACAAAATCTTGGAAGAACCACCGTAAAAATTGAAAAAGAACGAAGAGAAGATAAAGAAACACCGGGAAAAATTAGCAAATGAATGAAGATGCTCGAGAGAATCTAGATACATGAGAACGAAGGGATCACGAACTGATTAGAGATCACTTGAACGAAGCACCGGTAAGATTTGGAGAACCATAGCTGAAAGCCGAGAATGAATAAATCTCAGATGATGGGCTCCGGATAATCAAACTGAACATACTCTGAATTACCCCGGATGGATGAAATGAATTCTCACAATCGAAAACAATTATGAGAGGATGGCAACAAGCTAGCACCATGAATCTTGGAGAGAATGGAGCAAGATATGGAGGAGAATTCTTCTTCGGTCTTCAAATCCGAGAATGACGACGAGAAACACCACCATGAATTATTTAGACACTCCGGAATGAAGAATGGAAAGTTTGAGCCAATGATGAAAAGAATTTGAAAGATCTTGGAGAAAACATTTGACTGATGATAAATCATTCTTATGTCAAACTTCGAAAGGAATTTGAGAATACCTCCGGGAAAATAAGAAGAGTCAGGTAAGATCCTGGGAAAAGACCTGTGGGTTAGGGCTCACTCAAAAGAAATACTGTTGAAAAGATTTAAAGAGAGAATGCACCGGTTGAGTTAAATGACTTGAATGAGGGAACATCCTCGAAAGAGCTTGAACGAATGCAGAGTGGAAGCACGAACCTTCAAGACATCTTTAGCACTCCGGAACAATTGAATAGCGAGAGGAGAATGAATATGAGGTGCACCGGCATGAGAAGGTATTGAAATGAGGAAGAGATATGATCAACAAAGCTTGACTTGAAACCACCGGAGAAGAAAATGAGTGACGAGAGACGAACTTGAAGCTTCGTTAGCATCTTCCTGAGAATCACCGGGTAAGAACATGAAGGAAAAGAATGGAGAGACTTCACATCAATGAAGGATACTTGAATAATAAATCTGAGTCCTTGAAGAAAACAAGGGGGGGAGGGAGGGAAAATAAAGGCAACTTGGAGACGGATGAAACAAACACCGTTCAGAAAAAACTAATATTTGATCTTGCGGATGTTGAAATGATCGGATCCACTTGAAGAGAAACACACCGGTTGAGAAGGATTGGCAAGACAATCTCGATGATAAAGAAGGATTAGTATGCACATGAGAACATGAGAACACCAATTGGGGAAGGTATGGAGTCAACATTTGACTTCGAAGCAACGCGAATACCACAACTCAAAACAAACAAAGGATTGGCTTGCAGAATAAGCCAGAACAAACAAATGATAGAGATTTCATCCGAAGTTTTCGTGGTGGGGCCTACACGTGCTCGATCGTACAGCACCATCATGTACAAGGCAGTGCACATGACATACGAAGCGTCCCCGAGTCGGCATAGCCAAGGACTCTTTAAGACACAACGAGACCACTATAAAACCGACCGTGGATAGGCGGACAACTAGACGTTGAACCCCAATTTCATATCATACATCTGTCGGAAAGATATCCTAAGAGCTACTTGATTTCCCACTTATAAACTCCCGAAGCTTTCCGGTTATGCAATCAGGTGTTGGGGATACAGCGGAAGCATAATATCTCACCCAAATCTAGCAAATCCTACATCCAGCTGTATCCATCCTTCAACACATAACCAAGAAACCTTCTGAAATCATCTACCTCAACCTTCGAAAAGCATCCGTTATACAAGTTATGGCAATACTCCCGAACTCCCGCCCCAGTACTGGGTGGCGTCGAGGTTATCTCACCAACGAACTGCATAAAAGAGATTTTTGATGTCGGCGTACTAAAATCAGGTATTCCAGAACTGCAACGATAAAATTATGACGACAACACCTCGGAGCTCAACTCCCCGGGACACTTCCACAAAACCCCTGACAGGAGGCACCAAGACAATGTTCTCATCATAAAACCATCGTAACGATTCCAAGATACCCGCGTGATCCTAAATTTTTTTAGTGAAATTTGAGAAGAGAAGAGTCAAAACTCTACGTCAGGATGCCTTACCAGAGCGATGAGGAGACTGGGAAGTAAAATGAATTCCTAAACTCTCCGATATATAATTCCTGAAAGACTCAAAACATTTTTTTTCTAGACTCAACAATGGCAGCTAATTCGATCAAGCAGTGGGGCTCCTAAGGTCAGGGAAGGCTCTGATACCAACTTGTGACGCCCTCAATGCGGCTATATCTCCCATGTGTCGAAGCACGACTTAGAGGCATAACCGCATTGAAAGCAATGTCACAAGTGAGGTAATCTTCACACAACCCATGTAATACATAAGGGAAAAAGATACATAGTTGGCTTACAATCGCCACTTCACACAATTACATGAATAAAGCATTACAACATCCAAATACAATCAAGGTCCGACTATGGAACCAAAATAAAAGAAGAACCCCAAAAGCGACACAGATCCCCGATCGACCCCAACTGGGCTCCACTACTGATCAACTAGAACGAAACAACACAAAGGACAAGATCTTCAACGAGCTCCTCCTGAGCTTGGTTGCGTCATCTGCACGGACTCATCGGCACCTGCAAACTGGTTTTGGAAGTATCTGTGAGTCACGGGGACTCAACAATCTCGCACCCTCGCGATCAAGACTATTTAAGCTTATGGGTAAGGTAAAGGTATGAGGTGGAGCTGCAGCAAGCGAGTAGCATATATGCTGGCTAATATACGCAAATCAGAGCGAGAAGAGAAGGCAAAGCACGGTCGAGAAACTATGATCAAGAAGTGATCCTAGAACAACCTACGTCAAACATAACTCCAACACCGTGTTCACTTCCCGGACTCCGCTGGAAAGAGACCATCACGGTTACACACGCGGTTGATGTCTTTTTAATTAAGGTCAACTTCAGGTTTTCTACAATCGGACATTAACAAATTCTCATCTGCCCATAACCACGGGCACGGATTTCGAAACTTCAAATCCCTGCAGGGGTGTCCCAACATAGCCCATGATAAGCTCTCATGGTCAATGAAGGAATAGACCTCCTCCCGAGACATTCCGATCAGACTCGGTATCCCGGTACTCCAAGACATCCTCGACAATGGTAAAGCAAGTCCAGCAAGACCGCCCGATGCACCGACATCCTGATAGGAGCTGCACATATCTCGTTCTCAGGGCAACACCGGATGAACACTACGTACAGCTAAAACCAGCCCTCAAGTTTCCCCGAGGTGGCGCCGCAAGTGGCTCTAGTTTGGACCAACACTTAGACAAGCACTGGCCCGGAGGGGTTAAAATAAAGATGACCCTCGGGATGCGCGACTCCCAAGGGAAAAAAGCTAGGTGGCAAATGGTAAAACCAAGGTTGGGCCTTGCTGGAGGAGTTTTTATTCAAAGCGAACTGTCAAGGGGTTCCCATTATAACCCAACCGCGTAAGGAACGCAAAATCCGGGAACATAACACCGATATGACGGAAACTAGGGCGGCAAGAGAGGAACAAAACACCAGGCATAAGGCCGAGCCTTCCACCCTTTACCAAGTATATAGATGCATTAATTAAATAAGATATATAGTGATATCCCAACAAGTCAACATGTTCCAACAACGAACAACATCTCCATGTTCCAACTAGGAACAAACTTCAATCTTCACCTGCAACTAACAACGCTATAAGAGGGGCTGAGCAACGCGGTAACATAGCCAAACAACGGTTTGCTAGGACAAGGTGGGTTAGAGGCTTGGTTCAACAATATGGGAGGCATGATAAGCAAGTGGTAGGTATCGCAGCATAGACATAGCAAAAGAGCGAGCATCTAGCAAAGCAAAGATAGTAGTGATTTCGAGGGTATGATCATCTTGCCTGCACAGTTGTCAGAGTTGACTAGATCCTCGAAAGCAAACTCAACGGGCTCCTCGTTAGAGAAATCGTCTCCCGGGTCTACCCAAACAAGACAAACAAGCAACAAGGACACAATCAACCACGTGCAAGAATAAAACGAGATGATGCAAGGATGATATGCTATGCGGGATGCGATGCGAGATGCATATGCAAGATGTGACAGGAAATGCTAGAACCTGGCCTCAACTTGGAAATCCAAGTGTGCCACTGGAAAGATGAGATGAAATCGCTTGAAAACGATATAAAGAACACCGGAATCGGAGTTATGGTTTGGAAATGGCAAGCGATTCAAAAATGGCACCGGTCTGCGATTTACAGCAAGTAGCCATCTAAAAGCAAAGAAATGAGCAAGCTACAACACCCAGACATGACAACAAAACACATGGTAGGGATGCATTCAAGATTCTTAACAAAAGTCTAGCACTGAGCTACGGCCAAATCATCCATTAACAGGTTCAAACAAGCATGGCAAAAATGCATATGGTAAACAGATCTCAGACTAAATGAAATTAACACTTGTCTGGAATTTCAGATCAGGTAGCACTCTTCGGAGCAACAAAACTACATGCTACAGGAACTGAACATGGCAAAGTAAAGCATGGCATGGAGCTACTCAAAGAGCTTAACAAAAGTCCCTTAGTGACCTTGAGCCAAAAGGGATCAGAAAATACAATTGCAAACATGTGAACATAGCAAAAACATAATCAGTTCTCAGACTTAGTGAAAACTGGAGCATGATGAAAACAGATATCAAGTAGGCATGTTTACGAGCTTGATGCACTCACTACGGTGCTCCATAATTGCAAACAAAGGCATGGATGGATAGAGAACTACAAGATTAACAAAACGTCCTTACTGATCATCCTCAAAAGAGGCACGATCACTAGGAAACAACATGAACATATGGCATCATGAGATAAACAGCTCAAGGACTTAGTGGAATTGCTAAGTCCCCGAAAACAGAATTAACAAGTGCACCACTTCGCAAGCTCTTGCTAGTCACCACACACATCACAAAAATACATGGGTTGCACCTCTGGAAAGATGACAAAACCCTTAACAAAACATATGTAGAGCACATGGGCATATCATGCACACAATAATCATGGCAAAAATGACAAAAAGCTAAAAGGACTAACAGATCTGACAATTAACTCAAGTAGCACTCTTCTAACAGAATTTCGGGCATCAAGATGAACTCAAATGAAAATGATGCAATGAGATGAAATGATGTGCTCTCTGAGATGAACATTTTGATATGCTAAATGCATGAATCAGAGCTACAGATGCAAAGTTACGATGCGATGAACATAGGCATATGGATCTGGGGATTTCGGGGACTTAGTAGAAATTCGCAGACAGGAAAAAAATATGATGAGCGCGAAATGATTAATAGACGCACGGGCGGGGTTTAAAAGGGTTCTCACCATGGGCCGAGGCCTAGCTGAGGAGGAGGCAGGTCGGGCCGTATCTGGCACGGCGGCCCACATACGCGGGAGGAGGCCCAGAGGCGAGGGCGTCGTCCTCCTCACGCGAACCTCACAGGCAGGAAGCCATGGAGGCGGCGCAGGAGAGCAAGGGATGCCAGCGGCAGCAGGGCGGCTTCTCCGGCGACGTCGGCGGCGCGGCTGTCGGGAATGGATGCAGGGGAGGACGCAGCGGACGGCTCCGGGCATGGCCCCTCCGGATCCGGTCGGGGAAGAGACGAAGGAGCAGGGCACGGGGAAGCGAGGCCTGGTCGGCGGCGAAGTCAAACGGCGGCGCAGCATGCTCCGGGCGAGGCGCGGTCGCCGGAGACGGGCGGTGAGGATGCGCTGGCGATGGGGGCGCGGATCGAGGGGCTCCTCCCCTCGACTGGCTGCGGGAGCGGGGCTCCTGGTTCGGGCGCGGCGAACGGCGCGGTCGGGCTCGCGCGGGCCCGCGATGGGCACGGCGGGCCGCGGCCGCGGGGACGACGACGGCGGACAGATGGCGCGAGGGGAGTGGATGAGGGCGGCGGCGCGATGACGTGGCCTCTCCTGATTGGACGGAGTGAGGTGGCGACGTAACTGGACGTGTCCGGCGACTGGATGGACATGTATGGCAGCGCGAGAGGAGCGGGGCTAGGGTTTGATCTGCGCGGAATTTTCGGGGGAGAGCCACATATATATAGTAGAGGGAGCTAGGAGAGTCCAAATGAGGTGCGGTTTTCGGCCACGCGATCGTGATCGAACGTTCTAGATGATGGAGAGGGTTTAGGTGGGTTTTGGGCCAAAATGGAAGGGTGTTGGGCTGCAACACACACGAGGCCTTTTCGGTCCCTCGGTTAACCGTTGGAGTATCAAACGAAGTCCAAATGGTACGGAACTTGACAGGCGGTCTACCAGTAGTAAACCAAGGCCGCTTGGAAAGTCTCGGTCCAATCCGGAAATGTTTAATACCTAGACATGAGAAGAAGGTAGAAATTACCACCGGAGGAGAACGGAGCGCCGGAATGCAAAACGGACAACGGGAAAAATGCTCGGATGGATGAGACGAACACGTATACGAATGAAATGCACATGATGACATGATATGCAATGCATGACACGCAAGCAATGACAACGCAACAACAGCGAATAACTGGACGACACCTGGCACATCGGTCTCGGGGCGTTACAACCGTGTTGATAATAAGAAAGTGGCACTTCCCTAAGACGGCTGAAAAGAAGCTCAGAGCATAGGGCCACTGTCACAAAAAGAATCTCAACAGTTGTACGGGACGGTCGGAAAGCATCTCAGAAGTCGTGACAGTTGTTGAATAGAGAAATATAAAGTCGGCATCCACCCTGGACAGCCAAAAACGGCTCAGAACACAGGCCTGGTGCCGTTACCAGAGAAAAGAAGACAAGGGCTCATCAAGATCATATCCCAGGTTCACCGGTACTTGTACAGAGCTCAGTGTTGTCGTCAATCTTCATAGTCCTCTGTCACACTGAGGTGTATATCTGGCTTCCTTCACATACATCTGAGAATCTGATTCCCGAGGCAGACTTGTGTTCTGACTGATTCTTGCTTCTGACCAACTGTTGCGGATCTGATTCTGCCATCTGCTGTCAATTCACAATGTACTATCTTGCACTAGTGTCGTACTGAGGATGACTGGACGACTTATGCTGGAAACCATCAAGAGTATCTTGCCGAGGAGGATTGGGTTTCGTGCTGCAGAAGCTTCTCATTGTGATATGTGGACCGACTACCACATATGCATACCATCTTAATATCTCTGCTGTTGACTACTTGCATGAAACAGGGTTTGCTGGACTATCCTCCTTTCCAAGTATTGAATACATGGCACATTCTTGCTTTCTTCCAGGTATATCATGTTTCATAATCATCCTCAAAGAAGAATCAAACCTTGTATCTGAACCATTCCTTTGACTGAGATTATACTATTGGTGTGGCACAAAGCTAATCTTCTTGCTGATTTGAGCATTTCTATCATGAAGAGTGCACCCTGAGGCAAATTTGATTATCCGTACTGTTGTAAGGAGTGCACGCTAATACAAACATGATACCGACTGTCCATCCAGGATTCCTTTTGCATTCAGACGAGATATTCCAAATTTCACTGTAGTCTGCTGATAACTTTATTCCGTTTATATGAGCTTCCAAGTATTTGAATTCCTTACTGATTCTTCAGGTCCGGTGTTCGTTGGGGAGCAACTTTAATAAGGGGAAAATAATGCCACACCAAAGGCCCAAAGAAAGAAGAAAAATAAACGACTAAAACAAAAGCACACAAGCATACAAATAATATAAATAATCAAGCAACATCACATATTACTGCTACTCACACAATAATATGCATGCATACCTAAGCACACAAATCTCTCGGGAACTCCGGTATTGCGGTCTATTATGCGGTGATGGTGTGCACAAAAGTGAATCTTTGTGTGGAAGGAGTTGGAGTAACCAAGGCTACACCAAGCGCTGGCTGAACTCTGGTTGCAACTGGATGAATAAACAGGGGCGGACTTGGCGATCATGTAGCGAGACACAAGGTCACGACCACATCACCATCAAGCGTACGAAGGGGAACCGTACACGTCCAAAGAATTGGATGATTGGGTAAGGTAGCGGTGGTAGACTGGGCTTGCTGGCATTGCCCTTTTTTTGATAACAAAGATCAGCAAGGGTTGCCAAAATGGCGAGATGGAAGGCACGATTCGGGATAGAAGCATGGCTTTCACCGAAATAATACGGGTGGGTGGCAGAAAGATATCGACACGATACCTGAGCATAACTGCTACAAATGGTGTCTAGAACACTTGGTACCAGGGCATCACTCTGCTGGGACAGAGATGACGCCAAACACCGAAGAGCAGGCATGCAAAGAAGGAGGGTGCAGGTAGTAGATCAAAACTGATACCACCTACACTCACAAGATCACTATAAGCGAACAAATAATATTATATGTGCATGCTATGCAACAAACAAATGCAACAATCAAGTGCAACAAATCAATTGGGGTCTATACTACCGTTTCTAACGTTCAAGCGAGCTAGGGCATCCTACAACCAGACCCGCTCTGATACCAGGCCTGTGGCACCCCGGCTCAAAGAAACCGGAATGCCTCGTATTGTAGCCCAGAGATCAAGGAGAAGTCCTCTGGAATACGACACTGCTTAGCATAGAACAAATAAGCTCTTTATTACAATCTATATGGGTACAAGGGGGTTACATTGGCACGGCGAAACTACACGTGCCACGGTTGCTCCATGCAAGCAACAGAACAGCAGGAAGCAGCAGAATAACTCTAGTAGCGGAACAACAATGACGGTGATGAACTCCACTCCGCAGGGACTCTGGCTGGAATGCTTATCCTAGCTCGTAAACAAGGGATCCACGGCAAACAAGCAATCAAATCCGGCATGACCTGCAAACTGGCATGACATGCCAGGTGAGTACATTGAATGTATTTGCAAGCTCACAGCAACCAAAGCAATCAAGACAAACAATAGCATGGAAATTACAGATTATTAAGCAATGATGAACACCATACTATCAGAACAACATGGCATGTACAACATGATACAGCTAGAGCAATACAAGCATGGCATAAACATATGAACATGATGAGACTAGCATGCAACATGATGAAATTATCATGCACCAACTTACTCTGCTCGGGTTACATCGTAACCAACACATGCATCACTTACCATCACATACATCACATGATCATCTCAGGATCCAATCAAGCTTGGTATTAAAAATACCGTAGTAATCATTTCTGACCACAAGGAGCTTGACCTTTACCCTTGACTCTCGCATAACACCATAGATATCCGTCAACTCGGTATCCACGATACCATAGTGATCCCCTCACAATCACATAAATATCAATCAACTTCTTTCATCATCGAACCGGGGTGGTTATTAATCAAGTTATTATGATTACTATTGACCCATAGTTTGACCGACTACGAACTGGGCCCATATCTGCGGGCGTGGCCATTGATAGATTTAATAAACACTCTGCAGAGGTTAGCACACTGTACCCACACCACGGAACCCATGGCCTCGTACTCCCATTTGGGTGGACCGACGGCATTCCGACAAAACCGATTTACTGCCATGACACTCTCCCGGCCACTCCGCCAACTCCCCTTCGGGCTAAGTCATGGGTGGCCCCGTGCCAACCAAAGGCATCAACGGCCACCGTCGTGGCAAAACGTAAATGGTCCCAAACAAGGACAAAAGCGCGCAAAACAAGTCGGGCACACAAGGCTTATGCCATCCTACCCGTCCAAGGTAGCGCCCGCGCATAACCTTCCCTCGTTGGAGGCATCAGCGAAAGGCATGACAATAGACCCAATAAGGCAAGTGTGGTAGCACTGGTCAGCTCAATTTGCTGGCACCATGACTTAGCCAACAGTTGTTCAAGTTCATTATTATCCGGTTAAACTTGAATGCAATATGCTGAGCCATGATAAAAATAACATGATGCAACTATAATGCATGAACATGATATCAACATAAGCATGGGGGTGCATCACAATCAACGAGCATAACAACAAAATTTAACCATTTATCTAGATGAGCATGGCATACTGACGAGCATGAAAATCACAACTAGAACACTACTCATAGCATAACATGACCACTAGCATCAAATACCATGCAATAACATAATGATAAAACTACCATGCAAGCATTTAAACAACTGGGTGCAAAAGAACATGCACAACCACGGTACTCAGAACAGACGATAGTCGTGCACCGAAGACCATCACCAACATGTACTATTACCTAGAATGGCCAATATTAAAGTAATACTAGCACGAAGAACATAATAACAGAGTGCAAGAAAACATGGCATAACCGAAATAACGACAACAGTAGCAAAACAAGCAGACATTTATTAAAGATTCAAGTTGAAAACCAATGCTTCTGCATGGCTATCATGCAAATGGTGGTTGTGGCTTGCCTGGGGTGAAGAAGGCTCCAGGAAGAGGTACGGAACGATCGCGGGAAGGATCATCGGAAAGGGTTCTCTCTCGGAGGGGCTGATTAGGGGCAAGGGCAAAAAGGTAATTTTCAATATGTCGAACCATAGTGAAAATGGTGGGAACAAAACGGGCTCGACGAGATGAAGACATGGGCGTTGGATTCACCTCATTCGGAGTTGTGGTTGAAAAGTTACGACTGTTCGCTCGTTAGACAGAAAAAGAAATAAAAAGTATTTATTTCTGCGGCTAACGAGTGAACATTCACTATTCAACCATTTCAACCGGCTGAGCTGAAAAACAAAAAGCGCATTCCTCAGATTACGCCTCCAGAGTAGGGAAAACGTGTTTTTGGCTGAAGCATAAGGAGAATACGCTTACCCCACGGGAAAACGTACTTCTAGAAGTACGCTTCCACTAATCCATGTGGGCAGTGGCGGGGCCGGGGGTCCTGTCTCGCTGACGGGTGGGGCCCTTGTTAACTCTCCCTCTCCTGGCTTCCTTCTTCTTCCTCGCGAGTGCCCGACGGAGCAGAGAGAGGGGCGTGACGCCGGCGCTCAGCCCGGCGGCACCGGCCACCTCCGGCGATGCTCCGGCCACCGGAGAGCTCCGGGCGACGAGGCGCATCCGTCGGTGGGGTGCACGGACGCCAGGGAGGATCGGAACGGCGACGTACCGTGGAGGCAGAGAACCGCGGCGGCGGCTGGATCATGGGGGCGGTGGCTTCGGCTACTATGGCGAGTGGGCGAGGGGTGGAAGGGGTGCACCGAGGAGTGTGGAAGAGGATGGTGGTGGCGGAGTGGAGGGAGAGGGCTCGGCTCGACCGAATTTAGCCGGAGCACTACAGCGGCCATGGCGGCAATGGAGGGCAACAGGGGCGCCTCGAGCTCGGGGAAGTAGCTAGGCGGGGTTTTGGGAGGTGGTGAAGACAAGTAGTGAGCTCGGACAAGGCCGGGGTGGGCTTATATAAGCGGGGCAAGGCCCGGCCAAAACAGGAGACATGATCTGCAGGGGATCCTCCCCTCCTCCTCCCCTGGCGCTCCCGCTGGCGGCAGGGGAGGAACCCTATCCGCCGGCCGCCTCTCCACCTCTCACCTCCTCCTCCTCCTCCCGCCGCCGGCAGAGGGGGCGCCCAGGCGAAGACCGGTCGGTGCCGGTGGTGGCGCGGCCTTCTCACCCCCACGAGAGGCAGGGGCTGGCGCGGGCCGGCGCTTTCTCGCCGGGGCGCCGTGGGACGCGGGACGTGGTGGTGCGGCGGCGGCTCTGCGGGCGACAGCGCGGGAATCTGCTACGAGCGTGGTGGGCTGCATGGTGGCGGGGTGAGCACGGGGTCGGATGCGGCTGCGTCGGCCGGATCTGGCCCTGCGGCAGCACGAGCCGAGGGTGGCGCGACAAGTAGGCGACCACCTCTGCCATATCCTTCTGGGCTGTTGGAGGTGGGTGGTTGTGCGTGTGCTGGAGGTCAGGGACGGCGGACGCGATGGCGGCGTGCCGGCTCGGTCAGATCTGGCCTCAACACGGCATGGGCCGCGGGTGGCTTGGGCTGCGGGCGGCTACCCCGACCGGGGCCACTCCGGCTGGTTGGGGTGGTGGCGCGATAGTGGCGGTTCGACCTTACTTCCCCTGATTCTCTGGGTCTTGCTGTTGCTGGAGGTGGCGACGGAGACCTGGCCCCGGTTCGTGAAATAGCGTGGTGGCTGCGGCGCGACCGGCAGCCGCCGATGGCTTCCCCCTGCCCTGCTTCGGCCGGCTGGTCCCCGTTCTTGCCAAAAGGGTGTGCTTTTCCGACTGCGGCATCGGTGGCTCAAGTTGAAGGGGATGGGGTGGTCTTGGATTCCGGAGCGACATCTCTGGAGGTGGGAGCACGGTGCTCGTGGGCGGAGCCCGTGGCTCAGGTGCTGCCCGGTGGCCATGGCCGTGTGGGCGGCATGGTGACTGGGGTGCGTCGATCGGTGGAGGTGATGCGGCGTCCGTACCTTGCCAGGGGCGGTGCGTATTGTCCAGGGTGAAAACCTATTCTATCTTCGTGCAGGCCGATGGCGGCGAGTTCGTTCCCTTCTTGAAGGCATCGCCGCGGTCCTCATTGCCCATTGTGTTGCTCTAGGGGAAACCCTGATTCGCGGATCGGGCGGTGGCGGCGCTCTGGTGCCTTGACCTTCTTGAAGGTGCCGCCTTGCAGCTCACAATTCGTCGTATGCAGCCTCGTCTCTTCGTGGTGGTGTTCACGGTTGAGGACCCTAGTAGCTCTTGTAGCGATAGGGGTGGTGTAGCTGCGCTCAGCGCCTATGTATCTAGACTTGGGTGTGTGCGTGTGTTGGGGTGGTGTGTGTTTGTATCGACTTGTTGACGGTTATGGCTCTATATATAAAGCGAGGCGAGAGCCTTTTTCAGTATATAAGCGGGGCAAGGCGGTTGAGCTCGGGTGCCGCCACGGGAGGTTCGGCCAACGCTCTGGCAACGACAGTGATGACGGGAGGGCGCAGGAAGGCGACGAGGGAGGACGAGGACGAGGAACAGAGGTCACAGAGATGAGGCAGAGCTCGGGGGCAAGGGAAGGAAGATGACACGGAGGTGGAACACGATGCGATCACGGGCGCGCACTATTTCTCGACAGGGACGGGTCTCCGGGGAAGCAAACGGAGGGGGTAATGGCTCGAGAGGAACGGAGAAAATGTGGGAAACATGCTAGACATGCACGGGCGAGCGAATGGGACGACCACAAGCCGTGCCCGAGCAAAACGACGCTCTGGATGCGACCAATGCTGCCAGAGCGCGTGCAAACGACGCGGTCACCACCGTGCCGGCAAGGAGGGGATGCAAGAGACTGCCGTGAGTTGTCTAGTAATGAGTCCTTGCATCACTAAGGCTGTGGGAGGAGAAATATAAGCGGAAGAAGCCATAGACAGCTTGGATTCATCGATAGAAGTTTGCTGCATCAAACTTGTCCATGCACTGGTGATCAACACGGGATTGGTTGGGAGCAATGGTGTTGTCTGGGACGATAGACTAAGGAAAGACAAGAGTCCTGGGGGTTTTGGAGGCAAATAGATCAAAGCTTAATATAGTTGCTTTGCAACTGACCAAAAGAGTCCAGAATCAAGATCATGATGAAGCTCTCACATGGGGTATCCACTTGAGCTCAACTTGGGCAAGGCTGAGTTATTTGGTCGTGTGAAGATGCTACAAAAGGTTCCATACCAATTGGATAAACCAAAATGGTACTTGCTTCACAAGCATTTCCACTGACCAGAAACTTGCAAAAATTCTAGAGGAATAAGGACTAGTTGAAATATGCCCAAATTTTGTGGAGATAGGTTATATGGGAAGGAGAAGGCTTAGGAAAATTTTCAACAATAATGGAGCAATATATAATATACTTGCTTCACTAACTGAAAATTTGGACAGAAACAAAGATTTGAAGATGTGCTCACCAGGATGCATTGCATCAGCTCAAATCTTGAGGAGGGCTTTGATTTGATAAAATGAAAGACCATGCAAAAATTCAACTCAATTGGATTAACCTAGCTAGTACTTCCTTCATAACCAATTCCCTCAGACAGGAACTTTGAAAAATTGCTCAGGAATATTTACTAGGCAAATTAAGTTGAACTATGTCATGAGGCAGTCATTTGGACATCAAATGGTGTCCAAAAAGTTTGGGGTCAATTGGGCAAAGACAAATAGCACTTGCTTCACAGTGTGCCATTTAGGGCAGAATAGGAAAATAATTATTTGAGAATTATTTTTAAACATGGCAATGAAATGTTTTGCCATATTTGATCAATATATGACCCAAACAATTTATGAGAATTATTTGGGAATTTTAGGAGTGACGGAAATATAGGTTGCTTCACAACCTAGGGCAATTAAGGTTATTCCTTAAATAGGAAAAAAATGAATATTCCCTAGCAAAAGAATATTGCGGTTGGGCCAAGAGGGAAATGGCAAGGTCTTAGGATGGATATGAGGATGACAAGCCACTCTGGAAAGAAAGAAGAGGGCATCTTCTTTAGTCTCCAGACCACAAAGCCACGGGAAAAGAAAACTCAAGCAAAAATCTCAGAAAAACAAATGAAAAGAAAGGGCCAAAAATCAGGGTGTGACACAGTGCTAGTGATTTTAGTTGCAAAAATTAGATAGTGCTAGTGATTTTTAGTTGCATATTTTGACAAATCGCAGTGTTACAAGGTTGACAAATGGCAATGTTACTAGATAAACAAATGTCAATCTTTCCAGTTTGACAAATGGCAACATACCCAAAATGACAGATATGCAAACCTTACCCAATTGTTTGTACGTGGTTGCACAAGGGTCATGAAAAACAACCGTTTGCGTTGAAGGGATGCAGAAATCCTGCTCGGCACATTTTCCCTTGGCATCCTAGGGAAGCTGTCGGTTTGCATCCGGGTGTTCTAACTAAAACGTTTGCAATGTGTGTTTTATATTTAAAAACCATTGACATTTTTTTCAAAAGAAAATCGTTTGATAAGTCTCTACATTAAGAGAGAAAAACACAAGTTCGTTCAAACCATATCTTTCGTTCAGTCACACTCCGAATTTATATTCATATGATCGAGAATTCGAGATACAATATTAAACCCAAAAAACTATTTCCGATAGCGGTGGAGGCGGCGTGCCGTGCCGTCGTTGTCGTCCTCCGGGACGCCATTGTTGAAGTCTTCAAGGCAGCACAAAATGTTCTTCACATGTAAATCAAACATCACGTCGTCGCGCGATTGACGGGCAGGACGCGGGAGGAAGGCAACTGGCACCGCTGAGAAGTAGCGATCGACGGCAGCATTCCATGCCGCTGAGGGGGGTGCGTGCACGGGCACGGGCGTGTCGGGTGCTGCCAAATGCATGGGGGTCGGCGCCACGGCGGGTGGAGGGGCGCACACAGGCACGGGCGCTGGTGCTGGCATGTACACGAGCTCGCGCGGGTCCGTAGAGACCTCGCTGACGCCTGCGGCTTCTAGCTCTGCGATAGTGCTTGGCGACCAGCCTGTCAATGCTACGAGGATGGTCGCTAGCGCGGGCGCGGGGATGGGAGATGGGACGGGAGCGGGGGCAGGAACAGCCGCGGCCAGATCGTTCTGGGCCATGTCCAGGAGGCCCCATTCCTCCTTATTTTCTATTTCCTCTGGCTCGGAGTCGACTTCACCAAACTTGAAGACTAGTGGCAGATGATCGTTCTACGCCATGGCGTTGGTGGAGGTCTGCGGGAGGGAGGGGAATGGGAGGCGAACAGTAAGGCCGCCCGTATTAAACAGCGGCTCGGGCGCCATTAATGGAGAGGAAGGTGGGATGCCATGGAAGTCAAAGGGCTCGCTTCCTAGTGAGCTTGCGGAGCGTAAAGCTCACATGCTTCCCGGTGAGCCTGCACATTGGAGGACAGCTTGCACGCCTCTCGGTCAGCTTGCGCACCGGACTGCGCTCACACGCCTCCCTTCAGTTGAGGTCAAGCAGCTGTCCGCACGACACCTCCTACAGCCATTAAAACCAAGACACGTGGCGTCATGTGAATGGTTAAAAGAACGCACATGGTTTGAATTCTACAAATGTTTGAGATATTAAAGTGGCAGCTATTTTTTCAAAATGCCTTTGTTGGTTTTCATTATTCGAGTGCGCCTTCTCTCAAAATGGACATGAAAAATGCCACAACATGTCGGGTGCCATTCCATGATAGTGAAAGTGTGTTATATCGACTAGAGGGGGGGGGTGAATAGGCGATTTTTATGAAAGTCTTCAAAACTTGGGAGTTATGAAGACAAACAGTGAAGATTATGCCTATTACTATGCAGCGGAAGTTAGATTACACTATGCCAGCCATGGTCATGTATTCAATAGAGTGAAAGCACAGTGACAAACAGCTTCAGTGTAATAAGGATCAAGTAGGAAGAAGTTATGAAGCCAAACAGATCATGCATTCACGTTGTGAAGACAAATGATAAAGCAAGCACGCAATGACTTCACAATGAGTAACAACAAGAGAAGGAAGTGAAGATGAAACCAGTGACTTGTTGAAGACAATGATATGTTGGACCAGTTCCAGTTGCTGTGACAACTATACGTCTGGTTGGAGCGGCTAGGTATTTAAACCTTAGGACACACAGTCCCGGACACCCAGTCCTGAACACACAGTTCAGGACACCAAGTCCTCACCGTAATCTCCTTGAGCTAAGGGCACTTAGTCCTCGCCCAATCACTCTGGTAAGTCTTCAAGGTAGACTCCCAAACCTTCACAGACTTCGTTCACTGGCAATCCACAATGTCTCTTGGATGCTCTGAACGCGACGCCTAACCGTCTGGAGGATTCACAGTCCTCAAGTGTAATAAGTCTTCAGATCACATAGACAAGAAGACTTAAGTGATGCCCAATTTACTCTGGCTCTGGGTGGTTAGGGCTTTTCTCCTCACTAGGAATTTTCTCTCAAAGGCTTCGAGGTGGGTTGCTCTCAAACGACAAAAGCCGTGCACTGAAATCTGAGCAGCCAACTGTTTATGGTTGTGGGGGTGGGCTATTTATAGCCACTTGGCAACCCGACCTGATTTGTCCGAAATGACCCTGGGTCACTAAGAAACTGACACGTGTCTCAACGGTCAGATTTCGAACTCTCATGGCAACTTTACTTGGGCTACAAGCAAAGCTGACTTGTCCGGCTCTAGACAAGATTTGCTCTCATTGTCTTCACTCGAAGACATAGGTTTTTGATTTAGGCATCACTTAAGTCATTCTGACTTGTTCTCCTGGACCCCACCTAACAGTACGGTGGTTCCTATGACTCAACAAAAATAAAAAGAACTACGAAAGATATAAGTCTTCGAGTTCCATAGGCTTCATAACGTGTCTTCTGTTGTCATAGTCTTCAATGTGAATATCTTCATATACCACCTTTGACTTCAATGTCTTCATTCATTTTTAGGGGTCATCTCTGGTAGTAAACCGAATCAATGAGGGACTTCTACCTGTGTTTTCCTGCAATTCTCACAAACACATTAGTCCCTCAACTAGGTTTGTCGTCAATACTCCAAAACCAACTAGGAGTGGCACTAGATGCACTTACAATCTCCCCCTTTTTGGTGATTGATGACAAACTAGTTGAAGTTTTCAACGGGGAATATAAAGTGTGAAGTCTGTAAAGGAATTGTCATCATAAGTTGCAAGTGCTCCCCCTGAAGATGTGCATATAAGTTAATTTGCTTTTGGAATGCAAATGCACATGGCAGGTTGTACTTGTGGAGATTAGCTTCAGCTTATGATGACAATCTACTATGCATGTGAAAGTATATGAAGATAATAACATGCATAATGGAAAATGGACGTCTGCAGAATGAGATGAGTGCGGAATTTATCGTCGCACATGCGGAATTTATCTTCGCAAAAGGAGTGGTAAAACAAGTAGCAGACGACCATCGAGTTTTAGTGTTTACAACTCAAAAGAACCAAATGAAGCAAAACAAGAGTTGCAAACACGAAGCAAGTATAACAAAACAAGGCACCCGCCCATATTGACCCGCTTGAAGACTATAAACATCATATGCTTCTACCCCTTTTGTCAGGAATGACCAAAAAGGTTTGAAGACATAGAGTTTTCTACGCGTTCCCAGGCGCAGCTGGGTCGGTGGAGTTGTTTGGCGGTGCTGAGCTTTGAGGTGCTGAAGCGGGTGGTGGTGAAGTAGCATCATCATCTTCATCAATGATCCTCGCAGTGATGGTGGCAGCAGATGAGGAATACTCAGAGTCTTCAAGTGACAGTGTGTTGCGCATCACAGGCCTCCTAGGAGGTGTGGTGTCAAATTTGAAGCGCTCTGTGAAGCCATCCTCTTCAAGTTCAGCTTCAGTGCAGATCATTGAGAGCCCTTTCCACGTACGACGGCAAGTCTCATGCGTAACGAAGGCATTCTTGGTGGCCAGGTTTCAAAGACGGTTGACATCCACCAAGAGGCTCTTCATCTGACGTTTCAGCCAGTCGTGATGCCTATCTTGCTTTTGGTGAAGGGCCACAAGAAGCTCTCGGTCAGTGAGGACACGAGCACGCTTCTTGGGTCTTGGAGCGTTTGTGCTATCTATGGCTTCAGTTGATGCTGGTGCACGTGTAGTGCCAGCCATAGGATAGACCCTGGACATGGCTTCAACACCTTCAACATTCTGCGTGAAGCTCTGGTGTTCGGCATTCTGAAGACTTATTGGTTGCTTGGCAGGCTCAGGGTATATTGCTTCAGCAGAGATATCCACATCTGGCAGGAAGATGCGATGGTTTCGGGCTGAGGGCTGATACGAAATTGTAGAGTGCAGTTTGATCAGCCTCATCACCCAAGGGGCATAGATTTTTAGACCAAATGAGTCCGAGCCTGATGCAGCAAGTTTTCGTATGAAAAGATCCTGTGCATTGAAGCATTTGCCATGCATGATATAGAATATGAGAGTCTTCATTGCACCCTCAATCTTGGCATGTGGAGAGTGTCCCTTAATGGGCCAGAGAGTCCGCCGGATAATATGATATATGGTCCTGGGCAGGTACTCTAGGTCTTCAACGAAGAACTCAGTTGGATAGGGTGCATCTTGAGGCAATGGCTTCATGATTGAGAGCATCTGACTCATATTGGGTTCAGGTCTCTGAAATATGCTCTCAATAGCTTCAGAATGAAGTTGACACCCTTCCTCGAAGAATTCGCCTGGAGTGGGCAGGCCAGTGAGCTCAATGATATTGAATGCATTGGCTTCATGATGGACATTTCCGGTCATCCACTCCAGGATCCAAGTCTTAGGATCTCTGTTGTAGCCTTTGATGTGGAGAGTGGCATAAAACTGAAGCAGAAGCTCTTCGTTCTAGTGCTCTTCATCAGTCACGAACGGCAGCAGACCCACTTGCCTGAAGCAGTCCAAAGCTTCCTCAAGACATGGCAGACCAGCAATAGCTTCAACCTCAAGGCGCTTGTGTGGGAAGATGCGACCTTGGTTGTATAAGATGCAAGAATAATAGCTGCGCTGTGAATAGCTCTAGAACCTGTCTGATACAATCCTTTCCCTTGAATAGGGGTTCTTGGAGCTATCGAAAAATGTGTTGTCTGCCTTGAAGCTGTTTACATCAAAGGAGCCAGGTGCTGATGCAGGACTTGGGAACCTTGGAAGCCTTGGGACTGGCTTCTGGACATGAGGCCTGTGCTCTATGTGATAGTCAAATTGTGGACCTGCAGCAGACTCAGGAACTGAAGTGTCTGGCTCAGTGGCTTCGCTGTCCGCTGAAGCATTTGGTGGGGCGGGCTCCACATTGGCTTCAGTGTTAGTAGTTTGAGGGACATCTTCAGGCACGTTCTCTTGGGGAACTGCATCTTGATGGAGCGAGGGAGTGAGGTCTGGAGGTGCTTCTTCATTGTCTTCAGCTGATGCAGTCGGAATTTCTGCAGACTGGACTTGAGGCCGTGGACCTTTGCGAAGCCTACGGAATGCAGACGACGCTTGTGGTGTCGGAGTGGGCTGGGCCTGAATGTCTTCTTCCTCCTAAGGGCGATCCGCCCATGACTCATCTTGTGCCATTGGCATCAGAGGACGACCAATGCTGATGGGTTCGCTTGTTTCAAACTGAGGAAGGGCTGCATCACCTTGCACATTGTCCTGATGACCAATGTCTTCAGCAGCTAGTGGGTCGGCTGCTGGAATATCTTCAGCGTCAGGTGCCTCTGTGGGAGCAGGCTCATGAACTGTTAGTCTTCTTTCTGCATTGGGATGAATGACAGAAAGGGGTTCAACCATCAAGGGCTCTGTGGGAGCAGCCCTAGATTTCTTAGTCTTGCGCTTCTTTTTACTGGGGGCGGAAGGAGAGGCTTCAGAGCTCTTTCTTTTTCTGGCTTCAGCTTCTGCAGCTCTTGTCTTCTTTAGCTCTGAAGCTGTTGACCGGCTCTTTGGCTTCGAGCCAGTCGTGGCGGTTGGGAAGACAATGGAAGTGGCTACTTGTCTTGATGCCTCTGGTTCACTCACAGCAGGCTGCTTCTTCTTCTTTGCGGCCATCTTGGGGTCGATGCCTGGACGCCCAAGTGCCTTGCGCTTTTCAGCCTCGTTGTAGGCTTGAACACATTTGTCAGCCAATGACTTCATCCTTTCATGCGAGCCTTGAGCTTCAGCATGCTTCTTCAAAAAGTTTTCTTTGAGATCATGCAGCATGATTTTTAAGCTTCTGACTTCCTGCACGCTGAGACAGGCCATGTGCTTCTTGAACTGAGCTTTTTCGTGATCAATTTTCTGCTTCATCTCAACAATGCGCTGAGCAATGGCCAGTTCTGAAGCAATTGCGCCTTGGAAGGCGATGCTGAGTCCAACAGGCAGCTGCAGATCATTGAAGCTTATATCTGGTGTGTCAAACCATTCATCGATGAAGCTGTGGATGATGGCGACATCAAAGAGAGGCAGATTGTTGAAGATTTCCGCTTCCTCCTTGCTTTTGATGAGCTGTTCTAGTGCGTCATCGCCCAGATCTTCATCGCTCGATAGATCAATGGCTTCACTGCGCAGAATGGCAGCAACAGTGAGCTCTTTGCCTATGTGTTGCTGGGGCTGCTTATCCTTCAGGGGCTTGGAGATGCGGGATACATCTTCAGACTGCACACTGACTTCAGGAGGTGCAGTTTTCAATGGCTTCGCCCTTGAGATTTTTGAGGCAGGGGCCGGCTTCGAAGCTTTTGGTTTCTTTGTCTGCTTTGGCTTCGGCACAGCAGGAGCTTCATCAGACTCAGAATCAGCTGGAGGGTCATTCACAACAGTCCCTTGGACTAAGATGTGGGTGATCAGGCCCTCAAGATTGGCAAACGGACCGATGATATTGGGTTCCGCGTCACGTGTGCCATCTGCCCTTGGTGAGGAGGGACCAGGATTGAAGTCAAGCCCAAATTTCTTCTTGTTTAGCTTCGCAGACTGTTGAGCAAACTGAAAGTTGCGTTTGAAGAGATTGTCGTCACGACACCAGAGAAGTGACGACGGATTTGCATCATCAGGCTGTGGTCCTCGGACCATGCATGGGTAGAAGCCTTGAGCAATGGCTTCATCTCTGGTTCTAGGTACAAGGTTCTTGTATAAGATATCCCCCCATGGACTCTTGATTGCATTCTTTTCAGCATACTCCTGGGTGACGAAGCGGTATTTGAACCACTGTTCTGCCCAATAGCGTCGAATCCATTGGATTCGGGTTTTGCGCTGCCCATAGCTCTCTTCTGGATCTGTTTTGTACATTTCTTCCAAGTCTTCAGGCAGATCCTTGGAAGTTCCCTCACGTCTCTGTCTGCCCCCCTTTCTTGCTGCTACAACTGAAGCCATAAACTTTAACTTGAAAGGCTTCAAAACTTTCAAAGGCTTCAAAGGCTTTCTTTTTCTGGACAAACAGGAACTGGCTTCAGGAGAGTTTATGTGATGCTGTAGGAATTCTGAAAATGAATGCAGACTATGAGAACCGAAGGATTCTCCCACGGACATGTACCTGTGACAGCATTAAGGTGCGAGGGAAGGGGAAGAGGTCATATGCATTCTCAGAAGGTTTTGAAGATTAATCAGTTTAGAAGACATTGACCTCATTGTGCGAAGACATTCACTTATAGATAAGAAGTTGGTTCCAGATTTTTACGAACCCATAGATCAGTACAAGTGAGGAATCTAACTACTTTATGAAGCACAAGTGAATATACTAGGCATGCTATGAGATGCAGCGAGAGATCTAACTGGTGTGAAGAGAAACTTCTTATGGTTGAAAGTGACAGAACCAAGAGATCAAAAGAGGCTGTAAAAAGAAGTTTTATTTACCACACTGGAACTGCTAGACGGAAGGAAGTTGATGCCGAGCAGTTCAGTCCTCCGTGCCCTAACTTGGCGACGGAAAACACCTACGGCAACGGCGGAGAGGACGATGTCCGCGGTCGGCGTGAGGACGGCGTTGGAGAGGTTGCGGCAGCGAAGCGCTTCGTCTCCGGCGTCGTTGAGTGCTAGCGGTGGCGCTAGGGTTCGTGCGAGGATGGAAGAAGGAGATAATGACTGCGGTAAGTGTGAATTTATAGACTCAGAGGCGGCACTGTGCTATTACGCAGGTGCCCCTGGCGGTTCGCATTTGAGGCACGCGTGGCCAGTTAGCGGATGTTTGGGGTTTGTTCCACGTCCCACGCACGCCTAAATTGTCGGGCGGTCGTTCCTGCTTCTCCGGATCTTATGTGGAGGAATGAGCATTAAAAACGGACTTTTATGGTTGTCTCTATGTCTTCAGCTGACAAGGACACAGTGAAGACATTCGACAGTTTCAACAGAATGCATATGACTTGGAGAGATAGAGTTTGAGATAGAAAGCATAGAGAGGTTAGGGTCCGATCACATTCACTTAGTTCAAAAGATTCACGCAAGAAGACATAGCTATAAGTGAATGCTGTAGAGGACAGAACACTTAGAGCATATATATATATAATCATCGTAGTGAAGATAATCATGAAGACATGTTAAGTTCGAAGCCAAACCAATGTGAAGATATTGCAAGGTAACGCCATGAGTTAAACACTTCAAAATGGAACGTTTGGTGGTGGCGTTACCCACCGTATAGGAAGTATTAGACCCAGACACGGCGCACAATTATTGTGGTGCTCCGAAGTCAAATTCCACATTAATGTATTCACACTTAGAATGTATGTCTTCATTGATTGAAGATATACTTTACTTTGTGCGTTGCACATCTAAGTCATCAATATGCATAAGTGTTAGGATGTGTGCCTGATCACAGGACATTTGAGGATTCCAAGATATTTAGCTCATACCGTAACTTGGAAAACCTCTTCTCATCCAAGGGCTTGTTGAAGATATCTGCCAATTGCTCTTCAGTGTTGACGTGTATGATATCAATGTCTTCCTTCACAACATGATCTCTGAGAAAGTGATGGCGAATTTCAATGTGCTTTGTCTTCGAGTGCTGAACTGGGTTGTTGGCAATCTTGATAGCGCTTTCGTTGTCGCAGTAAAGTGGCACTTGCTTCAGATGAATGCCATAATCCTTGAGTTTTTGCTTCATCCACAGAAGCTGAGCGCAGCAAGATCCAGCAGCAATGTAGTCAGATTCAGCAGTGGAGAGAGATACACAGTTCTGCTTCTTTGAAGACCAACATACAAGTGATCGTCCCAGAAAGTGACATGTGCCTGATGTAGACTTGCGATCAACTTTGTCACCGCCATAATCAGCATCCGAAAATCCAACCAAATCAAACTCTGAGCCCTTTGGATACCATAATCCTAGAGTTGGGGTGTGAGCCAAATATCGAAGAATTCGCTTCACAGCTAAGTGATGCGACTCCTTTGGTGCCGCTTGAAATCGAGCACACATGCAAACACTAAGCATGATATCTGGCCTAGATGCACATAAATAAAGCAAAGACCCAATCATGGAGTGGTATACCTTTTGATCGAACTCTTTACCATTGTTCGTCAGGACCTAGATGATGTTTGGCTGGCATTGGTGTTGTGAAGCCTTTGCAGTCTTGCATACCGAACTTCTTCAGGCAATCTTTGAGATACTTCTCTTGAGATATGAAGATGCCATTGCGCTGTTGTCGGATTTTGAAGACCAAGAAAGAACTTCAGCTCCCCCATCATGGACATCTGATATTGCTCTTGCATCATATATCCAAACTCTTCACTGTACTTCTGATTGGTGCAGCCGAAGATAATGTCATCCACATATATTTGGCACACAAACAGTTCACCATCGTATGTCTTCGTGAAAAGAGTGGGATCCAGGGAACCAGGTATGAAGCCTTTGCTCTTCAGAAGTACTTGAGTGTATCATACCAGGCCCTAGGGGCTTGTTTGAGGCCATACAGTGCCTTGTTGAGCTTGTATACCATATCAGGATGTTTTGGATTTTCAAAACCAGGTGGTTGTGCAACATACACTTCTTCTTCAATCTTGCCATTGAGAAAGGCACTTTTCACATCCATTTGATATAGAAGTATGTTATGATGATTTGCATAGGCCAGCAGTATGCGTATGGCTTCAAGCCTAGCCACAGGAGCAAAAGTTTCATCGAAGTCAATGCCCTCTACTTGAGTATATCCTTGAGCAACGAGACGAGCTTTGTTTCTGACAACTTGACCATGCTCATCTTGCTTGTTGCGGTATATCCATTTGGTGCCTATTATGTTGTGCTTCCGTGGATCAGGACGCTTAACCAGTTCCCATACATTATTCAGCTCAAACTGTTGAAGCTCTTCTTGCATAGCTTGAATCCATTCAGGTTCCATGAAGGCTTCTTCAACTTTCTTGGGTTCTGATATTGAGACGAATGCGAAATGCCCACAGAAGTTTGCTAGCTGAGTTGCCCTTGAACGAGTGAGTGGACCAGGTGCATTGATGCTGTCAAGTATTCTGTCAATCTGCACTTCATTTGCAACACGAGGATGTATAGGGCGAAGACTTTGCTCTTGCTGATCTGCGTTGTTGTTTGGAGGAATGTCTTCATGCTGAGCATTGTCTTCATGTTGATCAGGTGCTGAGATGATGAGTTCTTCTTCAGGATGAGCTTCAGAAGGCATAATCTCTCCAGTTCCCATAAGCTTGATTGATTCACTAGCTGGGACTTCATCTAGCACATTTGGCAGTTGCTCTCTTTGTGAACCATTTGTTTCATCAAACCGCACATCCACTGTTTCGACCACTTTGTAATGGAAGAGATTGAAGACTCTGTAGGAGTGTGAATCCTTTCCATATCCAAGCATAAAGCCCTCATGTGCTTTTGGTGCAAACTTTGAGGTGTGATGTGGGTCCTTGATCCAGCACTTTGCGCCAAATACTCTGAAGTAACTGACATTTGGCTTCTTGCCAGTTAGGAGTTCATAAGATGTCTTGTTCAGAAGCTTGTGAAGATAAACACGATTGATTGTATGGCATGCAGTATCAATGGCTTCAGTCCAGAATTTTCTTGGAGTCTTGTATTCATCTAGCATTGTTCTGGCCATTTCAATGAGTGTTCTGTTCTTGCGTTCGACGACGCCATTCTGCTGTGGCGTGTACGGAGCTGAGAATTCATGTGTGATGCCCAAGGTATCAAGATATGTATCAAGGCCAGTGTTCTTGAATTCAGTGCCATTGTCACTTCTAATGTGCTTTATCTTGGCGCCAAAATTGTTCATAGCTCGATTGGCGAAGCGTCTGAAGACATCCTGCACTTCAGTCTTGTAAAGGATTATGTGTACCCAAGTATATCTAGAGTAATCATCAACAATGACGAAGCCATAGAGGCAAGCAGTAGTAGTAAAAGTTGAGTAGTGAGTGGGACCGAAAAGATCCATGTGGAGCAGTTCGAAGGGTTGTGTAGTAGTCATGATTGTCTTCGAAGGATGTTTTGCCCTTGTCATCTTCCCTGCTTCACAGGCACCGCATAAATGATCTTTCTTGAACTTGACGCCCTCGATGCCTATGACATGCTTCTTCTTCGCAAGGGTGTGGAGGTTCCTCATGCCAGCATGCCCAAGCCTCCGATGCCAAAGCCAGCATTCTGAAGCTTTTGCAAGAAGACATACCGCAAGTTGTGGTCCTGCTGAGAAATCTACCACGTACAAATCACCTTTCCGATACCCTTCAAACACTAGAGATTTGTCAGATTCCATTAGCACCAGGCAACGATATTTTCCAAACATTACAATCATATTCAAATCGCAAAGCATTGAGACAGACATTAAGTTGAAGCCAAGGGATTCAACAAGCATGACTTTATCCATGTGTTGATCCTTTGAGATTGCAACTCTACCTAGACCCAATACCTTACTTTTACCAGTGTCAGCAAATGTGATGTGGCTCTTGTCGGATGGACGTAAGTGAGTCCATAAGAAGGCTTCTTTTGCCAGTCATGTGATTTGTACACCCACTGTCAATAATCCATTCTGAAGACTTTGAAGTCGCTGGTGTCGTACCCTACAGTGCAGTTAGGGGGATAGGCTTCACGAAGAGATTGTGAAGCATAAACATTTGACGAACCAGTGGGTTATGAAAACTTAATCCAGATTAGGACTAATAGGGAGAGTAGCATGCGATTCAGGAACGAAGTACATAATGATGCCATTTCGGGCATTTTATCTTGCGCCCTACAAGATTTTTAAGGTCCCCAGCAATAGCATCAGAAGATTTTGTTTTTCTGCTGGAGACCTTTCCCTGCAAAAGAGAGTTAAGCTTTCTTAACCACCCACATCTTCAAGGGTGGCTTAGAAGCATAAGTCTAAGTGCAGCATCTGAGAATTTTGGCTTTGAAGCCTTAGCAAACAGTCTAGCAGGTGGACAATAATACTCATAGGAATAAGCAGAATAATTTTTGGTCATATGAACACGGTTCGATGAACCGTTCTCATACTCATGTGCCTGAGTATGGTTCCCTGCAAAACATTTGTGTTAGTGTGACTCAGGTGAGTCCTCTGTTTGTATGAAGCCATTGGACCGTATGAAGCCTTTTGGTCTGAGATTTGTCTTCTTCAAGTGAGGGTGTCATAGAAGATTCACAGGAAGATTTTCCAGACACTTTTTGGAAACCCAGATCTTCTTCATAGGCGTCCATTCCTGCAGTTAGTACCAATGTACCTGGCAAACACTTCACCATTCTGATTCTTAAACAGTTTATAGTTTGCATCAAAGGATTCATCAATGATAATGGGGTTAGCACAAGTGAAGCCAGATAAGTTGGATGGATCTGCTGAAAGTTCCTTTGCAGCAACCCATGTGGTTTTGGGGTACTGCTCAGGTTTCCAGTAAGAGCCATCTGCATTGATTTTCACAAATCCAACACCCTCTTTCCTAGGGTTTCGATTCAGGATCTGCTTCTTGAGGACATCACATAGTGTCTGATGTCCTTTAAGACTTTTGTACATCCCTGTTTCAAGCAATGTCTTCAACATAGCATTCTCATCAGCAATAGCAGTGGTATCTCAGCAGAGGGGTTAGTTACCACGTCAACAGTTGAAGATATTGCAACAGCAGTAGAAGTGGAACATTCAGCAACAGAATTAGCATTATCACGCTCAATGCATTTAAGACATGGTGGTTCAAATCCTTCCTGAGCGGTACTGATCTGTTCGGAGCGAAGTGACTCGTTTTCCTTTTGAAGATCTTCATGAGCCACCCTCAATTTCTCAAGTTCTTGCTTCCTTTGAAGATAATCATAGGAAAGCTTTTCATGAGTTGTTGAGAGAGTATCATGACGATCTTCAAGTTCCTGATACTTAACGTGAAGGTTTTTTATGTCTTCAATTAAGGATTCAGATCGAGTCATTTCAGCACCCAACAGATCATCGCTTCTGTCTAACAGTTTTTGAATATGTTCCATAGCTTTCTGATGTTCAGTTGCAATTTTAGCAAGTGTTTTGTAGCTAGGTTTTGAATCACATTCAGAGTCATCGTCACTAGATGTTTCATAGCGAGTAGTGCGTGTGTTTACCTTGGCACCGCGTGCCATGAAGCAGTAGGTAGAAGTGGAGTCGTTCTTGTCATTTGCGTTGGTGTCGGTGTTGCAGTCATTGTCTTCAGTGTTGAAGATGGACTTGGCGACGTATGCTGTAGCCAGACTCGCAATGCCAGAATCAGACTCCTCCTCAGACTCCACCTCTGCCTCCTCAGATGCGGACTCCTCCTCCGAATCCATCTCCTTTCCAACAAACGCACGTGCCTTGCCAGATGAGCTCTTCTTGTGTGATGAAGACTTTGATGAAGACTTGGAAGAAGACTTTGAGTATTTCTTCTTCTTCTTGTCGTCAGAATCATATTCCTTGCTCTTCTTCTTCCTTCTGTTCTCATTGTCCCACTGTGGACACTCAGAGATGAAGTGTCCAGTTTTCTTGCACTTGTGACATGTTTTCTTCTTGTAGTCATGAGCAGAAGCTTCATCATTCCTTGAGCTTGATCGTGAAGATTTTCTGAAGCCTTTCTTCTTGGTGAATTTTTGGAACTTCTTCACTAGCATTGCAAGTTCTCTTCCAATGTCTTCAGGATCATCAGAACTGCAGTCAGATTCTTCTTCAGATGAGGAGACAGCTTTTTCCTTCAAGGCGCGAGTTCGCCCATAGTTTGGACCGTAGATATCTCTTTTCTCAGAAAGCTGAAACTCGTGTGTGTTGAGCCTCTCAAGTATGTCAGACGGATCAAGTGTCTTGAAATCAGGACGTTCTTGAATCATCAGGGCCAGGATGTCAAACGAACTATCAAGTGATCTTAGGAGCGTTTTGACGATTTCATGTTTGGTGATTTCAGTGGCGCCGAGGGCTTGAAGCTCATTTGTGATGTCAGTGAGTCTATCAAATGTGTGCTGGACATTCTCGTTGTCATTTCGCTTGAAGCGGTTGAAGAGATTGCGAAGGACACTGATTCGTTGATCTCTCTGGGTTGAGATGCCTTCATTAACCTTGGAGAGCCAGTCCCAGACCAGTTTGGATGTCTTCAAGGCACTCACACGGCCATACTGTCCTTTGGTCAGATGACCACAGATGATGTTCTTGGCAGTAGAGTCCAGTTGAACGAATTTCTTGACATCAGCAGCAGTGACACCTTCTCCAGCCTTGGGAATGCCGTTCTCGACGACATACCATAGGTCGACGTCAATGGCTTCAAGATGCATGCGCATCTTATTCTTCCAGTAGGGATATTCAGTTCCATCGAAGACGGGGCACGCAGCGGAGACTTTGATTATCCCTGCAGTCGACATAGCTAAAACTCTAGGTGGTTAAACCGAATCACACAGAACAAGGGAGCACCTTGCTCTGATACCAATTGAAAGTGCGTTATATCGACTAGAGGGGGGGGTGAATAGGCGATTTTTATGAAAGTCTTCAAAACATGGGAGTTATGAAGACAAACAGTGAAGATTATGCCTATTACTATGCAGCGGAAGTTAGATTACACTATGCCAGCCATGGTCATGTATTCAATAGAGTGAAAGCACAGTGACAAACAGCTTCAGTGTAATAAGGATCAAGTAGGAAGAAGTTATGAAGCCAAACAGATCATGCATTCACGTTGTGCAGACAAATGATAAAGCAAGCACACAATGACTTCACAATGAGTAACAGCAAGAGAAGGAAGTGAAGATGAAACCAGTGACTCGTTGAAGACAATGATATGTTGGACCAGTTCCAGTTGCTGTGACAACTGTACGTCTGGTTGGAGCGGCTAGGTATTTAAACCTTAGGACACACAGTCCCGGACACCCAGTCCTGAACACACAGTTCAGGACACCAAGTCCTCACCGTAATCTCCTTGAGCTAAGGTCACTTAGTCCTCGCCCAATCACTCTGGTAAGTCTTCAAGGTAGACTCCCAAACCTTCACAGACTTTGTTCACTGGCAACCCACAATGTCTCTTGGATGCTCTGAACGCGACGCCTAACCGTCTGGAGGATTCACAGTCCTCAAGTGTAATAAGTCTTCAGATCACACAGACAAGAAGACTTAAGTGATGCCCAATTTACTCTGGCTCTGGGTGGTTAGGGCTTTTCTCCTCACTAGGAATTTTCTCTCAAAGGCTTCGAGGTGGGTTGCTCTCAAACGACAAAAGCCGTGCACTGAAATCTGAGCAGCCGACTGTTTATGGTTGTGGGGTTGGGCTATTTATAGCCACTTGGCAACCCGACCTGATTTGTCCGAAATGACCCTGGGTCACTAAGGAACTGACACGTGTCTCAACGGTCAGATTTCGAACTCTCATGGCAACTTTACTTGGGCTACAAGCAAAGCTGACTTGTCCGGCTCTAGACAAGATTTGCTCTCATTGTCTTCACTCGAAGACATAGGTTTTTGATTTAGGCATCACTTAAGTCATTCTGACTTGTTCTCCTGGACCCCACTTAACAGTACGGTGGTTCCTATGACTCAACAAAAATAAAAAGAACTACGAAAGATATAAGTCTTCGAGTTCCATAGGCTTCATAACGTGTCTTCTGTTGTCATAGTCTTCAATGTGAATATCTTCATATACCACCTTTGACTTCAATGTCTTCATTCATTTTTAGGGGTCATCTCTAGTAGTAAACCGAATCAATGAGGGACTTCTACCTGTGTTTTCCTGCAATTCTCACAAACACATTAGTCCCTCAACTAGGTTTGTCGTCAATACTCCAAAACCAACTAGGGGTGGCACTAGATGCACTTACAGATAGCATGCCAACTTTCATGAATTTCGGACGAGTTTTGGATTTACTAGTATTTAAAAACCATGCATCTCAATGTTTTGCCGGCAATCAACGGTGCCCTGGTGTTTGAAATTCATTCCCATTTCTTGCATGGGACCTAAGCATGCACCCAAGGACACATATTTGATTTTTCAACCAATTTATATGCACTAGAGCATGTGCATGTACTTCAAATTTGAATTATGCACATAAATGCATTGAACACTCAGTTAATGCATAAAAATATCCAAACGAACCCCGAAAAATCCCAAAAGTTGACACAACACTCATGTTGTTCTATCTTGACACGAGAAACTTTTTTGAAAGCAACAAGAGGCAATGGATATCGTTTCATACCCAAAGGTGGGATGTTCCCTACCGAAACCATCATGCTTGTTGTGAGAAGCTCTGGTTTGTGAGAAGCATATAACCGAACCTGCCCCGAATGGGACAATTTTTTACCACGACATGTTGATGCCGCTCCATGAAAGCATGCCAAGTTTCATGAATTTCAGACGAGTTTTGGATTTACTAGAATTTAAAACCAGGCATCTCAAAGTTTTCCGGCAATCAACAGCGCCCTGGTGTTTAAATTTCATTCTCATCTCTTGCATCGGACCTAGAAATTCACCCAAGGACACTGATTTGATTTTTCACCAACTTTAGTGCATTGGAGCATGTGCTTGTAGTTCAAATTTGAATTATGCACATAAAATGCCTAGAAAATCCAGTTAATGCATAAAAATGTCCAAACGAACCCATAAAAATCACAAAAATTGACACAACACTCCTGTTGTTCTATGTTGACACTAGAAAAATTTTGAAAGCAATAAGAGGCAATGGATATCGTTTCGTCCCCAAAGATGGGACGTTCCCTATAAAAACCATCATGCTTGTTGTGAGAAGCTCTGGTTTGTGAGAAGCATATAACCGAACCTGCCCCAAATGGGACAACTTTTTTACCACGGCATGTTGATGCCGCTCCATGATAACATGCCAAGTTTCATGAATTTCAGACGAGTTTTGGATTTACTAGAATTTAAAAACCAGGCTTCTCAATGTTTTTCCTGCAATCAACAGTGCCCCGGTTTTTGAATTTCACTCCAACCTCTTGCATGGGACCTAGAAATTCACCCAAGGACACACATGTGATTTTTCAACCAACTTTAGTGCATTGGAGCATGTGCTTGTAGTTCAAATTTGAATTATGCACATAAAATGCCTACAAAACCCAGTTAATGTATAAAACAGGAAAAACAAACCTCGAAAAATTTCAAGATTAAACACAACACTCATGTTGTTCTATGTTGACACTAGAATTTTTTTGAAAGCAATAAGAGGCAACGGATATCATCCCGTCCTCAAAGGTAGTACATTCCCTATCAAAACCATCATGCTTGTTGCGAGAAGCTCTGGTTTGTGAGAAGCTTATACTCAAACCTGCCCCAAATGGGACAAAATTTTCACCACGGCATGTTGATGCCGCTCCATGATAGCATGCCAAGTTTCATCAATTTTAGACGAGTTTTGGATTTACTAGAATTTAAAAACTAGGTATCTCAATGTTTTGCCGGCAATCAACAGTGCCCTGCTGTTTGAAATTCATTCCCATCTCTTGCATGGGACCTAGAAATTCACCCAAGGACACACATGTGATTTTTCAACCAACTTTGGTGCATTGGAGCATGTGCTTGTATTTCAAATTTGAATTATGCACATAAAATGCCTAGAAAACCCAGTTATTGTATAAAAAAAGGCCAAACGAACCCCGAAAAATTCATTCCCATTTCATGCATGGGACCTAAGCATGCACTGAAGGACACAAATTTGATTTTTCAACCAATTTGTATGCACTTGAGCATCTGCATGTAGTTTAATTTTGAATTGTGCTCGTGAAATGGCTAGAAAACCAGTTTTTTGTATAAAATGTCCAAACTAACCCTGAATAATTCGAATTCTTTTACGACACACATATAGTTGCATGTTCACTTCAGATAAAAGGTCTAGCAATTCAAACAACATCCATTGCCGCTGTGACCCCATTTTTAATTCAAATCAAGTAGATCCCACACAGTTTATTATCACCAACTGTGTGAGATGTAGTACAAAATATCTTGTAGCACCGTCGGTGTATAGTACGCCTATGGCTTACACGAGAAGGTGTGTCGTCTACAGTCCATAGCCGGCATGTCGAGCACACTAGCTCACTCACCAAAAACTCCTGCCTCTGCATCCCTCGCAGTCTCGAAAATATCTACCACCTAGAAGGTTTTAATGTTTGATAGCACACAATTAGTATGTGCGGACCGTGTGTGATGTCTGTTACTCCCGCTCTATTTCAGTCCCTTGATTCAAATTTTTAGTAGCCCCGGCATTTTACTCCCGCCTCTGCATCCCTCGCAATCTCAAAAATATCTGCTCGCCCTTGATCCAAATTTTCAGTAGCCCCGTCTTGTTACTCCCGCCTAGTAAAATTTTCAGTTGCCGCAGTATTTCCTCAAACACAACCTTGCCCCCCTCCGTTCCACATACACCCTGTAGTGAAATTGTCACGACAGATGTCCTAGTAAAAGGACTTAGATGTGGAGCCATTTCTACGTAGTTAGATTAAAGGGGTTAAAACGGGACAAAGGACATAAGGAGTTTATACTGGTTCGGCTTCTTGTGGTGAAGGTAAAAGCCTAATCCAGTTTGAGGTGGTATTGTGAGGGTTTCGATTACCAGGGAGCAAATACGCTTGGTCTGGCCTTCGATCTCTTGTTTCTTGCCCTAAGCCACTACTACGTCTTGAGCTTGTGTTGGTTTTCCTTGAAGAGGAAAGGGTGATGCAGCAATAGTAGCGTAAGTGTTTCCCTCAGTTTCTGAGAACCAAGGTATCAATCCATTAGGAGGCTCCTCAAAAGTCCCACGCACCTACACAAACAAACAAAGAACTCGCAACCAACACAAGATAGTATGATAAGATAAATATATTTTTGGTATTTGCGAAATTGTCAATCCCTTCACGGCCACTTGCGAAAGTGAGATCTGATAAAGATAGTATGATAAGATAAATATATTTTTGGTATTTTATAATATAGATGCAAAAAGTACAGATGCAAATAAAAGTAGATTGAAAGCTTATATGATAAAAGATAGACCCGGGGGCCATAGGTTTCACTAGTGGCTTCACTCAAGATAGCATAAGTATTACGGTGGGTGAACAAATTACTATCGAGCAATTGATAGAAAAGCGAATAATTATGAGATTATCTAGGCATTATCATGTACATAGGCATCACGCCCGCGACAAGTAGACCGACTCCTGCCTGCATCTACTAATAATACTACACACATCGACCGCTATCCAGCATGCATCTAGAGTATTAAGTTCATAAGAACAGAGTAACGCATTAAGAAAGATGACATGATGTAGAGGGATAAACTCAAGCAATATGATATAAACCCCATCTTTTTATCCTTGATGGCAACAATACAATACGTGCCTTGCAACCCTTTCTATCACTGGGTAAGGACACCGCAAGATTGAACCCAAAGCTAAGCACTTCTCCCATGGCAAGAAAGATCAATCTAGTAGGCCAAACCAAACTGATAATTCAAAGAGACTTGCAAAGATAACTCAATCATACATAAAAGAATTCAGAGGGGATTCAAAAATTTCTCATAGATAAACTTGATCATAAACCCACAATTCATCGGATCTCGACAAACACACCGCAAAAAGAGTTTACATCGAATAGATCTCCACAAGAGAGGGGGAGAACATTGTATTGAGATCCAAAAAGAGAGAAGAAGCCATCTAGCTAATAACTATGGACCCGAAGGTCTATGGTAAACTACTCCAAACTCATCGGAGGGGCTACGGTGTTTATGTAGAAGTCGTCAGTGGTCGATTCCCCCTCCGGCGGAGCGCCAGCGAAGGCTCCAAGATGGGATCTCGCGGATACAGAAGGTTACGGCGGTGGAAATTGTTTTTCATTGGCTCCCTGGATGTTTTCGGGGTACGTGGCTATATAGGAGGAAGAAGTACGTCGGTGGCCACTCGAGGGGCCCAGGAGACAGGGGGCGCGCCCAGGAGGGGTGGGCGCGCCCTCATATCTCCTGGCCTCCTCGTTTGCTTCTTGACGTGCACTCCAAGTTCTTCAGATCACGTTCGTTCCAAAAATCATGCTCCCAATGGTTTCATTCCGTTTGGACTCCGTTTGATATTCCTTTTCTTCGAAATACTGAAATAGGCAGAAAAAACAGCAATACGGGCTGGGCGTCCGGTTAGTAGGTTAGTCCCAAAAATGATATAAATGTGTAAAATAAAGCCCATATACATCCAAAATGGGTAATATAATAGCATGGAACAATAAAACATTATAAATATGTTGGAGACGTATCAAGCATCCCCAAGCTTAATTCCTGCTCGTCCTCGAGTAGGTAAATGATAAAAACAGAATTTTTGATGTGGAATGCGACCTAGCATAATTATCAATGTAATTTTCTTTATTGTGGCATGAATGTTCAGATCCAAATGAATTAAGATAAAAGCTTATAAAACATAAAAATAATAATGCTTCGAAGCATACTAACAAATAATCATGTCCTATCAAAATAGCATAGACAAAGAAAGCTTATCCCTACAAAATCATATAGTTAGGCCATGCTTCATTTTCATTACACAAAATACTCCCATCATGCACAACCCCGGTTTCAGCCAAGCAATTGGTTCATACTTTTTAACGCGCTTCAGGTTTTTCAACTCTTACGCAATACATGAGCACAAGCCATGGACATAGCACTATGGTGGTATATGGTGGTGGTTGTGAGGACAAAAAGGGAGAAGATAGTCTCACATCAACTAGGCGTATCAACGGGCTATGGAGATGCCCATCAATAGATATCAATGTGAGTGAGTAGGGATTGCCATGCAACGGATGCACTAGAGCTATAAATATATGAAAGCTCAACAAAAGAAACTAAGTGGGTGTGCATCCAACTTGCTTGCTCACGAAGACCTAGGGCATTTTGAGGGAGCCCATCATTGGAATATACAAGCCAAGTTCTATAATGAAAAATTCCCACTTAGTATATGAAAGTGACAACATAGGAGACTCTCTATCATGAAGACCATGGTGCTTCTTTGAAGGACAAGTGTGGAAAAAGAGATAGTAGCACTGTCCCTTCTCTCTTTTTCTCTCATTTTATTTATTATTTTCCCCTTTTTTTTCTTTCTTCCTTTTTTTCTTTGGCCTTTCTTCTTTTTTTTTCTTTTTGGCCTTTCCTTTTTTTCTCTTTTTTTTAAAGTCCGAAGTCTCATCCTGACTTGTGGGGGAATCATAGTCTTCATCATCCTTTCCTCACTGAGACAATGCCCTAATAATGAAGATCATCACACGTTTATTGATTTACAACTCAAGAATTACAACTCAAAACTAGAACAAGATATGACTCTATATGAATGCCTCCGGCGGTGTACAAGGATATGCAATGAATCAAGAACGACATGTATGAAAATTATGAAGGTGGCCTTGCCACAAATATTATGTCAACTACATGATCATGCAAAAAGCAATATGACAATGATGAAGTGTGTCATAATAAACGGAACGGTGAAAAGTTGCATGGCAATATATCTCGGAATGGCTACGGAATGCCATAATAGGTAGGTATGGTGGCTGTTTTGAGGAAGGTAAATAATGGGTGCATGATACCGGCGAAAGTTGTGTGGTATAATAGAGGCTAGCAAAGTGGAAGGATGAGTGTGCGTATATCCATGGACTCACATTAGTCATAAAGAACTCATATACTTATTGCAAAATTCTACTTGCCCTCGAAGCAAAGTACTACTACGCATGCTCCTAGGGGAAGGGTTGGTAGGAGTTAACCATCGTGCGATCCCGACCTCCACTCATAAGGATGGCAATTAAAAGAGCACCTCATGCAACAAATTTGTCACACAACTTTTACCATACGTGCATGCTACGGGACTTGCCAACTTCAACACAAGTATTTCTCAATTTCATAATTACCCACTAGCATGACTCTAACATTACTACATGTATATCTCAAAACAATTATCAAGCATCAAATTGATCATTGCATCCAATTCACTTCCTATGATAGTTTTTATTATACCGAACTTGGATGCCTACCATTCTAGGACCAATTTTATAACCATATAAAATACCATGCTGTTCTAAAATACTCTCAAAATAATATAAGTGAAGCATGAGAGACTATCAATTTCTTCAAAATTAATCCACCACCGCGCTCTAAAAGATATAAGTGAAGCACAAAACTATCAAGCTCAAAAAATATAAGTGAAGCACATAGAGTATTCTAGCAAATTCTAATCAAGTGGGCTTCTCCCAAAAGGTGTGTACAGGAAGGATGATTGTGGTAAACTAAAAATCAAAGACTAATATAATACACGACGCTCCAAGCAAAACACATATCATGTGGCGAATAAAAATATAGCTCCAAGTACAGTTACCAATGAACGAGGACGAAAGAGGGGATGCCTTCCGGGGGCACCCCCAAGCTTAGGATTTTGGCTATTCTTGAATATCTTGGTGTGCCATGGGCATCCCCAAGCTTAGGCTCTTGCCACTCCTTATTCCATAGTCCATCAGAGCTTTACCCAAAACTTGAAATCTTCACAACACAAAACTCAACAGGAAATCTTATAAGCTCCGTTAGTGAAAGAAAACAAAACCACCACATAAGGTACTGTTATGAACTCATTCTTTATTTATATTTGTGTTAAACCTACTGTATTCAAAGTTCTCTATGGTTCTACCACTTAATACTATCCATAGATGCATCAAAATAAGCAAACAACACACGAAAAACAGAATCTGTCAAAAACAGAACAGTCTGTAGCAATCTGTAACTAACGCAAACTTCTCGAACTTTAAAAATCCTACCAAAATAGGAAGTCCTGGACAATTTTTCTATTGATCAGCAGAAAAAATAATCAACGCAAAAGCACGTTTCTGTGATTTAACAAAACTAATTTCGTGCGTGCAAAGTTTCTGTTTTTCAGTAGAATCAAATCAACTATCATCATAGGTTATCCTATAGGTTCTACTTGGCACAAACACTAATTAAAAGATAAAAACACATCTAAACAGAAGGTAGATGCAAAATTTATTACTAAACAGAAACAAAAACAAAAAACACAAATAAAATTGGGTTGCCTCCCAACTAGCGCTATCTTTTAATGCCCCTAGCTAGGCATAAAAGCGAAGATAGATATAAGTAGTGCCATCTTTGGCACTCAATTCATAAGTAGCTCACATCATAGATTCATAAGGTAATTTGACTTTCTTTCTCAGAAAGTGCTCCATGCCTTTCCTTAATGGAAATTGGAATATAATATTCCTTTCCTTCATATCAATAATCTCACCAATAGTTCTAAGGAAAGGTCTACCAAGAATAATAGGGCAAGAAAGATTGCAATCTATATCAAGAACGATAAAATCTACGGGCACCAAATTTCTATTTGCAACAATGAGAACATCATTGATCCTTCCCATTGGCTTTTTAATGTTGGAATCCTCAAGGTGCAAATTTAAAGAGCAGTCATCAAGATCATGGAAAGCTAGAATATCACATAAAGTTTTCGGAATCATGGAAACACTAGCACCCAAATGACACAAAGCATAACACTCATTATCTTTAATTCTAATCTTTATAGTAGGTTCCCACTCATCATTAAGTTTTCTATGTATAGAAACTTCCAAATTAAGTTTTTCATCATAAGATTGCATCAAGGCATCAACAATATGTTTGGTAAAACTTTATTTTGACTATAAGCATGAGGAGAATTAACAACAGATTGCAACAAGGAAATACAACCTTCTAAAGAACAATTATCATAATCAAATTCCTTGAAATCCGAGATAGTGGGTTCAATACTATTTAAAGTCATGACCTCTCCAATCCCACTTTTACCAAATTTAGCATCAAGATCTAAAAACTCCGAATTCTTGGGACGCCTTCTAACTAAAGTTGACTCATCTCCAGTCCCATTATTATCAAGATTCATATTGCAAAACAAAGATCTAATAGGAGACACATCAATAACTTTAAGATCTTCATCATTATTTTCACGGAAACTAGAAGAACACGCCTTTACAAAGCAATCTTTCTTAGCACGCAATCTAGCGGTTCTTTCCTTGCACTCATCAATGGAAATTCTCATTGCTTTGAGAGACTCATTGATATCATGCTTAGGAGGAGTAGATCTAAGTTTAAGAGAATCAACATCAAGCGAAAGTCTATCAACGTTCCTAGCCAAATCATCAACTTTGAGCAATTTTTCTTCAAGCAAAGCATTGAAATTCTTTTTGGAAATCATAAATTCTTTCACAATGTTCTCAAAATCAGAGGGCATATTATTAGAATTACCATAAGAATTATTGTAGGAATTTCCATAATTATTAGAGGAATTACTAGGGAGCGGTCTAGAATTAAAGTTTCCTCTATAAGCATTGTTACCGAAACTATTCGTACCAACAAAATTGACATCCATAGATTCATTATTATTCTCAATCAAAGTAGACAAAGGCATATCATTGGGATCAAGAGGAGTATTTTTAGTAGCAAATAATTTCATAAGTTCATCCATCTTTTCACTCAGAACATTGATTTCTTCTATAGCATGCACTTTTTTACTAGAAGATCTTTCGGTGTGCCATTGAGAATAATTAGCCATAATATTATCAAGAAGTTTTGTAGCATCTCCTAACGTGATTTCCATAAAAGTGCCTCCCGCGGCCGAATCCAAAAGATTTCTAGAAGAAAAGTTCAAACCGGCATAAAATTTTTGTATGATCATCCATAAATTCAAACCATGAGTAGGGCAATTGCAAATCATCAATTTCATTCTTTCCCAAGATTGGGCAACATGCTCATGATCAAGTTGTTTAAAATTCATAATATCGTTCCTAAGAGTGATAATCTTAGCTTGAGGAAAATACTTAGAGATAAAAGCATCTTTACACTTGTTCCAAGAATCAATACTATTTTTAGGCAAAGACGAAAACCAAACTTTAGCACGATCTCTAAGTGAAAACGGAAATAACTTCAATTTAACAATATCATTATCCGTATCTTTCTTCTTTTGCATATCACACAAATCAACAAAGTTGTTTAGATGAGTAGCGGCATCTTCACTAGGATGGCCGGCGGATTGATCTTTCATAACAAGATTCAGCAAAGCAGTATTTATTTCACAAGACTCAACATCATTAAGAGGAGAAATCGGAGTACTAAGGAAATCATTATTATTGGTATTGGAGAAATCACACAATTTGGTATTATCTTGCGCCATGGCAACAAGTAATCCAACACACAAGCAAACAGAAAAAGGCAAGCGAAAGTGAGAGAGAAGATTGGGAAAGAGAGGGCAAATAAAACGGCAAGGGCGAAGTGGGGGATAGGAAAACGAGAGGCAAATGGAAAATAATGTAAATGCGAGGGAGATGAGTTTGTGATGGGTACTTGGTATTTCTTGACATGAGAGAAGACCTCCCTGGCAACGGCGCCAGAAATCCTTCTTGCTACGTCTTGAGCTTGCGTTTGTTTTTCCTTGAAGAGGAAAGGGTGATGCAACAATAGTAGCGTAAGTATTTCCCTTAGTTTTTGAGAACCAAGGTATAAATCCAATAGGAGGCTCCTCGAAAGTCCCACGCACCTACACAAACAAACAAAGAACTGGCAACCAACGCAATAAAGGGGTTGTCAATCCCTTCACGACCACTTGAGAAAGTGAGATCTGATAAAGATAGTAGGATAAGATAAATATATTTTTGGTATTTTATAATATAGATGCAAAAAGTAAAGATGCAAATAAAAGTAGACTGAAAGTTTATATGATAAAAGATAGACCTGGGAGCCATAGGTTTCACTAGTGGCTTCACTCAAGATAGCATAAGTATTACGGTGGGTGAACAAATTACTGTCGAGCAATTGATAGAAAAGCGAATAATTATGAGATTATCTAGGCATGATCATGTATATAGGCATCACGTCCGCGGCAAGTAGACTGACTCCTGCCTGCATCTACTACTATTACTCCACACATCGCCGCTATCTAGCATGCATCTAGAGTATTAAGTTCATAAGAACAGAGTAACGCATTAAGAAAGATGACATGATGTAGAGGGATAAACTCAAGCAATATGATATAAACCCCATCTTTTTATCCTCGATGGCAACAATACAATACGTGCCTTGCAACCCTTTCTATCACTAGGTAAGGACACCGCAAGATTGAACCCAAAGCTAAGCACTTCTCCCATGGCAAGAAAGATCAATCTAGTAGGCCAAACCAAACTGATAATTCAAAGAGACTTGCAAAGATAACTCAATCATACATCAAAGAATTAAGAGGAGATTCAAATATTTCTCACAGAAATACTTGATCATAAACCCACAATTCATCGGATCTCGACAAACACACCGCAAAAAGAGTTTACATTGAATATATCTCCACAAGAGAGGGGGAGAACATTGTATTGAGATCCAAAAAGAGAGAAGAAGCCATCTAGCTAATAACTATGGACCTGAAGGTCTGTAGTAAACTACTCACAACTCATCGGAGGGGCTATGGTGTTGATGTAGAAGCCCTCCGTGGTCGATTCCCCCACCAGCGGAGCGCCGGCGAAGGCTCCAAGATGGGATCTCATGGATACAGAAGGTTACGGCGGTGGAAATTGTTTTTTGTTGGCTCCTTGGATGTTTTCGGGGTACGTGGGTATATATAGGAGGAACGAGGGGCCCAGGAGACAGGGGGCGCGCCCAGGAGGGGTGGGCGCGCCCTCCTATCTCCTGGCCGCCTCGTTTGCTTCTTGACTTGCACTCCAAGTTCTCCGGATCACGTTCGTTCCAAAAATCATGCTCCCGAAGGTTTCATTCCGTTTGCACTCCGTTTGATATTCCTTTTCTTCGAAATACTGAAATAGGCAAAAAAAACAGCAATACGGGCTGGGCCTCCGGTTAGTAGGTTAGTCCCAAAAATGATATAAATGTGTAAAATAAAGCCCATAAACATCAAAAAGGGGTAATATAATAGCATGGAACAATAAAAAATTATAGATACGTTGCAGACATATCAGCCGCTGCCGGATCTTCCCCTTATATACTGTTGGGGAACGTAGTAATTTCAAAAAAAAATCTACGCACACGCAAGATCATGATGATGCATAGCAACGAGAGGGGAGAGTGTGATCTACGTACCCTTGTAGATCGATAGAGGAAGCGTTAGCACAACACGGTTGATGTAGTCGTACGTCTTCACGGCCCGACCGATCAAGCACCGAAACTATGGCACCTCCGAGTTCTAGCACACGTTCAGCTCGATGACGATCCCCGGACTCCAATCCAGCACAGTGTCGGGGAAGAGTTCCGTCAGCATGACTGCGTGGTGACGATCTTGATGTACTACCGTTGTAGGGCTTCGCCTAAGCACCGCTACAATATTATCGAGGACTATGGTGGAAGGGGGCACCGCACATGGCTAAGAATATGATCATGTGGATCAACTTGTGTCAAGAGGTGCCCCCCTGCCCCCGTATATAAAGGAGCAAGGGAGGAGGAGGCCGGCCCTAGGAGGGGGCGCACCAAGTGTGGAGTCCTACTAGGACTCCCTAGTCCTAGTAGGATTCCACCTCCCATATGGAATAGGAAAAGGGGAAGGGAAAAGGAGAAGGAAGGAAGGGGGCGCCCCCCTTCCCTAGTCCAATTCGGACCAGACCAAGGGGAGGGATGCGGCCACCCTTGAGGCCCTTTTTCTTCATTCCCGTATGGCCCAATAAGGCCCAATACGTATTCCCATAACTCTCCGGTACTCCGAAAAATACCCGAATCACTCGGAACCTTTCCGATGTCCGAATATAGTCGTCCAATATATCGATCTTTACATCTCGACCATTTCGAGACTCCTCGTCATGTCCCCGATCTCATCCGGGACTCCGAACTCCTTCGGTACATCAAAACTCATAAACTCATAATATAACTGTCATTGAAACCTTAAGCGTGCGGACCCTACGGGTTCGAGAACAATGTAGACATGACCGAGACACGTCTCCGGTCAATAACCAATAGCGGAACCTGGATGATCATATTGGCTGCTACATATTCTACGAAGATCTTTTATCGGTCAGACCGCATAACAACATAAGTTGTTCCCTTTGTCATCGGTATGTTACTTTCCCGAGATTCGATCGTCGGTATCTCAATACCTATTTCAATCTCGTTACCGGCAAGTCTCTTTACTCGTTCCGTAATACATCATCTCACAACTAACTCATTAGTTGCAATGCTTGCAAGGCTTATGTGATGTGCATTACCGAGAGGGCCCAGAGATACCTCTTCGACAATCGGAGTGACAAATCCTAATCTCGAAATACGCCAACCCAACATGTACCTTTGGAGACACCTGTAGAGCTCCTTTATAATCACCCAGTTACGTTGTGACGTTTGGTAGCACACAAAGTGTTCCTCCGGCAAACGGGAGTTGCATAATCTCATAGTCATAGGAACATGTATAAGTCATGAAGAAAGCAATAGCAACATACTAAACGGTCGGGTGCTAAGCTAATGGAATGGGTCATGTCAATCAGATCATTCATCTAATGATGTGATCCCGTTAATCAAATAACAACTCTTGGTCCATGGTTAGGAAACATAACCATCTTTGATTAACGAGCTAGTCAAGTAGAGGCATACTAGTGACACTCTGTTTGTCTATGTATTCACACATGTATTATGTTTCCGGTTAATACAATTCTAGAATGAATAATAAACATTTATCATGATATAAGGAAATAAATAATAACTTTATTGTTGCCTCTAGGGCATATTACCTTCATATACACGGGTTGACGCCCCGCGGCTTGCCGAGTCCCGGCCGGCTCATACAAACGTGTCCGGCGTGGTGACTTATCTTACATGCCTTACAATACATGTTACATATACATGGCGGTTTACAGTTACGGGCCTTAAGCCTCCTTTGGGTTTGAGCCCTTTAACAGGCCTACCTCGTGAACCGCCATCTTCAACATACTCTTGGGCTTTCAGATGAACCGCCATTCAGATAACCCTGCCCCTCCTAGGAGGATCATATCCAATAGTCATATCCCCAACATTAGGCCCCTGGTTGATTTGAACTTGTTCATGTCAATCTTCCATACTTAGAAAAAATCCTTCTTCATCTTCTTGTTTTGCATTGTAACCCGCATGACGTCATCTCCTGAAATTGCGGCAACCCACCATGACATCACTTATTATCAATGTTACATATGGCCAAAATCTTAATAAATATTTTTCTTTTAATGAACTTCGGAAAATCGAGGCGCCCACAACGTCACACATCCATTTTCTTGTCTCCTTGATTCTCGCGCATGCCACTTATCCCTCCCGCCTTATAAATAGGGCCACGGGGCCTCTTTTCACTCTCCCCCTTTGCCTTCTCGCCTTCTTCTTCCTCCTCGCAATGCCCCAGCGCGCCCGAGCTCCGCCGCCGTCGACCTTCGTCCCCTGCTTCGACTCCGGCCGCTGCATCACCCTGAACGGACAAGAACACTATGGCACTCCTCCGCTGTTCATCAGCGTCGGTAAACCCTCACCTTTTCTCTTTAACAGATCTGTCTTAGGATTTCCCTGTTCGTCGGTGTTCATCATGTTCTTAGATTGCATAATTTTGATCTGAAGACGATATAATCCTTGTGCGGTAGCAGTTTTAGCACTTATTTTGCAATATCAGAATATATCTTCATAGAAACACATCTCAGCTAGGCATTTCCACTTTTCTGCCGAGGCCACCTTAGGTTTAGATTTTATTTCATTTTTCCGAACAGCTGCTGATCCAATCTCATAACTTCAATCTGTGAAACCTGTTTGTCCCAATACTTAGTAAAATTTCCTCTTGTCAGATCTCGAGTACCAGTACTCGTCATGGCGGCTTATAATTACTCATATATCATTAGTCCCCATTTAAGTCGCCATTCTGAATATATACTGTAGCTGTTAAGTTGCGGTTTCACAAATCAATTTGAAATGGCAAAATTTTTCTTTGCTTTAGGTTTTCTCTCTCCACAATGCCGCAAAGATAGTCTATACATGCAATTGGGTTCCCTCCATCGTCACTGAGAGCACACTCAAAGATTTTGTCAAAATTGGGTACTTGCCAGCAAAAAATGTTATGCATTATCGTGCCCCTGTTCCAGGCGAAGAAAGACCTCAGCCAAAGGATGGATAAGTCATTGTGTTTACTGATCACATGAACCGGGGCTTCTCACCACCCGGCTCTAAGTTTTTCTGAGATGTTCTGCACTTCTTCCAACTCCATCCTCAAGACATCGGACCCAATTTCGTGTCAAATATCTGCAACATTCAAGTCTCTTCTGCGAAGTATACCTTCAAGAGCAGCCCAGCATCGAACTCTTTAGGGAATATTTTTATTTAAACCGCCAGAAAAAGGTTACGAACGGACCTAACTTCGAACTTGGTGGAATCTCAATTCAACGAAGAAGAGACGCCATCTTCCCCTATGCTCTCTTGCCGAGTCACCCCAAGGATTGGAACCAGATGTGGTTTTATTGAAAAGACACCTCTCCGGCTGACGAAAATCCATTATCGAGTTATCGTGCCCAACGTCTTGACAAAAAGCATCATCTTCCTGAAAAGCTTACCGCTGTTGAGCGTAAAAAGCTTGCTCCCACCATTGTGAAGGTCAAGGCTCTGTTGGAAATGGTTTAACTGGCATTGACTTGGTTCGGTGCTGGGTTTCCTGGCTGATCATACCTTTGAGTTGCCGACCCGGCTTAATCTGCACTTACAATGGTGGCGTAAAGGATCCACTACGCCACAGCTCTGTGTGTTTGACTGAGGAGGCAATCACTGAAATGACCAAAACCCTTATGAATGAAGATTCAGAAGACTGCAACAAAGTGCGTCTGAACCCTTTCTGCAAGCTTAACCCGCCACCGGATGTGAGTCTCTAACTTTCTTTACCATTTAACTCATCATCCAAATATTCTATTAACTCAACTGTTTCTAACTTTCACATGCTGAATCTGATTTTTGGAAGGCAAAATATGATCATGAAGCTGCCAAAAAGGCCAGGGCTGCCAAGAAAGCCGCCAAGAAAACCACCAAGAAGCAGAACAAGAAACCAAGCGCCTCAGAACTTCTTGATCTAGATGACACCTCTGAGTCGGAGGTAGCCCTTGACTCCCTTGGCTCCTTTTTCAATTATCTTATTGACACTGATCACTCTCAGGATGATACGGGGGCCAGCCAAGCAGTTGAAGAAGAGGTAACTATTATTCCCTCCGGCTCATCACATTTGCCAAGGTAGAAAATTTGTTGAGTAACCCAGAAAGTAAGCTTTTCACACCCCTTAGCTCATTTGGATCCTCACTTTCTTTTGAAGCAACAACAGCACGAGAGCTAGCGCTAGACTCGGAACAGTGGAGGTGAAGAATTGTACTCCGGCTTATGAACACTCCAGTTTCAAGGAAATGCCAAAACGAGGTCCTTCCAAAATTAAATTCTTTTTACCCGCGCGCGGGTCTTATTCGCCAGCCACTCAATTCCTCTGATTCAAACTACCAAGAGGTTTCCAGCTCTTCTTCTGGCGATTCATCACAGACCCAGCTGCCGGCTTTCAAGACTGCTCATGGGTAAAAACAATTACTTTTATTCTGTACCTCTTTATATTCTTACAATTATACTGACTTGTCATAACCCGTGCAGTGGACAAGCAAAGCCTAGCAAGAAGGCAAAGGTGACCAAGCCAGCTGAGAATCCTAAAGTTGTTGAACCGGAACGACAAGTCTCTGCACCTAAAGTTTCTGAAAAACAACCAGAAGGACCTGCGTCTGACGCTCCACCTGAAATTCCTGACCTCTCCGTTGATCACACCAATACTGACTTTTTGAACACTGAACCATCAAGCTCGATTAACCCGTCAGAGATTCATGCTGATGACGATCTGATCACTGGCACCGGGTTTATAGAACCGGGAAATCCAACTGTCTTGGCCAAGCACTCCGCCAAGCAAGATGTTATTGAGAGACGGAAAGTGAGGTTTGATGTCTCCCACTATGCACAATTGAGCAGCAGTGAAATTCTGTCTGGCTATCTCAACCAAGTACACTCCAGCCGTGATCTTGAAATTGATATGGTGAAGCAGATGCATCCAAAGTATGAGGTATGACTTCCAGCTTTAAATAAGTTATGTACATCCTGCCAGCCCCAAGTCTACTGGGTATGATAAGATTGAATATGTTGTAGACTGAGAATAATCCATAAGCATCTGTAGTAGAATCCTTCCAAGGCCGGTTGTCATAGTTAGAGTTAAACCAGATGTTTAAACAATTTAGCATTGCATCCGTAGTCCCCAAGTGCCGGTTTAATTGGCATGAATGAGCCGGTCCTATTTACCATTGTTTAAAAAGGAGAGGTTATCTATGTAGCACCCATGAACCGGCTGTGATTGATTACAGCACAACCGGGGAATCATAAAGTAGTAAATGGACACAAGTGATATGCATTAGCCCCCAAGTGCCAAGCAGTCTTGCTTGCAAAGTGCTTGGGACTTATTCACATGACCTTTTTTGTATGAATAATTTTTTCGGCAGTCATTAGCCCCCAAGTGTCAAGTGTTGTTGCTTGCAAAAGACTTGGGACTTATATTCCTGTAACCCTGATATGAATGTGTTGACAAGTCTGTGCTTCATACAGGCTGCTACTGCTAAACTTGAGTCAAAGTTAACTGATGCAAATACCCGGCTGGCGAATCAGGAATCTGAGACTCGGAAAGCTGAGTCAAAATTCCAGTTTAGCATAGCTGAAACAGAAAAATTGTAGACCAGTTTTGAGGCAGAGAAAAGCAGTTGGGCTGAAGAAAAGACTGCTTTAATGCAGCGAGCTAAAAAAGCAGAGGCAGCTCTTCAAGAGGTGACCACTGAGCTCACCGGCTTAAAACACTGTGTATCTCAGATGATTTCTGCTATCTTTGGTGAGTCGCCTTGCTAATCATCAAAATGAATCATTTTTGTGATAATATAAACTGTCCTTAACCAATCTGTGATTTATTCAGGTCCCAGGAGCAGCAACCTTAACCAAGATATGCTTGTGAAGCTCAAAGCTGTCTAGACACTTGTCAAACAGCTGTACACCGGAGCTCAGCGTGCACTGGCCATAATTTCTCCAATGAATCAAGCACCTACTCTTTTGATAGATGTCTTGAAAAAACTTTCTGTGTTGCCTGCCAGGTTTGATGAGATGAAGCGATCGTCTGCAAGAGCCGGTGCCGTGACAGCCTTGAGCCGGGCCAAGGCATGGTTACTAGAGCAAGACCCGTCTGAGGTGGCTACTGGATATCCAAGTTTGAAGGAAGACGACACTTCATTTGATCAAAAGGACTTCGCTGCCTGTGTGAAAGAAATACGTCCTCTGGCCAGTCTGATTGCCAATGAAACTGATCTGTCAAAATACCATCCGGCTTACAACATGGAAAATCAAAATATGCCGACGCTGACTTATAAAGTGATGGACTTAATCGCCCCAATCCGTAAGCACACTTTTGCCCGTGAAGTTGAGCCGTCTAATCTTATAGATGACGGGGCTGAATTTCAAGCTTTATCTGGCATCAATTGGTCATCACCAAATTTCCAGACGGCGGAGGAGGACGAAGAACCGGAAAGGGATGACCCAGAGGCCTCAAATCAACAAGGCCAAGAAGAATGAGCCGCCAGGCGGTTTATATACTTGACCCTTGCAAAACACTTGAGCTTGTTTGACTCATGGAGTCATGTAATAGGGTAGTAAAATTTTAATTTGTCGTGCCATCGTGCATGTTTCTGTTTTTACGTAATACTGCTGATCTGCCAGTTTAAGAAACCCTCACTTTATGCTTATGACAGTGTTGATTTATGTAGACTAAATTGATCATTACCCTGCATACAAGCAAATCACAAGTGCCCTGGCGGTTTACCGTCGGGTGGGTCATGATACCCAATTGAGACCACTAGGGACTGAGAGTCCAAAACCAGAGTCGGTTTAACCACGATATTGTCACAATTGTTAAGTAAAAAATCATACCTATGGTGTGTACCTAGACTGCCGGCTTAGCAGCTTCAAATATGAGATCATTATGCAGTTAGTACTTTTAGAGCTATAACTTTAAACATAAGATCATTATGTTCAGGCGACTGAGAGTCTGCCATCATGACGGGTTATAGAAACCCAAAAGCTGCTTCAAATATGAGCCATAAATAGGCAGCTTGGCCCGATTTGCAAAAACCATATGGCAAGAAAAGAGATTGTATAAAGAAAAAAAAAGAAATCAAAAAATTCGAGGCTTTTGCAGTTCGCCAAGCCAAAGTTTCTTCTTCAGTGAAACTAGCCTGATGGCCACTGGAAGGTACGCGCTACTGTGAGCCGGCACTCACAGTACCCAATCGACATTTGAACCCGGATAAAGTCAGGTCTTATTTAAAGAAAGACTTATCAAGAGTACGCGGGGTTAGAGTTGTAGCATGCATCACAGGCCGATTTATCCAAGTTTCAAGGAAGGCGGCTTAGAAGCCTGGATATATCCTAACCATCTGTAAGCCGTGCTCTCACATGACAGACTAGCGTTTTAACCTTAACAAGCTCAGGATCTTTGGTGAATACACTGTAAAAGATTGATTGTTAAGAGTTTGGCGGGTCAATCAGGATGACCTGATGGAATTGAAGCAGCTGGTATACATGTAGGATGACCCGGAAAGGTTATGTCCTCTTTGGTCGAATACGCCTATGTTTGAACAAGATAACCTGGTCAAGAGGGTAGTAACACTATGTTCTCTTTGGTGAATACATATATGTTTGAACAGGAAGCCCCCAAGTGACATACTTACGAATCGTGCTCGTCGGGGACCTATGTTTGAGCTGTGCTGTGCATCCAACTCTCTTTGGTCCCTGAAATATGGGCGTCAAGCCTCTTAAGTGAACATATAAGATGACGATAAAGGCTCAACTTCGAGGAAGTGAAACGACAGAGGCCCTGAATTACCAGGGATGCCGACTTTATTATATTGTTTATAATATATGCATCATCAGACTATGTACATCATGAGAGCCGGTGGCTCAAGTATAGTAGGGCCGAAGATGAGCAATATTCCACGGACGACGAGTCTCCTCCTCCGACTTACGCGAGTCCTTGTGGTCCTGAACATCGATAAGATAGTATGACCCATTATGCAGATTATTGCTAACCACAAAAGGTCCTTCCCAAGGCGGTGAGAGCTTATGCATATCCGTTTGATCCTGGATGAGCCGGAGCACTAAGTCGCCTTCTTGAAAGGTTCTGGTTTTGACCCGGCGGCTATGATAACAACATAGATCTTGCTAGTAAATCGCCGAACGAGCCGCCGCGAGGTCACGCTCCTCATCTAATAGGTCAAGTGCATCTTGACATGCCTTTTCATTGTTAGCTTCAATGTAAGCCGCCACCCGGGGTGAATCGTGACGGATGTCACTAGGGAGAACCGTCTCCGCTCCATAAACCATGAAGAAAGGTGTGTAACCCGTAGATCTGTTGAGGGTTGTATTGATACTCCATAACACTGAGTGTAATTCTTCCACCCAACAACCCGGCGTTCTTTTCAAAGGAACCATAAGCCGGGGTTTGATGCCTCGCGGAATCTCCTGATTAGCTCGTTCCGCCTAACCATTGGACTGAGGGTGAGCCACAGAAGAAACATCAAGTTGAATATGCTCTCGTTGACAAAATTCTTGCATAGCACCTTTAGACAAATTAGTGCCATTATCCGTTATAATGTTGTGCGGAAAGCCAAAATGGAAGATCACCTTCGTGATGAATTGAACCGTCGTTGCTGCATCACACTTGCTAACCGACTCTAGTTCCACCCACTTAGTAAACTTGTTAACTGCCACCAAAAGGTGGGTCTTCTTATCCTTGGACCTCTTGAAAGGCCCCACCATGTCAAGCCCCCAGGTCGTGAAAGGCCAAGTGATTGGAATCATCCTCAACTCTTGAGCCGACACATGAGTGTGGCGTGAAAACTTCTAACAACCGTCACATTTGCTGACCAAATCCTCTGCATCTGCACGAACGTCAGCCAATAAAACCCATGATGAAAAGCTTTGGCCACAAGAGACTTAGAGACGGCATGATGACCACAATCTCCTTCGTGAATCTCTCGTAGAATTTCAGAGCCTTATTTAGGAGATACGCAACGTTGAAACGCCCCTGTGACACTGCGATGGTGCAACTCCCCATTAACAATCGTCGTTGACTTAGACCTCCGGGTTATCTGCCTGGCCAAAATCTCATCCTCAGGTAATTCGCCCCGGGTCATGTAAGCCGAATATGGAACTGACCAATCAGGAATAGCATGAAGAGCCACCACCAATTGTGCTTCCGGGCCAGGAACAGCGAGATCCTCCTCTGTAGGTAATTTGACAGAAGGGTTAAGTAGAACATCCAGGAAAGTGTTAGTGGAACCGGCTTACGTTGAGACCCTAACCGGCTTAAAGTGTCAGCCGCCTCATTCTTCCTGTGATCAATATGCTCAACTTGGTAACCTTTGAAGTGACCCGCAACAGCATCAACCTCCCGACGATAAGCCTCCATGAGTGGATCCTTAGAATCCCAAGTGCCAGAAACTTGCTGTGCTACCAGATCTGAGTTGCCGAAGCATCTCACCCGACTTAAGTTCATCTCCTTAGCCATGCGAAGACCGTGTAGCAAGGCTTCATACTCAGCTGCATTGTTAGTACAGAGGAACATAAGAAAATTTATCACCTCACGGGGAAGTCAAAACAACTCCAGCCCTCGAGCCTTCCAACTGCCTGGATCCATCAAAATTAATAGTCCAGTACGTGTTATCCGACTTTTCTTCGGGCGTCTACAATTCTGTCCAGTCGTTGATAAAATGCACAAGCACTTGAGATTTGATGGCCGTACGAGGTACGTACTTGAAACCATGGGGTCCAAGCTCAATGGCCCACTTGGCAACCAGACCTTTGGCTTCTCTATTCTGGATGATGTTTCCTAAAGGAGCAGAACTGACCACAGTAATGGGATGACCCAGAAAATATTTCTTGAGCTTCTGACTTGCCATGAAGACCCCATAAACAAGCTTCTGCCAATGCGGATACCTCTGTTTGGACTCAATAAGCACCTCGCTGATGTAATAAACCGGCCGTTGAACTGGATACTCCTTGCCTACCTCTTTCCTTTCCACCACAATAGCCATGCTGACGGCCCAACTATTGGCAGCCACATATAATAGCAGAGGCTACTTATCAATAGGAGCAGCAAGAACCGGCGGCTCAACCAGCTGCTTGTTAAGTACCTCAAGTGCCTCATTAACAAGATCACTCTAGACGAAATTATCTGTCTTCTTCATCATTTGATACAGAGGGATAGCTTTTTCTCCTAGGCGGCTTATGAACCGGCTCAAAGCCGCTATCCGACCTGCCAAGAATTGGGCGTCATTAACACACTTTGGCTTAGCCAGGGAAGTAATAGCCTTGATTTTTTCCGGGTTAGCTTCAATACCTCGATTTGAAACCAAAACCCCCAAAAGCTTGCCCGCCGGTACACCAAAAATACACTTGGCCGGGTTAAGCATCATCTTATACAGCCAGATATTGTCAAACGTTTCCTTCAAATCATCGATCAGGGTCTCCTTCTTCCTGGATTTCACCATAATGTCATCTACGTAAGCATGAACATTATGCCCGATCTGATTGTGAAGGCAATTCTGCACACACCGCTGGTAAGTCACTTGGGCACTCTTGAGCCCAAAAGGCATAGACACATAGCAGATGGCTCCAAACGGAATAATGAAAGCCATCTTCTCCTGGTCTTTAACTGTCATCTTGATCTGATGATAACCAGAATAAGCATCCAAAAAACTCAAACACTCACAACCCGCCTTAGCATCAATGATTTGATCAATACGAGGGAGAGCAAATGGATCAGCCGGACAAGACTTATTTAAGTCCGTGTAGTCCACACACATTCGCCAAGTGTCATTCTTCTTAAGCACCAACACCGGGTTAGCCAACCACTCATGATTAAAAAGTTCAACGATAAACCCGACCGCTAAGAGCTGGGCCACTTCTTCACCAATGGCCTTCCGCCTCTCCTTGTTAAAACGACGAAGGAATTGCTTGACCAGCTTAAACATCGAATCAATATTAAGAGTGTGCTCAGCAAGTTCCCTCGGTACACCCGACATGTCTGAAGGCTTCCATGCAAAGATGTCCCGGTTCTCATGGATGAAGTTGATGAGTGCGCTTTCCTATTTCAAATCCAGATTAGCACTGATACTGAACTGCTTAGATGCATCATCGGGAACAAAATCAACCATCTTGGTTTCATCTGCTGATTTAAACTTTAGCAAAGGATCATGCTCTGTAGTTGGCTTTTTCAAGGACGTCATGTCCGCCGGGTCAACATTATCCTTGTAAAATTTCAGCTCTTCTGTTGCACAAACTGATTCAGCATAAGCAGCATCGCCTTCTTCACACTCTTAAGGCCACCTTTCGACTCCCATGCATTGTGATGGTGCCCTTGTGACCCGGCATCTTAAGCTGCAAGTAAACATAACAAGGCCTTGCCATGAACTTAGCATAAGCCGGCTGTCCAAACAAAACATGATAAGGGCTCTTGATTTTAACCACCTCGAATGTTAAGGTCTCAGATCTAGAATCATGCTCATCTCCAAAAGCGACCTCCAAGGATATCTTACCCACTGGATACGCCGACTTACCAGGCACTACACCGTGAAAAACGGTGTTTGACGGCTTACGATTTTTGTCGGTCTGTCCCATGTGACAGAAGGTTTCATAGTAAAGTATATTGATGCTGCTGCCTCCATCCATGAGTACCTTAGTAAACTTATAGCCCCCAACCTGAGGTGCCACCACTAGAGCCAAGTGACCCGGATTGTCAACCCGGGGCGGATGATCCTCACGACTCCACACAATAGGCTGCTCTGACCACCATAAATAACGCGGCACCACCGGATCAACAGCATTTACTGCCCTCTTATGAAGCTTCTGATCCCGCTTACACAAGCTAGTGGTGAAAACGTGGTACTATCCACTATTCAATTGCTTCGGGTTGCTCTGATAACCAGACTGTTGCTGCTGCTGATTTCCCTGATTATTCTGCTGGTTGTAACCACCCTGATTGCCTTGGCCTTGAAACCCGGAACTTGAACCGCCGCCTCCATGACTCGGACCGCGAGGGCCGGATCCTGAACCGCCGTTCGGGCCATGGTTGTGCTGGATAGACTCCCTGAAGTGTCTCATGATACTGCAATCCTTCGACAGATGAGTAGGCGGCTTCTCATCGTTTCCGTGTTTTGGACATGGCTGATTCAATATTGCTTCAAGGGCAAATTTTGACCCTTGAGCCGGCCACCCCTTACGGCGTTGGTTATAATTCCGTGCACCGGTGTTAGCCATGAAAATCATCAGCTTTCTGCTTACCATTGCCACCCTGATTGGCCGAGTTGTACTGCTGTCCCTTCATACCGCTACTCTTCTTTCCCTTTCCCGATCTTTCATCCTCAGAGTCGGGGTCCTTGGTACAATCAGAGTCGGCATACTTGATGAGAGACGCCATGTCGCTGCAATGACACTTACGCTGCCCAAGCTTCTGCTTGAGTGGAAGGAAACGGCAATTTTTCTTAAGCCGCCCAAGCTTCTGCTTGAGTGGAAGGAAACGACAATTTTTCTCCAACATTAAAACTGCCATGCCACATTGATATTATATGAAGAATGTATGATAGTCGAGACTCGGCGCACCGAGCTGGTCATTGACTCAGTCTCAGCCTGAACACAAGAAACCAAATCCACGATCGACATTGGCTGCTTGCACGTATCTTTGAAATTCTGGATAAACCGGGCCTTCAGCTCTCCCCATGACCCAATGGAGTTAGTTGGCAGCCCCTTCAACCAGGTACAAGCCGTCCCTTCCATCATCATGGTGAAATACTTAGCATACGCAGCCTCACTAACATCCAGCATCTCCATAGCCATCTCATAGCTCTCCACCCAAGCCTAAGGTGGCTGATCTGCTGTGTAATTAGGCACCTTACGAGGGCCTTTGAAGTCCTTAGGCAGACGCTCATTTTTTAGAGTCGCCGTTAGACACGGCACACCCCAAGCTCTAGAAGTCACACCTGCCTCCACTGAAGTTGTCGGGTAAACCGGCGCATGCTGGTGAGCCGCCAGTGGAGCCACCAGCTTGGCCTCCCATCGCGCTGTGCCCTGGTCCACCAAATCCTGTGCATTGGTACCATTGCGTGCCGGTCATGCCCATGGGGTTGTTTACGGCGCTGCTCAGTACTTGAAACTGCCGGTGAGTCAATGTGCCTGCTGTAGCTCCGGCTTGGACGAGGGGTCGAGTGAATCCGATCACGACTATAAGAATAAGCCTACTGCTGTACTAGCACTGTTTGAAGAAGTTCCCTGGCCCTTCGGGTTTCAACCGCCGCCGGGGTCTCTCCCTCAACTGGCAGAGCTGCCAATCGCGTAGCTACAGCAGTCATATTGTCTAAAGTGTTGGAGTAAGGACCCGGCGGTGTCACCACATGCTGAGATGGGTTGTTATTCATATGTGGAGAACCTGTCACATGCGGCTGAAACAACGCACCACCCCCTGGCGCTCCAGTCATCTGGTTTATACCTGGCGGGTTACTGGCCCCTGCCCCAGGCGTGTTGAAGAGGTTGCTTGACTCATAGACAAGGCAGACGACTCCGGTGCTTTCTCCTCAAGACTTTGTTTGCAGCGTTCTGATCTACCGTGACCCGGTATGAATCTGCTGTGATTGGGCGTTTAAAACGGCCTACTCTGCATTCATCCTAGCGTTCTCCGCCACCAGGCCTTCCTTAGCTTGAGCTATCTCATCACGCAGCTTAGCCACATCCACCTTATGCTATTCCTGGTTGTCCGGGGTTACCTCCACCCCCATCAGAGTCGCTAGATCGTCCAACAGATCTGTTAAAACTTGAGCCGGCGGGCGAGCTGACCCACCAGCACCAGCGGCCACTACCGCCACCGCGTTGGAAGTCATAGCCGCGGCGGCTGTAGAACCAAGAACCAGCTAGGTGCCAGCCATGAAGATCGCCACCCAGTTTGGCGGCTCACGGGGGTCTGGAATACTGTCACCATCGGAGCAGCCCTTGAGCCGTCCGTCTTGTAGTTGATACATTGAGTTGGTCTCGCCCGTGGACGATTCACAATTAGAGTAGATGGTCGTCTCACCGCCAGACACAGAGCCTTCCAATTCAGCCCCATGGATAAATCCAACAAAGGCACACTTCTCGGTGAGTTGAACCCGGGCGGGTCGTGCACGCTGAGCCGTCTCGATGATGTCGGTGTAGATGTCCGGCTGAGGGCCCGATTCGCCGATCTTGCCGATGAGGACGTGGATTCTGCCAAAGGGGACCTAGTACCCGTACTCAATTGAGCCGGCCTCGGGGCCCCAGCCTGCGTCATTGATGTAGAGCTTGCCGCGGCGACTCTTGGTCATTCGTCCCACAGCGTATCCCTTGAGCCCTTCAAAGCTGCCCTTCAAGAACTCAAAACCATCATGCGCTGGCCCCACAGTGGGCGCCAACTATCGTGGAATTGTCATGACAAATGTCCTAGTAAAAGGACTTAGACGTGGAGCCATTGCGACGTAGTTAGCTTAAAGGGGTTAAAACGGGACAAAGGACACGATGAGTTTATACTGTTTCGGCCCCTTGCGGTGAAGGTAAAATCCTAATCTAGTTGGAGGTGGTATTGCTAGGGTTTCGATTACTAGGGAGCGAATACGCTTGGCCTAGCTTTCGATCTCTTCTTTCTTTCCCTAAGCCGTTGCCGGATCGTCCCCTTATATACATGGGTTGACGCCCCGCGGCTTGCCAAGTCCCGCACGGCTCATACAAACGTGTCCGGCCTGGTGACTTATCTTACATGCCTTACAATACAAGTTACATATACATGGCGGTTTACACTTACGAGCCTTAAGCCGCCTTCGGGTTTGGGCCCTTTAACAAGCCTACCTCATGAACCGCCATCTTCAACATACTCTTGGGCTTTATTCAGATGAACCGCCATTGAGATAACCCGGCCCCTCCTGGGCGGGTCATATCCAATAATCATATCCCCAACACACCCCAAAACCTCCGCTCACACACACACAGAACCCTTGAAACCATTGGTAGGTCGCCGCCATCGCCGGCGCCTCCATCCTCAACCTCTGCCCGTGTGCCGGGGAGCTCGAGGAGCCAATGGCCAAAAAGAGGTTTATCACACGCTTTTCGCCCGACGCCGACGAGTTGGCAGCCGAGGTGACCCCGTCGTCCTCCGCGGGCCCGACCCACCATCACTGGTCGCCCGATCCGCCCGCCGCCGCGCCCTTACGCCGGTTCGAGGACTTCCCCGTCCTCCCTCGTACCCGACAGCCTACGAAGTCCTACCTCGGGGTCCGGCAGCGGCGGTGGGGGACGTGGGTCGCCGAGATTATAGATCGAGAGACCCACACCCGTTGGTGGCTTGGTAGCTTCCACACAGCCGAGCTTGCGGCCATGGAGTACGACCGCTGGCAGGTCCGCTACCACGGCGCGGCGGCTAGGCTCAATTTCCCCTTCGGCACACATCCGGTCCACCTCGTTCTGCCGGAGCCAAGGGTGGTGAGCTCGGCTATGGCGCGGGAGGACCGTGAGGCGTGGGAGCGCCTCGAGGCCGAGGCCACCGACGAGGCCTACATGCAAGAGCTCCACCGGCAGCACCCGGAGCTCGTGGAGGCGGAGCGGGCGATCTTTGCCGGCACGAAGGGCGATGAGGTTATCGCGCTCTCCTCCGATGACGAGGTCAAAGGCGGCGAGGACGACGGTGCGGATTGCGGCGAGGTTATCGTGCTCTTGCAACCCATTTAACATTAGGTTAACTAGGGCCATATGTAATATATTTGAGGCTACATAGCAACATGCAATGTACTTAATGTCTAAATATGCAATCCTAGGCTACAGAGCAACAAGGAAGACTGTTACTTTAATGTTCTGATGATGTCTAGATATACGTAGAAGAGCATCAGCAACAACAACAACAACACAACCGTGTTTGGATAATCAACTTAACTTGAGGTTAGAGTTAGTTTCTAGCTCATGACTAACCCTAAACTAACTCCATCCAAAGAGTTGTCTGGATGGCAGGGTTAGATTGACAATAAATGCACTAGGAGAACTAGCTCCAATTAGCACCTCTTGGGTTGGATAGTTTTTTTGGTGGGTTATATATGCAACTAGCTCAAACTAGCCCTCATCTTTAGATATACTTTAGGGCTATTTGAGCCTGAACTAGGTCAAACTAACTGTAACCCATGGATACAATAGCAGTTAATCAACTGATAATTTGTAAGAATGCACTAAACTCCTTCCGGCCCATAATATAAGAAGTTAATTCATCTAATATGTGAGTATATTCGATGTTATAAGATATTATAAAAGAGTGTTGTAGTACATCATTGTGCAATTGTTGTTTAGCTTCTAATATTAACTTGGTGCTTTTGGTACATATGTCATTGGTAAAGATCCGTGCTTGGACCCTTTCTGCATATGGGGCAATGAGATATCGATGAACCAACATCAAGTGAGGAAGCTGATAAACATTGTTAGTAAAATGGGTCCAAAGATGGCAATTAAACTATTTGTTTACACCTGCACAATGAACTGTAGGATGGTAAGTAAGAACTCTGTAGCCTTCTTTTTACTACCCATAATGGGTTGTGTTAGATGACAATATAATACGAGACGGTTCACAGAGAGGAAAGGTGTGCAAGCATGCACATAGTTGCGTTTGCAAAGCGTGTGCGATGTCAGACAATATCACAAACGGTGCGGGCAAACTAAACGTTTGTGTTGGTTGCCTTATTGTACATGATTCACAACCATGAACTGTTTCTGATTAAGTATGCATCGTAAATGTTGCACCACAGAATAGCTTGTGCGATAGTTGTCGTGTATGACGATGTTACAACGGTCCGACGTTTCGTAATCCTGTCTGACACTCGTACGACGATTAGCTAATATTCTTAATTAGTTATCGCATATGGTTTGGGAAAAGCGAATGTGTGTAATTGTATGCTTATCATACACATTCTATAATAGTGAACCATTTGTGATGGGCCGCGCATCGTAAACATAGCACCAAAGAATACCGACTGCGATGGCAATGAGAGCACAAACGAGTAGGAGTACTGTATATGCATCAAGGCTCCCTGTCCCTGACGGTTTCTGGGTCATGTGGGAAGGACCCCACTATCGCCATCACTCACTAGGCGACGGTTCAGAATGCCATCACGGAAAGGGGTTAAATACCGTTTGTATAGCACCGACGCATACCAGTTGATGCATCCATGATCGCAAATGTTTTGCACATTTTTGATGGTTTTTTTACACCACCGTTTGCGATTATTGCATCGCACATAGTTTCATTGAAGGGTCTCTGATCGTAGTGTCGCGTTAGTAGCATCCTGAAGTAGTGACTGTACGTATAACCATATTTGGTCGCTCACCGGTCGCACACGACCTCATTTTGCCCAGCGTGCATGCCAGGAGGGCATATCCCCGATGGTTTTTGGGTCGTGTGGGAAGGACCCCCCCCCTATCGCAGTCACTCACTAGGTGACAATTCCAAACGCCGTCGCGGAAAGGGGTTAAAAAATTTGTATAGCACCTCGCTGTACTAGTGACTATAGCTGCAATAGAATATGGTGGTTGTGGAGAATACAAAAAGAAGGATAAAGTCTCACATCAACTAGGCAAAGTAATGGGTTATGGAGATGCCCATCAATTGATATCAATACAAGGGAGTAGGGATTGCCATGCAATGAATGCACTAGAGCTATAAGTGTATGAAAGCTCAAAAAGGAACTAAGTGGGTGTGCATCCAACTTGCTTGCTCATGAAAAAATACACTTCCATGATGATACGTGTTTGTCATAGTAGGTCACGTTATCTGTCATGCATGCACATCCATGACGATTTTATGACAGAATCAAGATAGTCATACCTGTGCTATCGTAGAAGTGTTCCATGACATTACCAAAGTTATCATCACAGAAGTGTCCACTTCCATGACGATAAATCACGCGTCAGAGAAGTGCTTTCGTCAAGAGTGACCAACATGTGGCATCCACCATAACGGGTCGCTGGTAAGCTATCAGGTTCCGGTTTGGATCCAATAACCCATTAACAGCCCGGACCAATGGCGATTTTCCACGTGTAAAATTCTCATTCATCGATGAAGCACGTGTCTGCTCAGCATTGGGACAGATGTCAACCGTTCATTTGAAAAGAATCCCCAATGAAACGTTGACACGTGGGATGTCCCAATAGAGGCCCATATAAGTCTAAAAGCCAGCCCAGGAACAGACCCACAAGATTTCGTCAGATCTAATGGGCCGGCCCATTAATATCCTAACATTTTCTGGACCAAATTATAGCCCCCATCAGATATGGGCCGTTAAGTGACTGCAACGTTCTGGGCTTGTTTACGGCCTATGTCAGATCTGGCCCATAAACAGCCTGCAATAGTTTGGGCCAAATTACGGTCCACACCTAATACGGACCGTTGAGGGAGTCCAGGATTAAGGGGGTTGAGGGAGTCCTGGATTAGGGGGTGTCCGGGTAGCCGGACTATGACCTTTGGCCGGACTATTGGACTATGAAGATACAAGATTGAAGACTTCGTCCCCTGTCCGGATGGGACTTTCCTTGGCGTGGAAGGCAAGCTTAGCAATACAGATATGTAGATCTCATCCCATTGTAACCGACTCTATGTAACCCTAGCCCCCTCCGGTGTCTATATAAACCAGAGGGTTTAGTCCGTAGGACAACAACAATCATACCATAGGCTAGCTTCTAGGGTTTAGCCTCTCTGATCTCGTGGTAGGTCTACTCTTGTACTACCCATATCATCAATATTAATCAAGCAGGAGTAGGGTTTTACCTCCATCGAGAGGGCCCGAACCTGGGTAAAAACATCGTGTCCCTTGTCTCCTGTTACCATCCGCCTAGACGCACAGTTCGGGACCCCCTACCCGAGACATGCCGGTTTTGACACCGACAGGGGTCCTCGGACAGCTGGACTATATGCTTATGCCGGACTTTTGGATTATGAATATACAAGATTGAAGACTTCGTCCCGTGTCCGGGTGGGACTCTCCTTTGCGTGGAAGGCAAGCTTGGCAATTAGGATATGTATATTTCCTTCTCTGTAACCGATTCTGTGTAACCCTAGCCCCGTCCAATGTCTATATAAACTAGAGGGTTTAGTCTGTAGGACAACAACAATCATAATTATAGCCTAGCTTCTAGGGTTTAGCCTCTACGATCTCGTGGTAGATCAACTCTTGTAACACTCATATCATCAAGATCAATCAAGAAGGAAGTAGGGTATTACCTCCATAGAGAGGGCTCGAACCTGGGTAAACATTGTGTCCCCCGCCTCCTGTTACCATTAGCCTTAGACGCACAATTCGGTACCCCTATCCGAATCCGCCGGGTTTCACTACAAAAAAATACACTTCCGTGATGATACGTGTTTGTCACAGTAGGTCGCTTTTTTTTTCATGCATGTACATCCATGACAAATTTATGACAGAATCAAGATAGTCATACCTATGCTGTCATAGAAGTGTTCCATGACATTGCGAAAATTATCATCACGGAAGTGTCCACTTCCATGACGATAAATCGCGTGTCACAGAAGTTCTTTCGTCAAGGGTGACCGACACGTGGCATCTACCATAACGGAACACCATTAAGCTATAGGGTCGGATTTTGGATCCGATAACCCGTTAACAGCCACGACCAATGCCGATTTTCCATGTGTAAAATTCTCATTGGCTGACGGATCCAATGGGCGAGATGGGCCTATGATATGTTGACACGTGGACCGGCCCAAAAGTGGCCCACAAAGATTAAATGGGCCGTCCCAACCGAAGGCCCATAAGATTTAGCGGACCATAATGGGCGGGCCCAGCTAATGGCTCACAAAATTTAGCGGACCATAATGGGCCGGCCCAGCTAAAGGCCCACACGATTTTGCAGACCATAATGGGCCGGCCCAGCTAAAGGCCCACAAGATTTTGCAGACCATAATGGGTCGGGCCAGCTAAAGGCCCACAAGATTCTGACAACCATAATGGGCCGGCCCAGCTAAAGGCCCAACATTCTCTGGCAAAGTGGCCCGTCAACGGCATGTCCTAAACTTATCATCAACGCGGCCCATGGTCACTTCTGGCCCGTTAACAGTCCGCTAAGTAATTGGGTCGAATTACGGCCCGGTGTATTTCCGGCCTGTTAAAGGTCCAGCTTCATTTGGGCCCATTTACAGGCCATCAAAACTTTCGGCCCATAAACGACCATGAAGTATTTGGGTCATATTCGGCCATGTCTAACATTCGGCCTATTAGAGGCCCACTATAGCTTTGGGCCACTTTCGGCCTATTGTCATTTTCGGCCTTTAAAGCCGGACGTAAACCATGGGCCATATGTGGCCCGACGTCATATCGGGCCCATTAACAGCCCATATAGAAATGACGATAATCTAGCCCGACCGAAGTTCCAGCCTGTTAAAGGCCCATGTATTAGGTCGGCGCATTTACGGCCCGTCCGAATTTCGGCCTGTTAAAGTCCAGTGGGTTATTTGGCACAATCAGGGCCCAATCTCACTTTCGGTCTATTAAAGGCCCATGTATTTTATGGGCTCGATATATTTACACCTGTAAACGGTCTATTTTTACTGAGGGCCCAGATTATGTTTAGGCCTGTTAAAGGCCCACTATGGGCACAGGCCTACCAGAAAAATATGAAAGCTTATGCTGATTTCGGCCCAGATATTTTTAGTGGGCTACATGCCAATTTCGGCCCGTAATCATTTTTATCCCAATTGGAATGGACCCGACGAATGTTGGCTTGTTGGGCTCCTAGGAAGCTTTCGGCCGATTACATTACTAAGATAAACCTACACTATACAAAAATAGCGTCATAACTACTGCAGACTGAGGCAGCATCATAAATGTTGTATCACAACAAAATAAATTCCAACCATACAACAAAAGGCCTGTTGGCATAAAGGTTACAGTCCTTCCAGGTAAAAGCACCATCAGATGTATAGAAGCACAGATCATTTGACCTGAGTGCTAATGTTTCAGACTGTAGAATCTGATGGAGCAGAACGATCTCCACCTTTTTTCCGCCATTGCTCTTGAACAACGAAGCGAATGTCTGATAGTCTGGTTTCAAAATCATTCATATCTTGACGACATTTATCAACCACTATTTTTGTTTCCGAAACAACGTCCATTAGGGATTGGACTTGTGTCTAGAGCATAGATATATCACTCTGTCTAGCAGCAAGATTTTGTTCAGTAGGCGATTTGGACGAGGTTACCTTGACAACCAACCCAGAATTACGCAGGAAGGTGCTTTTTGCACTATTAGTGGAGAGATACTGACGCACTGCAGCAAGAGGTGACATTGTGCCTATAGTAGCCTCGTCACCTTCAGGTGGTTGTGGCTGTTCAATCATTTGTTCCATAGCTTCCTAAAAGTTTGAACTTGTAGATTAGTGTACCAGATAAGTTACTAATGAGACAAAAACAAACAAAGTAGGTTAAACGTTTATACATAACTTATTTTGGTGAACTACTGTAATACATTAGCATGTATTGTAGTGCCAACTACATAATAAAATCACTTTCGGAACATATGTCCATGTAGCATGCCTACTGTATTGTCCATTTCCTCACATTCATTGACATCTAAGGATAAAGAGACATGGTTTAAAGTAGGATGAACATAGTATGACATCATTCATATCATGGGCAAACAGATATAAAACAAACATGCTATTTTATCATTGTGTGCGCACGTGAACATAACAACTAGATTACAGATCAAGACCAAAAGAATATCCTTCATCTCTTTTAAACCATGTAAGGTGAAATGATACGTTAAGACAACTGTGAATAAAAGTGAACAGAGTAACTGACATTGGCTGCAAACCAAGTAGTTAAATGAACACATCACAGTACCAATCAGTTCAAGGCTGGAGGAGTAAGGACTTACAACAATGGCTTGAACTGGTGTTCTCATGCCCTTCATCTTGCTGGTGTGGCGATCCTTGAAGATTTGCACTACATTCGGTTCAGGTTCTTTTTGGTCCGCACGGGATTTCCTTTGTATTTGGAACAAGTCAATATAGATACGATAATATGGCACAAAAAAAAGGAAGTAGCAGCTATTTACAAGAGCCTCGCAGTGTGCAATATAGCTACGAGATCCTGTGGTCTGTTGGAATTTCACTTTAGAGCGGTTGGTTTTGTTCTTCAAACAGTTAGCCTAGAAGAAGATACACTTGTAAGGCACATACATAAATACAAGTTCAATATGTGGTCTGATCAAATACATATAGCCTACCTGATACTTTGGATTAGACCAGTGTTTAACGAGGGCTGTCCAGTCTTCATTTGTAATATATTCCACTGGAGATGTTTGGGCGATTTCATTGTTAGCCTTGCCTTCAAAGTGAGATTTTCTAAGGTGGTACTGATACTGTCGCAGAGCAGACTGAAAAACATGAGTGCATGCTTGTCTAGTTGCATCATCTTTTGGATCCAACTTGAACCTCATCTGTTGAAAAAAGAATGTGAGTCTTATTAGGAGGAAGCTAGAAAGTATGGGACAGAGCAAGACAATATTACTAATTGCGATGAATAACATTACTTACGGATAAATCGTCAAGGAAGGTGTTAAATTGGGTATTGTCTTTCTCATTCCTGTACTGGATCCACGTTGGGAGGATACGTGCATGAAACCTAACGGCAACGGCTGCCTCTGATACTAACTTGGCTGACTCTCTAGCATCACGTGGCCTTTTTAAACCTGCCTCAAAATGGATCTCCATTCTTCCTCCTTTAGATTTTGTTAATCTGTCAAGCATTATCCCTGATGTCTGTTTCCGCTTGCGCCGTGGTGCTAGTTCAACAACGAATATGGAAATTGTTAGTGTACATTAAACTGTGAGAGTACATATAAAGGAGCATGCAACTACAACTTGACTCGGTCAGGTACCGTCTTGGTGTTGATGCTCATGAGGTCCATTTGATCTTGCCAAGTCCTGTTGTGTCAGCAGTGCTTCGGAACTAGTGTTAGGTGTGAAGGCAGCATGGGAACTGGCCAGTTCCGGAGCAAACGAACAAGTAACTAGTTGAGATGCTGGTACAGTTGAAGCGGATGCTGCAGCTGGTGGAGCAGGTGATATTGTGTTTGTAGATTTTGCCGGTGGACTTGGACCTTCTACTGCACTATAAGTACCAGCAGAATCTCGACGGCAGAACCTTTTCCGTTTCACCGGACGAGTAACAACACTCCCTACTATGTTATTTTCCTTGCTCTTTTTTGACTTTGCCATGTCATGCTGTACCTACAACACAAAAGAATAAAATCACTCTTCAGAACACATTGATGCATGATACAGACAAGCAATACATTGATGTGAGACAACCGTATGAGGATGGAATATGTAAGAAAAACAGGACGGCATGACATATTCACAGCTACGATGTGCAAATAAGCAGAAGGATTTTCAAGAAAATAGAAGTAATGCAAGCTAGACACCGTATGAAAGATGCAACCAATATTACTCTGCCAAGTTAAAAGTGTCTTTTCATAAGTGGCAATTCGAAAAATTAGAAGCAGTACAACGTAGAAATCAATGCAAGATGCAACCACTATCAAACTACCATGTTAAAAGCGTCCAATCATGACTGACTGATGCGGGATACACAACAGCAGTACTTTGATGTAAGAACATGGTATTATAGATAGATGCAGTGTATTCTAGACACACAAATCCATGTCATATGCACATGTATGACGTATAAAACTCAGCAGGTGCAATTTAATCAAAATAGAAGAAATACAGGCTAGAAAACATATGCAACATGAAACCAATTATCACACTGTCAACTTAGAGCAAGCACCTGCGATGGTGGAGTACGGGAGATGAACTCATCATGTAGACTTGGGACTTCAACTTCATTAGCAGTAGCAGTGGCAAATCTAGAGAGTCTCTGTTTGCGTCGGTGCGGAGGACCACCAACATCCCCTAACTTACTCTTTTCCTTCCTATTTTCTGATATTGCCTTATGAAGTCAAAACCACAAGAAGATGAATAAAATTAGCTCTGCATAACTGGTTGATGCATGATACAGACGAACACTACTTTGATGTAAGGCAAGCGCAGGATAGGAGGATGGAATATATACAAAAAAAGACAGCGTTTCATATTCACACCTACGATAGTGTGTCTTATGGGTAAGGAATCGTTGCACGTATAAGTTGTAAGCTACGCAGATGCAATTCAACATAATCAGAAGCAATACAAACTAGACATCATACGGAAAATGCAACCACGTATAACATTTCCAAGTAAGAGCAAGCACCGGTAATGGTGGAGTAGGGGAGATGTGCTCATCATGTACATGTATGTTCTAGAAACAGGAACACGTGTCATATTCACAGGCACTATGTGTAAAGTAAGCATATGCAATTCAAGTTAGAAGCAATACAAGCTAGACATCATACGCAACATGCAACCACATATAATAGTGTCAAGTTAGAGCAAGCACCTGTGATGGTGGAGTAGGGGAGTCATCATCTACACAGCTACGTTGACTGTCCAGCCTTGTGTTGTCTTGCGAATCTTGTTGGGAGGATGGTGGAGTAGAATCTGTAGAGACCCCCTGTTTGAGTTGCTCCGAAGGACCACCATCATCCACTGCCGGACTAATTTCGTTCAGCTGTAATGATTTTGCATTGTGAAGTCAAACCGATAAGAAAAAGGGATTAGAAACACTGCAAGACACCATATGGAAGGTGCAATCAATATCACTCTGCCAAGTTAAAACTGTCTCGTCATAGGTGGTGTTCATCAAACTAGAAGCAATACATGCTAGAAATCCTATTCAAGACGCAAACCAATATCACACTGCCAACTTAAAGGTGTCCCATCATAAGTGACTAATGCAGGATACACAAGAAGAGTAGTTTCATGTAAGAACATGGTGTGATAGATAGATATAGTATGTATCAAAAACATGAAAGCGTGTCATATTCACATGTATCATGTGTAAGCTAAGAAGATGCAGTTTACACTAATTAGGAGCGATACGAGCTAGACACCATATGCAACATGCAACCAGATATCACACTGCCAAGTTAGAGCAAGCACCTTGGATGGTGGAGTAGGGGAGCGGAGACTTGGAGCTTGTAATGCACTATCAGTACAAGGAGAATCGGTACAGATGCTCCGTTTACGTTGCTGCAGAGGACCACCATCATCGCCTTCCTTACTCTTTTCCTTCCTCTTTCTTGATTTTGCCTTGTCAAGTCAAACCCATAAGAAAAAGGAATAAAATTTGCTCTTCAGAACTCATTGATGCATGATACTGACGAACACTACTTTCATGTAAGGCAGCCGCATGATAGGAGGATGGAATATGTATGAAAAACAGGACGGCGTGACATATTGACATGTATGATGTATAAAGTGTAAACTAAGCACAAGGTGCTTGAACTTGTTAGAATCGATGCAAGCTAGAAACCATATGAAAGATGAAACCAATATCACTCTGCCAAATTAAAAGGGTGCCCTAACAAATGTATTTGACCAAATTAGAAGCAATACATGGCAACAGGCTAGAAATAATATGCAATATGCAACGAATAAAGGTGACTCATCGTAAGTGATTGATGCAGGATACAGAAGAGAGGTAGTTTCATGTAAGAACAAGGTTAACACATAGATGTAGTGTGTACCAAAAATAGGAAGGCATGTCATATTCACAGGTATAGTGTGTAAACTAAGCAAATGCAATTTACCCTAATTAGAAGCATTACAAGCTAGACACCGTATGCAACATGCAACCACATATCACACTACGAAGTTAGAGCAAGCACCTATTATGGTGGTGTAGGGGAAGTGCGGTCTTCAGGTACAGAGCTACGTTCAATATCTTCATGTAGGCTTGCTGTTTCTTGAGAATCATGTGGAGAGGATGAAATTGCATTCTTTATAAGAGTATTGTGTCTCATATTAACCAACGCGCGTGAATGTATCATCATAAGTGATAGGCGCAGGATACACAAGAACAGTAGTTTGATGTAAGAACATGGTGTGATAGGCAGATGTAGTACGTACCAAAAACAGAAAGGCGTGTCATATTCACATGTATAATGTGTAAGCTAAGGAGATGCAATTTAACAAATTAGGAGCATTGATGAGGAATACACAAGAAAAGTAGTTTGATGTAAGAACATGGTTAATAGAAAGACGTAGTATGTACCGAAAACAGGAAGGCATGTCATATTCACAGGTATAATGTGTTAACTAACCAGATGCAATTTACCCTAATCAGAAGCATTACAAGGTACGACACCATATGCAACATGCAACCACATATCACACTGCCAAGTAAGAGCAAGCACCTGCGATGGTGGTGTGGGGGAATTGCGGTGATCAACTAGAGAGCTACGTTGACTATCTTCATTTAGCCTTGCTGTTTCTTGAGAATCATGTGGGGAGGATGACACTGCACTCTTTAAATGAGTATGGGGTCTCACAGTAACCCACCCGGGTGACTGTCTCATCATAAGTAATTGACAAGGGATACAAAAGAGCATTAGTTTGATGTACGAACATGGTTAATAGACATATGTAGTATGTATCGAAAACAGGAAGGCATGTCATTATGGAAGGTATAATGTGTAAAGTAAGCAGATGCAATTTAACCAAATTGGAAGCAATACAAGCTAGACACCATATGCAACATGCAACCACATTTGACAGCGCGAAGTTAAAGCAAGCACCTGGGATGGTTCTGTGTGGCAATTGAGATCATCAACTGCAGAGCTATGTTTACTGTCTCAAACTGTTGACACTGCACCCGTTAGAGCGCTGGAATGCTTATCTTTGAATTACACTGGAGCGACTTCTGTCTTTTCTTTTCTGCATTCATGAACACTACGTCAGAGTCTGAAATACCCATGCATAAAAAGAATAGTGTGAGTATGGGTGAAGTGTGTGCACAATTAGTACAGTGTAAAGGTAGCAGATAGCAGGTCGGTGAGAAATAAATGACGGGAGACATATGATAGCTCTACAACATGCATGGCACACTAAATTACTACAGGATTCTATGAAAATAACAGTCGACTGAAAGAAAATAGGTCAGTCCATTTTTTCTGCACCGTCCGATGTACAAAGAACAGGCAGATCGCCTTCATCTACCTCTAGCCAGTCAGTGTTGACGATCTTCCTCGAAACGCCAGTGACCACCGGCCCAGTATTCCTCCCCTGCCTGCGCCCTCCCCTCGTCCTCACCACACCGCCGTGCTTGGCACCGCCCCCGGCCATCCATTCAAGCCCCGCCGACCTCCAGATCAGGGGCAAGCAGCTCCTGCGCCCCACACCCCGCTTCCCCGAGGAGCAGGCGGACTAGGTGCTCCGCGTGCCTAAGCGGGTGCTGCTTCATTTAATTGCGGTTCGACTAACCATGAATTGAAATCCAGGCGGGCTATTGACCTCTAGCAAAGGTGAAATAGTAAAAGGGAGGAAACCTTGTGCATTTAGTATCACGAAGAAGATGCAGTAAGAAGTGCTCAACTAGTTTCTTTCGCGGGATGAATATGGTGTGAGCAGCGACGTAAGATTCACACGAATATGGGAAGAGGAGTACCTCTTTCTGCTGGCAGTGTTGTGTCCTCCTTCTGTTTTTCCGACGATCTTCTTGTTGTTCGCCGGAAACCAGAAGTTGTGGAGGACGGTGCAGCCAAGGACGAACCCATGGCCAAGTTGTTGAGTGTGGTGCAGTGGCCGTCTGTCGGGGGCGGCGAACGACGGCGTAGCGGGAACAGCTTCGGTGTGGTGGATGGTTGCGACAGTGGAGCCACTGCAGTGAGGCGCAGGATAGCGTGGTCGAAGTGGTTCTGGTACGGAGCACATCAGCGTCGGCGTCGTGGAGGCAGCTCTGCCTCGGCTTCAGCTGCTAAGTCCTTGAGGGCGTTGCGGTTGCGGTTGCGTTGGACGACGACATTGGGGTACCGGCTCCGGCGTGATGGAGGAGGGCGGCGGTGGATTGGCCGCTATGGGGTGGAGGACGGAGGAGACTGGGGTTTCGCGGCTGGTGGAGAGGGCGTTTTCGCGCCCACGGAGTATGAATGGGGAAACGGAGGGAGGCGGGGAACTAAGGGGGAACAATGTTTTGGTTTGAGAGGCGTTTTTTTGAAATTTGGGGAAAGTTACAAACTTTCCGCCCATCTAAAATTTCGGAAAAATTGCGGGTTGGGGGTAGGACAGTCATGTCAGGTGTCCCAAATGTGGGCGAGATAGATTTCGGCCGAGCGCATGGGTAGGCGCCCACGGCGTATGAATGCTTCTCTGGCGTCTTGGTCAAGTTACAAACCTACCCCGGTTTAGACCTTTGGACATCAGGCCGATAGGCTACACGGGCCAGAGTCAGGACAATAATTTCCTACCACCAAAACATTAGTCTCGCGCGGTTTCGGGTGACCAGAGGCCTATTTGGCGCTTCGTTCAATATTTGGGAGCAGAAGCATTATCGTTTTCGGTTCTCTTGAATTGAACTTTCAGGATTTGTCAAACTTCACAAATCTTTACTATTGAAATCTTAAAGCTACGATTATTTTGGAATGGAGGGGGTACATTTGAATATACATTGTACACGAGTATATATTAAAAAATATGCAACTTACCTCAGTTCATGCATGGTTCCAGATATAATCTCCTTGGTTGCAAAAAAAGTTAGATATGCGTATGAATATATATAGCATGTTCAAACTCACAACAAAGATTGATGCCCCCTTTTACATCTGATTTACAATTGCCATTATCTCGGGTTCAAATAGATGAATGCACTTCCTATGAATTCGAATCTTCGAAACCCCCTTTATGTTGAATTCGACATGTATTCTATTTCGTAGCTAGCAATTTTGAATATATCCATGCAAGTGACAAATGTATAAAGTTCTTCACACTAACAACATGGAGTGCACTAATTAATGTTTATATATGAATTGCAAAAGCATCCATTCCCTGTATTTCGAACCGCTCTCACTCTATGGATCGATAATATGAAATAAACACATGCACATGCTAGAATTCAATTGCAGTTGAAGAAAGAGCCTACTCCTGGTACTGTATATTAGTGATAGGGGTGTGTACAAAGTACACGTGAAGACCAGGCATTGTGCGTGTGTGGATACTATCAACGAACTAGCCCCCAAGATTTTATAACATACTAAGGGCCTAGGGTCACAAATCATATATAGTCGTCTTATCACCAGTGGGGATAGAGTCTTCTGCGACTCTGGTAGCTTCGTGTTGTACGCCGAGTCCTCCACATGGGTCTTCGTATAACACGTCTCGGTCCAACCTATATGTGGCGCAGGATGGAACCGACCCATGAGTCTTCATGTTGACCCACCACAACTAGAAATGATGTCCCCACCACACCACACACGCAATCGGCCACTAAGAGAATAAGCATATACAATAGTACAACGGTATCTAGCTCATGATATGTCTCCATATTTTGTTGATGACACTGACGGACTTTGCATTTGATGCGTGCTCCGTATTTTGTCGACGACACTTACGGTCATTGTATTTGAATTGAAAGCACGATATGGTCACTAGACTTTAGAATAAGCTCATCACGGTCACCGCATACATTTTGTCGTGCTAACCAACATGTGGTTGGATGGTTAGAGGAAAGTGGTTTCTCGAGCCCACCAAGGTTAAAGTCCCGGTGCTCGCATTTATCTTGTGTTAATTTCAGTATTTTCCGGCGACGTACGTTCAGTGGGAGGAGACGTTCCACTCGACTACGAGGCACCTATGGTGACTTTGTAAAATCTCAAGATCATATATGCTGGCCCACTCTCTCGAATGTGCTCACAGGGGTCGGGTTCGCGTGTGTGCGCTTATAGCGGTGAGTGCTTGCGCGTATATATGAGCCCTTGCATCTGTACCGTGTTAAACAAATACATATCATGATTATACGGTCACTAGCTCACCCGTACAACTCCGTATTTTGTTGATGACACAATCAATTGACCAGTCAAACATTCCACGCGGCGGAACTAGTGTTGCACCATCGGGGCGTGTAACCGTGGGGCCCACCTGTCAGCCCGTATATGAAACAAAGAAATGGTAGTTTGAGTCTGTACTGTGTTAATAAAATAGGAGTACATTTTAGGGTGATCGTACGGTCATTGGCTCACCATGCAGCTCCGTAATTTGTTGATAACACGATCAATTGACCAGTTAAACGGTCCACACTCAGCAGCGCACATTACCATAGGGCTCACCCGTCAGCGCGTATTTGAAGGACAAAAATGGTAATAAATTAGTGGTCAGTGGGTATTCGAAGTCGTGAGACCTCTGGTTGGCAGTCACGGGCGGTTGGGGGGCATTCATTGGGCGGTGGGGTGGGGATCCCCAGAGAAAAAGCTTCGGCGGGGGGGGGCTAGGGGGATGGCCGGTGCGGTGGCGGACCAGTGGTGGGGAGTGGTTTCGGGGAGGGCAGGCCGGTCGCGGGCGGCGTGGGTTGGCGGTTCGGCCGGTGGTGGCTGGCGGCTCTGGGGTGGAGTTTGATGATAAACTAGAGGCCCTTGATTTCGTATCCAACGGCTGGAAAATCTAATGACCAGAGATGAAAAAGTCAGTCGACTGACATGTAGCCTCACCCCGCATGTACACATGCACGCACGCAAGACACGCACGCATGTGGGCGTGCAACACTGACACGTACACACACACGCATGCTGGCGTGCAACACTGACACGTACACATGCACTCACGAACACATGCACGTACGCACCAATGCATGCAACACTGAAACGTACCCTTGCACGCACGCAACACTCGCACGCCTGCATGCACACAGCACACGACGCAGGACACATGTTCGACCTATACGTGCATGCACCCTTTGTTAAGGACATGGATTGTTACGAGTATTAATCAATCTTATCTGTGATAAGCAGAACATTGATGTTTGCAGCGGTCTTTATGAATCACAACGTATCGAATGGGCTATCAACATTGTAGGCTTATCTACATGAAAAAGATGATGTCACACTCAATGAACAATCATCGGTTTATGAAATGCCCGCTTCTGACCGCCCTGGCCCACCAAAGGTTCCTTTGCTGTGCGCTGCCTGCCTTGGGTCACTGACATGCAGGCCATGCACCCAAAGAGCCCACACGTCAGTGGAAGAACGGCGCGGTGTCCTAGGTCAGAGTCGAGGGCGCCACTCGCGGCACGCCCGGCTGAACACGCCTCCGTGCCGCATTCAAATGCCTCCATGAAACCCGCCCGTGTGGAAGCCGAGAAACCCACTCTGGACACACGTCTGTTCATGACCGGGCCGGCGTTAAACGCAACGCCGGCCGTGCCATCTATTTAATCTCCTATTTAAAAGAGGCCAAACGCCGGCCAAGAATTGCACACCTCCGCCGCTCCCCTATCTCCTTCAGCATTTTGTCCACTCTTACAATGGCTTACGAAGAGTAGTTATTCCGCATCCAAGCCGGCTGGGTAGCCCGCTGGATACGAGCTATGCAGCTCGCTGATCCACCTCCCTCCCCTCGCCCGACGGAGCCAGTTGCCGCCCCAAGCCGGCGCGCGGTTCAGCAACTCGCCGCTCCAGGCCAGCTCGATGAGGAGCGGCGCACGGACGTCGTTGCTGCCGTCCATGCCGCCGCCTCGTACTGCGTCTCCCGTTTCTGTGGCCGAGACTCCCATGCCGGCGGCCGTGCCATGCAAGCAGCGATAGAAGCCGGGTCCGCGGAGAGCTGCCAGTTGGTGGCCAGCGCCTCCGCGTGTTCCGCCATCATCGAGGAGAAGTAGAACACGGGAGGCCGCCGCCGCTTGGGTCCCATGAAGACCACCGCGGAGGCGACGCCAGCGTACACAGCAGGTGTCTTGCCAAATCCTTTTGTTGCGAGGACCTTCGTCGACCCCGCATGGGCTCCACAGAAGAGGGCAATGTTAGGATGAACTCGAGCCGGTGCCGGCCATGGCGAAGTAGTCGCCAATATTTTGGCTACCCCAGGCAAGATCCAAACAGCCCCTCCCAACAGATTCAAATCCCTTGTTCGCCGTGGAATTTTGCCATGTGTTGTTTTCATGGACTAGCAAGATGCCCGTGCATTGCACGGAACATCAAGATGCATTTTTTTACAAACTCCCGCATGCATGCAAGGGATAATTAATGTCCTCCTTTGCTAGTACCACAAGGCAAACACCATTAATATTGCATCGATTAATGTTAGTGGCCTTATATATCTGCAAATTGTAATTTCGATAGTGGCCCCTTGTATATAAAAATGGAGGGAGAAAGATGAGAGATAAGGCGAGGAGTAGTGGGGCGTGGTGGTGACTGGTTGTCGGATTGGGCGGAGGCATGGGGATGGACGGCGCATTATGTCTAGGTTTGTATCTCTCTCACACACACCCACGTTGGTGGGGGACGTGCACGAAGAGAAGAGGTGCACGCACGGCGCACGTACTCCCGTCTCTTTCCCAACCACACCCACGCGGGTACACGGTGGAGCTCATTTCTATACGAAAAAGGCAGCCCACATGGTAATTTGGCACATGTACTGGTTGTCCACTTGTTGGAGGGAGGACCGTCTACCATGGGTGAACAAACAAATTGCGACTTGACGTGTTATGTTAAAAAAAGAGGCAAACCATGTGAGGCCTACCTTAGAGGCAAGGCTCTATACACTGGAGTACTTTTGATGTGTCCCGTCAAATCGCAGAACGTGGAGAAGCTTGCTTAGTACGCCGTCTCCCCCGCCCACGGGCGCGGTGGCTCGCAGGATGAGGTGAAGCTTGCTCCCTCGCCCACGCTCGCGGTGGCTTGCAGCACGAGGAGAAAATTTTACTACTCTCTTCGTTTACTCCTCGTCCCTACTATGTACTTTGGTTAGTATTCCCTCCATTTACTTATACAAGGCCACTATAAAAAAATACATTTGGCATCTATACAAGGCCAAAAATAGTAATCGAGACAAAAGTTACTACTCCCTCCTTTCCAGTTTATGGCTCAATTTCAAAATCTCTCCAACCAAGGTAGACGGTGAGTGGTCGAATTAATTTCGTAGTTTGCACAAGTAATTAGTACGCTCGTTTTTCTCAAGAAGTTGTGTTTACCGAGGCATTAATTAGAATGAATGCATGAATGACCACTAAATTTCCATGAACTTGTACATGCATTGGTTAGTTTCCACTTGACACTGCTTTCGAAGGGTGATCTAACGCACCTCGAAATCCAACATGTAATGGTACTACTACTACTATACTCCCTCCTTTCCAGTTTATAGGGCTTATCTCAAAATTTTAGTTTTTCCATTTTATAAGGCTCAATTTGGTTGTTTTCCATCACATGTTCAGATTTGAAGGTGCATTAAATCATTGAATGCAAGTATTAAGAATGAATGCATGAATTTAGGGCTTATCTCAAAATTAGTACGCTCATTTTTCTCAAGAAGTTGTGTTTATCGAGGCATTAATTAGAATGAATGCATGAATGACCACTAAATTTCCATGAACTTGTACATGCATTGGATAGTTTCCTCTTGACACTACTTTCGAAGGGTGATCTAACGCACATCGAAATCCAACATGTAATGGTACTACTACTACTATACTCCCTCCTTTCCAGTTTATAGGGCTTATCTCAAAATTTTAGTTTTTCCATTTTATAAGGCTCAATTTGGTTGTTTCCCATCACATGTTCAGATTTCAAGGTGCATTAAATCATTGAATGCAAGTATTAAGAGAAAATTGACCAATGCATGTAATTTATGCATGCATGCATTGCAATTAATGCATTGGTAAACATACTTTTCTGAAGAAAACAAGAGCATTAATTGAGTGCTTTTGCAAACTACAAAAAGTATTCCACCACTCACTATCTACCTTGGTTGGTGAGATTTTTGAATTGAGCCTTATAAACCGGAAAGGAGGGAGTAGTAGAATTGAGACTTATCAAACGAAAAAACGAATGTTTTTTAGATGAGCCCTATAAACCGTTGTGGGTACGTACTCTGTAAAAACAGATTTCTCCAACACTAACTCGCTCCCTTTCATGAATTCTATAGTAGTATACTCCTCCGTCGACGCTCCCTTTCATGAATTTTGTACTTCCTATCGCCGACATGTGGGACATATAGCAACTGGGTCGGCGTGTCAAGCACCAAATAACAGTGCAGAACAGCAGGGGGACGCACCCCACTCGTACTGGCCCAGTAGTAGTAGTGAGCAATGAGACGTCAAATCACAATGCCGCACTTTCCCAGACGGACGAAGCAACCCTTATTTCACACTTCCGTTCGCCATCATCTCAAACCACGTACTAGTATCGCTTCTGCTTCAAGAGGGACACGCGCATCGCCTTGGTACATCATGACACGTGGGACCTCATGACAGGCCATGCTCCCCCGCCGATCGCTCGGTAAAATCACCTCATTTTTACTATATTTCCTCCATATCGGTTTACTACATGGCATGCACGTCGTTCTAGGTTGAGAATTTAACTGGCTATATATGTGATGAACAATACTCTAGCCTTTTAAAAAATGTATACTTTTGTATAGTAGTACTATTGATGGATTCCGCCATGGAGCAAAAAATGAAATAAAAAAAGGGTGGTACATACAGAGAGCGCTCGTCACCAAATTATGCATATAGTACTATTGAAAAAGCTAGTACGTGCTTAATTGGCGTGCTAAATTCAATTAAAGAAATACTAGTAGTATGTACATACTGAAGAGTTAAAGTAACGAGAAGAAACATAACATAGTTCTGCTGGGGGCTCAGCATAACACACCCCTCAAATTAAACTAAGCACACCTGAAATTAAACTATGCAAATAATCCGGTAGACGTGGATTAGAAGTTTAGAACCACCATGAGCAACGACACTGCCACCTTACTCGGAGTCCTCGTCCACGTCCTCGACTTCGTCCTTGTCCCTATTCCTCTTGGCCGATACTTCTTTGCTTGAACCGCACACTTGGCTGTTGCTCTTCATCCAACCCTTTTAGATATTGAAGCAAAGGTAGCCATCCATTGCAGCATAGTGGATGTGGTCTATATCTAGTACATTCCGCTGCCATGCATGATGATGAAACGCGTGTGGAGGTTTCTCCAGTTTACCGTACGAAGGGTGAACCATGGCTCCTGCCAGGGTCAGCATTGAAGGCTGACGAGAGGGCACCAGCCGATTCTTCTGGAGGTCGAAGGGGTTGCCTACAACGAGGCCTATCCGACCCTGGACTTCTTCGTCATTCCAGTAACGAATTTCACTGTTTTGTCCTTGAGGAAGGTCTTAAAATCCTGGCACTCAACGTCGGCATGGCATATGTGGTAGACCAAGCAAACGTTATGTACGCAAACCTGGATCACGACGGGCTTCTTCCTCTCTTTGTCCTTTAGATACTTCTCTCGTCCCAGGACTGTGGTGTACTCAACATCTAGCCCAGCGACCCACTCATCATCTGAGTTTTCGAACATGCGTCTGAAGCGAGAATGACATCCTTTCACCGTCGCGGAAGAATGGGTGTAGATGACGTCGAACTCATCGCCGGTGATGGTTCTAACCTTGTACTCACTTCCGATCATGGAGATTTGGGACGCCATAGATCTGGGAGGAGGGTTAGGATTAGTGGAACTGCCGTAATGAGAATGGACGGGACGACTAGGACTGAACTGCCGTAGTATTGAAGGACGTGCGGGGACGAATAGGAGCGAACTGCCAGCGTGCGAACGGCAGGGTAGTGGCTTTCCATTCTCCCATGATACGGGCTTCCGAGAGCCCTTGGATCTGAGATTGAACGGTGGCATGGCGTGATTCTAGACCTATGGGTGAATGTCCTATCCTGGAGGGTTATTCTGCAAATTTTCAGCAACTTAGCATGCGATCGTTTGATCTCAGATCCAAGGGCTGCCAGCAGCCCATATCATGGTCGCGCATACCACAGCCGTCGCGTCGCTCGCACGGTCGCGCCCTTGGAGATTTAACACGGTGCGTTAGGCTATCTGATGTTGGCATGTCATACATAGTCATCACTTAGTCACTCATACTACAACAAGGTTGGCTATAAGTGTATTTTTTTGTTACTCCTCTCTATCTCTTTCTTCGTACTCAAGGAAGAAACGATGCTAGTAAGCGCGTGTATTTATTGCATTTGCCAAGGAGTGACCTCTTCCAATGAAATGGTGTTGCTAAGCTTGCTTCATTTAATTAGCTATAGACTCAAAATTGTCTTTTCACCTAGGTACACGCGCTTAGCACCGTTTCTTCCTTGGGTCACCAAACTAGTCTCTCTCTTCTTGATTAACTTGCCACATCAGACTTTATGCCTATGTGGCAAGCTTAAGCACCTGTAGGAGCAAGTAAAAGTAAGTACAATAGTGCGCTTTACATGGCATTTTTGCATATGTGGAGGAAATAGAGGCAAGGCAGAAGTGGAGAAGTGGGCTCTCATGCAAGAGCCAGCCTCTACTACATGGTGGAGCATTGGGAGAGGCACCTATATGGAGGTGGTCAGGAATCTGGGAGACTCACGCCGGTTGTAGCGCCGCAGTTAAAATGATAATGGCAAGTCAAATCACGGGGCCCCACCCGTCCAGCAGTAACTCGCTGTCAAATCAGACAGCCCTACGTTTGCAGCAGCTACTCCCTCGTCTTCTCGCGTCTCTGTCGAACCGACTAGGCGGAACTGCCCCGCCGCCTACCGCGCAGGAAAAGCCCCGCCCGCGACTTTTAAATACAACTACATCCGTTAAGAATCCAATGATATACTTTTTGTGACATAGTAACTCATATTTAGTTAGTCAAATGGATGACCTATAACTACGTGCAGGCCCTATAAACTGAGACGCCTAAAAATAAAAAAACGAGACGGAGAGGGTAGTTCAGCACGTATCTTTTTAGATCAATATAGTCGGGATTCACCAAGGAGCAAAACCAAGTGGTAGGCTGCTCCTGTCGTGTTGGCGTAGCAACTCAAGCAGGGTCAGTCCGCACACGAAATGGCGACACACTTAACAGGACCCCTTTGGCCGACATGTGGCTCATCCACCGTCTTGTTCCACGTGCGATGCACCAAACTACAGTTCGGAGCATGGAATTGGAGGCACCCCGGTCGTAGCGCCGCAGTAGTAGAAAATGAGCGATGAGGGGTCAAATCACAAAGCCCCACCTTTCCCGCATTAAGCTGGACGGACGAAGCAACCATCATTTCACTCTAGGGCGCAAGAGCATAAAGAAAAGAGAAAACAATGATGCGTGCGGCAGCTACCTAGGGCACCTTAGGGTAGGGGTCTCCACTACAGATCCTTTTTTTTGAAAGCGCCTCCACTACAAATCGGCTTCTCCCTCGTCCTCTTGAAGAAAACCGATGATGAGTGCGGCGGTAGGGTTTGTAGGAGTACTAGGGCGTGCGGGGCCATGTCGTAGTAAACGGGTTCGAGCCGACGCCTTAAATATGTGTGGGCCGCTTGGTTTTACAGGAACGAGGAAGCATTTTGGGTTCGGGGACCAGTGGAGATATAGTACGTACAAAAATTGTGGACGTAGGTTCGACCGAAAGGCAATGATGCATGGGCCCTGCATTTTGATATACCCGGGGCCGCGTGAAATTTGCTACTCTACTCAAAACTACTAGTAAGGTTCACATGTATTGAACGCATGAGATTTTGAAACCAAAATATGAATAAATACACAATATAGCATGTAAAGCTTTGAGTCATATATGCATGATGTAGATGTTCGTTTATTTCTTATAGTTCATCTCATTCAAAATCAATAAGTTTTATAAAAATGTTAAGATTCATGGGGTTGTGCATGGGTTCGTTGTACAAAGTTGGTGCAAAGTTGGGTCATCTATTTTGGAACGGAGGGAGTAAATCATAAAGTAAAAAACAAATAATGGCAATTCATTTAGAAAAAAATAATCAATCATGATACAGAAGATTCTAGAACAAAGGAGAAGTGCTTGTGTTGTGAGGTTTGTGCATTATGCTTAAGTTCCACCATGGAGTCTTCTAAATTGTACATGTGGTAGATCTGGTGGAATGTTGATGATATCCAACGGCCAGTAGTGCTCGGATTTGCCTATCTCTGCACTGTCGGGTTAGCTTCATCCAGCGACCATCTTTCAAAGTTATTGGCACACTATATAGTTCTTGTGCCATAGTTGCATGTTTTGGAAAAAAGCTACTAGTGGGTTGTACTATCTATTTAGGAATAGAAGATGTATACATGGAAGTTGTAGGGAAAGAGATGACCTGGAGCATCTCAATTCCTATGAGTAGGGATTGGAAAATAGATGTCATTTGGTTCACATCATAGGAACTTTTCTATTGAATCTAGAGATGACATGTATCTCAATTCCTATGAGGAGGGATTAGAAAAGAGACGTAATTTGGTTCATATCATAGGAACTTTTCTATTGAATATACGCTAATGTTTATTTTCCTTTGAAATTAAGGGAGTATAGGAATCCATTCATATGAACCAAGTGGCTCTAAAGCTATAAAAATGATATCATGTTTATTTCCTTTGAAATGTGGAGTATATGAATCTATTCCTATGAACCAATTGGCTCTAAAGGAAAAAATCCTATAAAAATCATATCATATAGAGTTCCTATGATATTCCTCGACAGTAAATGATGCTCGAAATTGCTGCGGGTCATATGATGGTCTTTCTTTGAAGACTCCTCACCCAACTTTATAGTTACCTCTCGAAGATAAATGAAATGACATATACATGGTATTCTGCATGTGCAATTTAGTACACGAAAACTCGGTAAAAGTTTGCGAGGTTTGAATTTTCAATAAAGCTATATGCACTGCATTTCGGAATGGATGGAGCATACGGCAGTTGCTAACGCTCATGTGGAAGATTTGTGTGTAGGAGGAGTGGCTGTTCTGTTAAATGACATGGCAAAACTGACACTGTCGGATGCCGATCTAACGGTTCTTACGGCATTCGTCAGGAAAAGGCTTGTGGCGAACGTTTGTCGGATAATGATTTACGGACACATGCATTGCATTGATACGTGCCCCCCTCTCTCTCACGCACACACACCCTCACGAGTCATGACTCTCCCGAGTCCTCTCGCAGACTCGCACGTCGCACCCACCGTCTATATGCAGGTAGACGTCACACACATATGTGCTCTTCACACCCTACCCTCAGAACTTCTAAAAAACAAAAGACGGTGCGCACATTTTATTTTAGCTCACACATCACACACTTGTACTATTACTCTTGGGGCGAACGTTCTTTGGGCATAGTATATTGTACTCTCACGAAGAGAAGCGATGCACGCACGCACTAGTTCTCTCACACCCACTCGCGGGTACACGTAGGAGCGCATTTTTTGAAGCTGGTACAACAAAATCACTCATCTATATATAAAATCAGGAGCCTTAGCGCTTGGTTTACCAGGGTTCCTCTTGTTCACTCTGTCATGCTCTCCAGATCTAAGCAACACATAGGTGGCCACACTCTCTCTCAGCTCATGGCTGGTCACAAATCCAGCCGGACAACCTCGACCGAGGAAGGGGTGTAGGTGCATCGTTCACGCTGTCGTCGGCGGCGAGGGAGGAGACCAACGGCTGCCCGCGCGTCCCGATCGGCGGCCATGCCGTTCTCTCCGAGAGAGCGCCGACTCGGGAGGGCCTCCGACCCCTTATTCCTCCCTGCGGTATTGTGGCCAAGATGCGGCCTCCCGACGACGTCTTTGCGACATGCCGACGACCCGCAGGTATATATTCCTTCGAAACCTGCCTTGCTCTACTGCCCAGCTCCCTTCGTGTGGATCCTTTTCTACGTCTGCCCGTTGTTCCAAAGCCACCTAGACTTCTACTATTATTAGAAGTAAAGCTATTTCGTACAGTCGACTCAACGCGTTGGTTCAAATAGGGAAGAAAGTGGGAAAGCTGTAGCATGAATCTAGGACTTGGTTCTAAGAGGAAACGGGGGAAAGTAGTAATATGTGTCACTGTTTAAATAACCGTATTTCTTATTTGCGCAAACAGGGATGTCTGTCTCCGTATCGTTTCTATCCACGCAATCAAAAGCACACACATCAGTTTTAGTACAACTGCGCAAAATGAGAAGGCTATCCCTCGTTGCCGTCGTCTAACCTCCCGTCTTCAAGGTATCCCTACATTGGTAGTAACTAAGGTAGAATGACCAACGCAATCTAAAAGAACCTGATTTGTACGTTTTACTTCCTGATTGCAGTGTAGGGACGAGCGAAAACAACTGCATCCTAGTCCGGAATGCACTTTCTACCAGTTCATCTATGGACCGAGGACTAGTGGCACGGCTGCACAATGGTTTTTTGGACAGGTGCATGGACAAGAGGCATTGTGGTCTGCTTATTTCTGCAAATAGCGGTGCTTAAATTTAGTGGAATGCACCAGAATTTCACCTGGTCAGTCTCTGCATGGTTCAGTTCAGCATTCCAGCTGAGACCACAATTATAATTGGTTATTCTAGAATGAGAGAACCTAACCCTGAATGGTGGCAACAAGAAAAAACCAGAGTGAACTCCAGGAAATTTAAGCCTGCCGGGAGGCCCTTTGCTCAGAGAGAAGCCTTGCTTGTTTTTTCCTGATTTGTAAACCTTCTCACAACTTTGCCTTTTGCTGTGAACTAGTATATGTTTGATATGTTCTATGAATCATTGAGATGTATAAAATTGCTTAACTTATGCTTTTCAAGTTTTTTATGAAGACGAGTTTAATGTGGGTGTTCCACATGAGCGCTGGACTAGCGTGTGAACGTTTGGAATTTATGACATTGTGGCCTCAATTAACTACATGAACCACTGTAACAAGATACATAGTTGCTTATATGTCAGACAACAGATTGTTGATTGTTAGCTGGTCGATAGCCTAGTGTTGAAGCGAGGTGGGCCAATGTGTCGTGTTTTGCACAACTGCTTACAAGTGGGGTAGCACCAATAGTGTTTACAAGTACTTATGTATACGTCGGCGCACGGTTCTCGAACGAGTGCTCTATTTCATCAAAACACACACTGCTCGTATGATAAACCGTGACAACTTATGTCTTACCATGCCATATTCATGAAAAAACTAGTGAGGACACATCTGTTTCGGCAACAATTACGATGGTTCTCTATAACACCCTCGATGCGACTATAGCTCCCACGTGTCGAGGCATGACTTAGAGACATAATCGCATTGAAGGCATATGTCGCAAGTTAGGCAATCTTCACAACATCCCATGTATTATGAATAATAAAGGGGAGAACATAGTTGGCTTACACTCGCCACGTCAATCAAGTACAGAAATAACATTACATCAACCAAACACTCATGGACCGACTACGGCGCCAAAATAAAAGAGAACCCAACATGCGACACGGTCCCAATCACCCCCAACTGGGCACCACTACTGATCATCGGGAAAGGAAACGTAGTATCGTTGAGAGTCTTCGTCGAACTCCCACTTGAGCTCATACTCGTCACCTGGAGCGGAATCACCTGGACCTGCATCTGGAGTTATAGTATCTGTGAGCCACAGGGACTCAGCAATCTCGCACCCTCGCGATCAAGACTATTTAAGCTTATAGGAAGGGTAAGGCAAATATATGTGGAGCTGCAGCCAGCGACTAGCATATATGGTGGCTATCTTATTCGCAAAAGAGAGCAAGAAGAGGAGGCAAAGCACGAGCGAGACGCTAGACAGCAACCTACGCAAACATTACTCCAACACCGTGTCCACTTCCCGGACTCCACCGAGAAGAGACCATCACGGCAACACACTCAGTTGATTCATTTTAATTAAGTTAAGGTTCAAGTTATCTACAACCGGACATTAACAAATTCCCATCGGCCCATAACCGCGGGCACGGCTTGCGAAAGTTCAATCCCTGCAGGGGAGTCCCAACTTAGCCCATGACAAGCTCTCACGGTCAACGAAGGAATAGACCTCCTCCCAAGACGTTCCGATCAGACTCGGTATCTCGGTAACTCAAGACACTTCGACAGGTTAAAACAAGACCAGCATCACCGCCCGAATGTGCCGACAAATCCCGATAGGAGCTGCACATATCTCTTTCTCAGGGCACACTCAGATTGTCTGAGGTACCGGTAGGCCAGCCCAGAGTTGCCCCTGGTGGCCACTGGTAGCTGACAGGTGGACCAACACTCAGAGGAGCACTGGCCCGGGGGGTTTAAAATAAGATGACCCTTGAGTCTGCAGAACCCAAGGGAAAGAAAAGGCTAGGTGGCGAATGGTAAAACCAATGTTGGGCATTGCTGAAAAAGCTTTAATCAAGGCGAAATATCAAGGGGTTCCCATTATAAACCAACCGCGTAAGGAACGCAAAAATCCGGGAACATAACACCGATATGACGGGAACTAGGGCGGCAAGAGTGGAACAAAACACTAGGCGAGAGGCCGAGCCTTCCACCCTTTACCAAGTATATAGATGCGTTAAGATAACATGGCAATATGATGATATCCCAACAAGTAAATAAAAGAGGTTCCAACAAGGAACGGCCTCCAATCTTCACCTGCAACTAGCAACGCTATAAGAGGGGCTGAGCAAGGCGGTAACATAGCCAATCAACGGTTTGCTAGGACAAAGGTGGGTTAGAGGTTTCACATGGCAATTGGGAGGCTGACAAGCAAAAGGTAGGCATCGAAGCATTGGCATAGCAAAAGAGCAAGCAAACTAGCATAGCAAAGATAGTAGTGATTTCGAGGGTATGATCATCTTGCCTGCACAGTTGTCAGAGTTGACTGGATCCTCACAAGCAAACTCAACGGGCTCCTCGTTAGCGAACTCGTCTCCCGGCTCTACCCAAACAAGACAAACAAGCAACAAGGATTCGATCAACCACGTGCAAACTCAAACAAAACGATGCAATGATGACATGCTATGCGGGATGCGATGCGGGATGCAAAATGCAAGATATGACAGGAAATGCATGAACCTGGCCTCAAATTGAAAAACCAAGTTTGCCACTGGAAATATGGGATGAAATCGCTTGAAAACGATATAAAGATCATCGAAATCGGAGTTACGGTTTGGAAATGGCAAGCGATTTAAGAATGACACCGGTCTGCGATTTACAGCAAGTAGGCATCTAAATGCAACAAAATGAACATGCTACAGCCACCAAACATAACAACAGAATACATGGAAGGGATTCACACAAGATGCTTAACAAAAGTCTAGCACTGAGCTACGGCCAATTCATCCACTATGAGGTTCAAACAAGCATGGCAAAACGCAAATGCAAAACAGATTCCAGACTTAGTGAAATTAACACTTGTCTAAAATTTCAGATCACGAAGCCCTCTTCGGAGCATCAAAACAACATGATACATGACCTGATTAAGAAAAGTAAGAACATGGCATGGAGCTACTCAACAAGCTTAACAAAAGACCCAAAGTGACCTGGGGCCAAAAGGGTTCACAAAATAAACTAACGGGCACAAGAACATAGCTAAAACACAATCAGTTTTCAGACTTAGTGGAAACTGAGACATGCTGAAATATAACTCATGAAGGCATGTAAACGAGCTCAATGCACTCACTAGGTTGCAAGTCATGGTAAGGCAAGCATACATCCATAAAGAAGGCACAAAATACAAGCTAGACATGGCAAGAACAATGGCATAGCATGCACGGAACAACTACGATAACATCGGCAAAATCGCAAACAAGTTGACGATCTGCCCAGATTCACAACGAAGCAAAAGTAGAGCTCGATTGACTCAAGCTTGGGTGCTCCATAATTTCAATCCAAGACATGGATGGATAGAGCATAACAAGATTAACAAAATTCCTTTACTGATCATTCTCAAAAGAGGCACGGATCCCTAGGAAACAACATGAACATATGGCACCACGAACTAAATAATCCCAGACTTCGTGAAAACTACTAAGTCCCTGAAAACAGATTTACCGGGTGCCTCACTTTGCAAGCTTGCACAAGTCACCACACACATCCTAAAAATGCATGGGTTGCACCTCTGGAAAGATAACAAAATCCTTAACAAAACATATGAAGGACTCATAGGCATAGCATGCACACAGTAATCATGGCAAAAATGACAAAAGTCTAAGATGAACTAGCAGATCTGACAATTAACTCATGAAGCCTCCTTCTAATAGCATTTCGGGCATCAAGATGAGCTCAAATGAAAATGATGCAATGTAATGAAATGATCTACTGGTCGAGACGAACATTTTGATATACTATATGTCCAAAACGGAGCTACGGATGCAAAGTTACAGCAGGTCAAAGATCGCATAAAAATTAGGGTTCGGAGGGAAAAAGTCAACCGAGGGGATATTTCCAGATCTAGATCCGGCGCGGATTTCGAGGATCGCCGGGGTTGAAGACGACGGTGGCCGGAGTTGGAGGGGTAGCCGGACTTGGCGAGGCGGCGGCGAGGGGCGGCGACCGGGGCGGCAGCGGCGAGGCCCGGCCGCGGTGGGGCGCGGTGGTGCGGTCGCCGGAGCGGCGAGGTGGTGCGGCTCGCCGGCGGAGGCGGCGGCCGGCGAGAGGAGAGGCGGCGGCGCTTGGGCGGCTCGCGGGAGACGGCAGGCGCGGCCCGGATCGGCGGCGCGGGGGCCGGCTTTGGGCCTTCGGGCCCGGCGGCGGCCGGCTGGTGGCGGCGCCACGTGGCATGACGTGGTTGGCTGCGGCGGCGCGGCGGACACGTCCGGCCCGAATCGGACGTGTCCGTCGGCGGGAGGAGTGGCGGATCTGGAAAATTAGGGTTTCGAGGGGGGGAGGAGATCCGAAAAACGAGGGGTCTATTTATAGGCATAAGTGGAGCTAGGAAAGTCCAAATGAGGTGCGGTTTTCGGCCACGCGATCGTGATTGAACGCTCTAGGACATGGAGCAGAGTTTGGTGGGTTTGGGACAAATTGGAGGGGTGTTGGGCTGCAACACACACGAGGCCTTTTCGGTCCCTCGGTTAACCGTTGGAGTATCAAACGAAGTCCAAATGATACGAAACTTGGCAGGCGGTCTACCGGTAGTAAACCAAGGCCGCTTGGCAAGTCTCGGTCCAATCCGGAAATGTCTAATCCCCACACACGAAAGAAAGCTAGAAATGGACACCGAAGGAGAACGAAGCGCCGGCATGCAAAACGGACAACGGGGAAAAAACTTGAATGCATGAGATGAACACGTATGCAAATGCAATGCACATGATGACATGATATGAGATGCATGACACTGAAAACAACACACGGAGACAAAGACCCGAACCCGAGGAAATAAATATAACTTAACGCCGGAAACGGCAAGAGTTGGAGTACAAATTGGGAAAGTTACATCCGGGGTGTTACATTCTCACATGATTCACGGGCACACAAAAGTAGCAGCATTTCCCATAGACGGATTCAAACAGAGTACTAGCCCCAGAGGGGTCGATAACAGGCAAGGTTCGGATAATTAGACACAATCCAAACTACTATTAAACACTAGCTGTGGCAACTATTTCATGCCTCGATCTAATTTGGGCTGGACACAAGTCGAACCTTGCCATGAACATCATCAAGGACGTCCCGCAGCAGCTCAATCCTGTGAACCTTCATGAAGACAACCTTGTGGCCTTGCCACTAATAAACTTGTTTATGGAGGCATGCCACGTCATCTTCCTGCGTAAGCTTGACGGAAGGCAGCTCATCATCCAAGATGCCCCTTCACTTCAAAGGCTGATCCTTGATTCTAGTTATTCACCGTTGCAAATAACCGTCCTCTCTGCGCCTAAACTGGAGACCTTGGGTGTAATACATGATCTCTGTGCTCATTTCAATATGGTGTTTGGCTCCACAGTTCTTCAGGTACTTTATATTATCATCTACACTTGTAACCATAAGCTGCATTTTAAATTTCTGCGCATAATTTATATATCATCTTGGAGTACACATTTTTTACTAATATTATGTTCTATGCTCAATGAAGAGTTTCTCCATGGATGGCTATCAATGGTGCCGGATTCTGTCAAGATCTTATATATCCAAATGAATAGTTTTGATCTGAACAAGATTATTGGCTTGCTGCAATGCTTTCCATGTCTGGAGAAGTTGTATATAAAGGTGATAATTTCACGCACATTGGAAGCCCGCATATAGTGTACTAGAATTAACCGTTCAGCTGTTGCTCTTTCGACACTCTTCTTTTAGACCTTAACTGTTTTCAATCTGCATTTCTATTTAGGCAACAGGATGGGGTAAGAAAGTTATAACCAATGGGTGGATTCGTAAGCATCAGGATTTTCTCACTTCTCATGAGATTCGATTGAAGACAATAACGCTAGAACGATATGTAGCCAACCGTGCAAACACAAGATTTGTCACATTCTTCCTGCTGAATGCGAGGTTACTATTGTCCATCAGGCTTAAGTTTATCAGCAACATGGTTTTGACGGATGGGTATGTCGAAGAGCAAAAAAAGGAGTTTCAGGTGGACAAAAGAGCTTCTGAACGTGCCGGGCTTCTATTTACAACATATTGTGGTCATAATCCAGTAAATTTTATGACCCAGGATGTTCATTCTATGGACCTGACCGATCCATTTGACTGTGACTGCCGAAAACAGTGCTGGAGTTAGATGTTGTTGCCCTTTTCAATCTGGTTTTTTTGTAAACCTGATGAACAATTAACCCTCGTGCTTTCGTACAGTTTGTAAGCTGGAGTTAGATGTTCCTGCCCTTTTCAACTCGGCTGTGACTGTCATATTTTCTTTGAAACAAGGCAAATGGCTTGCCATTCATTTAATTTAGAGTGAAATATTGTAACAAATCCAAACCAAGGGAAATAACATCACTCTCGCCGGCTGCTTGAGCTCACTGTGCATTATAGAAGCCAAGTGATTAGCCCCCACCAGCACCCACAAACTTATTTCGAACTAGCACATCAAATGGGCTATAAATTTTCATAGGAAAGGCTGGACATCTGGGGCTCACGCCATTGTCAACGTAGTCAATAAAGGAGAGAATTACACTACGAGCGGCTAACACCAGGGACCCAGCAAGTTGCGTAGTTTTTTTTGAGGAACAAGCAGTTGTTATTTATACTAGTTTTAGCGACAGATCAGGGTAACAACGGGGCTGTGCGGGGGCTGTGGCCCGTCTAGCCAGGGTTTTATTTATGTTTACCACATCATGATCCCAGTTGTGTTTTTTTCTAGCTGAAAATGGCTAGCCCAGTTCTATTTTTTAAAGAAATACCCAAACAAGGCCTACTTGCTTTACCGGCCCTGCTGGGCTGCAAATCTTTCAAGACGAGGAGAGTTTCATTCGGTTTTCCCAGAAATGGGCTGTACATTTTTAAAACACATCAAACCGGGAATTAGTTTCAATTTTTTATTACAAGATCTTAAATTCCATTGGTTTTTATGCGTGGACAATTATTTGGATTTTATATTTATATAAATTATTTTTCAAAATAGCTTGAATGTGAATCGATATTTCTGGATTAAAAAATGTCGACCGCACCAAAATATGCAAAATTTCGTATACTTTTTAACCGTGGCCACAATATGGGGTGTGATGCTAACAAAAAGAAGATGGGTTCCAAAAAAATTCTTAAGAATTAGCAAATGGGCTATACATTATTAGAAATAATGGCAGATGGGCTGTATGCTATTTTCCATAGTTTTGAGGCTGACTTGTGCGCCTACTACAGGTTGACGCGTATGCTTTCATAAAAAAGGTTGACACACACGCAACGCCCTGTCAACTTAGTCAACACATGAGAGCAGTGAATGTTGGATGTCCATCCAACGGCTCTTGTGCTTCTTCAATCTCTGCTCTTCATGATCAAGCCGCACAAACAAGCACCGGCGGGACTGCCTACTCCCTCCTCTGCGCGGCCGGCTATGCTGCCGTGCAGGCCTCACCGCCCGACTGTACTCCCATCGCTGGCCTAGCCATCCCTCTACTCACCCACACCTGCTGTTATTCTCCGGCGACGGCAGACGAACCAGTAAACCCTCGTACAGTCGTACTCCCCTCCGCGTGGGAAACAACTGCCGAGTATTCCCTGGCTCCGTGTCATTCCCTTCCTAGGCCTTGCCATCGTCCACCACCCTGGTGCTCTCGGCGCGGCCTGGTTAACGTGGTCAATGAACGACATCCATCGGAAATGGACTGTACATGGAGAGGCTGACAGCTGGGTCCACGGCTGCACGCAAGGAAATGCCTCCTTATTACGCGCAAAATAATGATTCCTCCACCTGAAAGCTAGGACCCACAAGAAGGGCCTCTGTATTTCGCAAAAAAAAACGTTCCCCCCGCTGACAGGTCGGACCCACCAGCTATATCTTCGCACGCAAGGAAGTGCCTCCTTATTGCGCCAAAAAAATGAATACCCCCTGCTAGCTGGGACCCACCATATTGTTGGGCTAACTTGTGGGCCTACAAAGTTGACAGGGACGGAGAGCTTTGTTAACTTAGTCAATACTCCAGTGACCGTATGATGTCCATCCAACGGCCATAGTGCTTCTTCAACCTCTGGTCTTCTTGCTCCAGCCGCCCAAAGCAGCGCCGGTCGTGCCGCCTGCTCCTGCCTCCCGTGGCAGGCTGTGCTACCGCGGAGGCCTCACCACCCCCATACTACTTCCACCACTGGCCAGGCCATCCCTCCACTCACCCACACCCGCTGTTATTCTGTGGCGACGGCAGCCTCACACCTCAGCTGAACCAGTGAACGCTCGTACTCCTCTCCGCGTGGTCATCCACTGCCGCATCTTGCATGGCTCCGCGTCGTCCCCTTCCTAGGCCTCGCCGTCGTCCACCGCCGTGGCGCTCTCGGCGCGGCGTGGTCAATGTGGTCAACGACCGACTTCCATCGGAAGAGTACTATATGTGGAGAGGCTGATAGCCGGGTCCATGACAGCCGCAAGGAAGTGCCTGCTTATTACGCAGAAAATAATTATTCCTCCACCTGACAGCAGGGACCCACCGGACGGGCCACCAGTATTTTGCGAAAAAATCATTTCCCCCTAACTGCTGGGACCCACCGGACGGGCCACCGTATTTCACGAAAAAACATTCCCCCCGCTGTCAGCTCGGACCCGCCGGAAGTGCCTCCTTATTACACACAAAAAAATAATACTCCCCCGGCTAGCTGGGACCCACATTGCTGGGAGGCTAACTTGTGGGCCTACTATGTTGACGGGGACGAAGGGTTTGTCAACTTATTCAATATGAACGATTCTAGCTCCAGTGACCGTACGATGTCCATCCAATGGCCGTAGTGCTTCTTCAACCTCTGGTCTTCTTGCTCCAGCCGCCCAAAGCAGCGCCGGTTGTGCCGCATGCTCTTGCCTCCCATGGCCGGCTGTGCTGCCGCAGAGGCCTCACCGCCCCTACTATTCCCACCGCCGGCCAGGCCCTGCGACGACAGCAGCCTCACACCGCAGCCGAACCAGTGAACCCTCGTAGTCCTCTCCGCGTGGGCTTCCACTGCCACGTCGTCCCCTTCCTAGGCCTCGCCGTCGTCCACCGCTGTGGTGCTCTCCGCGCGGCGTGGTCAACATGGTCAAGGAACGACTTCCATCGGAAGAGTACTATACGTGGAGAGGCTGACAGCTGGGTCCACGGCCACAGCCCAGTTTTTTTGTGATTTGCCAAGTAAGTCGCTTTGTCAGGCCTATTGGGCTGCAAATCTTTCAAGACGAGGAGAGCTTTCATTCGGCTGGCCGAGAAAATGGCCCATCAGTAATGAGAAATGGGTTGTACATTTTTAAAACATATCAAACCGGCAATTAGTTTCAAATATCTTTTTTTTCATTTCAAGATTTTAAATGACATTAATTTTTATGCATGGAGAATTTGTTGGATTTTATATTGATATACATTTATTTTTAAAATCAGTTTGAATGTCAGTCCAAATTTCGGGATTAAAAACAGTTCCGACGACACCGAAATATGCAAAATTTCATATAATTTTTTAACCGTTGCCACAATATGGGCTGTAATGCTAACAAAAAGAATATGGGCTCCAAAAAAACCTTAAGAATTAGCAAATGGGCTGTAAATTATTAGAAATAATGGCAGATGGGCTGTTTGCTCTTTTCATCAGATTTGAGGCTTTCCTAAAAAAAAGGTTGACACACAATCACTGACTGTTGGGTGTCCATCCAACGGCCATCATGCTTCTTCAATCTCTGCTCTTTCTGCTCCAGCCGCTCAAACAAGCGCCGGCGGGACTGCCTGCTCCCTCCTCCGCGCGGCCGGCTGTGCTGCCACGCAGGCCTGACTGCCCGACCGTACTCCCATCGCTAGCCTAGCCATCCTTCTACTCACCCACACCTGCTGTTATTCTCCGGCGACGGCAGATGAACCAGTAAACCCTCGTACAGTCATACTCACCTCCGCGTGGAAAACAACTGCCGAGTCTTCCCTGCCTCCGTGTCGTCCCCTTCCTAGGCCGCGCCGTCGTCCACCGCCCTGGTGCTCTCAGCGCGGCGTGGTCAACGTGGTCAAGGAACGACTTCCATCGGACGTGGACTGTACGTGGAGAGGCTGACAGATGGGTCCACGGCGACAGCAAGGAAGTGCCTCGTTATTACGCGGAAAATAATGATTCCTCCACCTGACTGCAGGGACCCACCAGACGGGCCACCGTATTTTGCAAAAAAAAAACGTTTCCCCCCTGACTGCTGGGACCCACCAGCTACACCTTCGCACGCAAGGAAGTGCGTCCGGGCAAAAAATAACAATTCGCCCCCCTGACTACTGGGACCCACAAGCTACATCTTCGCACGCAAGGAAGTGCGTCCGGGCAAAAAAAAGAAAACCAAAACGATTCGCCCCCCTGACTGCTGGGACCCACCGGCCCCCCGACTGCTGGGACCCACCAGCTACATCTTCGCAAGCAAGGAAGTGCCTGACAGTCGGGACCCACCTGGTCGAAGCGTACGTAGCGTTGTCATTCTGGTCGTGAACGTGTACGTACATACTGGTCGATGTCGAGGCGCGCACGTGACGTAGTAGCGGCGCGCACGTGTCGTAGCAGAGGCATGCACGTAGCATGTACACGTACGTACAGCGGCCAGGGTGCAAGAAAGAAAATACGACCACGTATGTGTACATACGGGCGGGGTCTTGAATGCCTACTTGCGAATACATACGGCGAGGGCTCGTTGACATGGCTGGGTCAGAACGGAGAAACAACGTCGTCGTCGTGTTCATGGGGAGGCAACGGAATGCGTCGATTTCATCGGGAGACAACGCGGCTGGGTCGGAATGGAATGCGTGGTCGTCTTCATCAGGAGGGCTTGGATAGAAGAGGCGATGGAAACGAGGCCTGGCGTACCACACAACGGAGGAAACGGACCTCCTACGGTCGAAACAGGCGTCCTGTTGATCGGGAGGGGTGTGGCGTACCGCAAAATGGAGGAAACAGACCTCCTATGGTCGAAACGGGGGTCCTGTTGATCGGGAGGGGTGTGGCGTACCGCAAAACGAGGAAACGGACCTCCCTACGGTCGAAACGGGGTCCTGTTCATCGGGAGGGGTGTGGCGTACCGCAAAACGGGACTCCACGAGATACTGTTCATCTCCATCGTCGACCCCCTCCAGCCTCCACGAGCCACTGTTCATCCACCGTCGACCTCCTCCAGCCTCCACGGGCTCCTGTTCATCCAGCCTCCACGGCGCGCTACTCCACCCGCTACTGTTCAATCACCCCTCCACCATCTACTATTCAACCAGCCCTCCACACCACGGGGTCCTGTTCAACCACCCCTCCACGGGCACCCCTCCACCGTCTACTGTTCATCCTGCCCTCCACACCACGGGGTCCTGTTCATCCAGAGGCAATGCCGCCGCTGACTGTTCACCCCCCCCGCAACGCTCACTGTTCATCCCATCGATCGGCTTCAGTTAGCAGCAGTAGCCAAGGAATCGCTCGATCGGGTTTAGTTAACAGCCAACGATCGATCGCTCGGGTTCAGTAATGCGTAGCCTGCAGTGCAATCGCTTGGGTTTAGTTAGAGCCCAACGCCTCGCTCGGGTTCTGTTAGAGCCAATGCCTTGCACACATGCGCGTACGTGTACGAGAGAAACGCACATCGCTCGGCCCCCGACCTCCCACCGTAACCAGGAACTCCCTGAAATTTTCCTCCCCCTCGCTTCTACGACGGTTTTTTCCGTCATGGACGGCCCAAAGAATGTCATGGAGCTGCGTCTCCGGCCCGCCCAGGACGAAAAGCCCATTTTCTGTCATGATTTTTTGTCATGGAAGTAGGAGCCCACCACATCTATGATGATACCGGGTTTTCTCACAATTATCGTCATAGAAGTGTCATATGTATGACAGAAAAAAAATTTGTTCGACCCAAAATGTCACGGATGTGTCTTTTTTTGTAGTGTTTGACACCGACATTGGTGCTTTCATTGAGAGTTCCACTGCATCGTCACCATAAGGCTTGATGGCTCCTTCAATCATCCACAATGATGCGGTCCAGGGCGAGGTTTTCCTCCCCAGACAGATCTTTGTATTCGGCGGCTTTGCACTGTCGGCCAACTCGCTTGGCCACCTGGAGAAGATCGACAGTTACGCCCCTTGCCATCAAGTCAGGTTTGGAAGCCTGAATTACACTGCCGACATCCGTGGAGACTTGATCTTCGAAGGACTCGAGCCCATGACAGGTGCACCATACAGTCGGGACGCGCATGACCTAGATCTGTCATCGGGCGGTGTTCAGGAGATCCCACCTGCATCTGCTCTGGCTTTAAATCCAATGCAGATCGTGCCATTCGAGGACGGGAGGATGGACCCCGCCACGGAGGCCGCACTCTCAGCGGCGATAGAGCCGAACACATATTTCACTTCTAAGGAGGTCTGTGTCATTGGACCCTCGGACTCGTCTCCGGCCATAGGCTCCGAACCACGTGCATCCGTGCCCATCGGATCTGACTGGGCACCGATCATGGAGTTTAGCTCCGCAGATATCTTTCAGCACTCGCCCTTGGGCGATGTGCTAAATTCATTAAACTATCTCTCCCTGTCAGGAGACTCTTGGCCGAGCTGCGTCCGGCTTGAGTGGGAAGCGGACAACGAAGGAATTCATTACCCACCCACCACCCACTTAATAGCCACTATCGACAATTTAATCAACATGCTTGATTTCGACTCTGAAGACATCGACGGTATGGACGACGATGTCGGAGAAGAACAGGCACCACCGCCCTCAGGGCGCTGGACAGCCACCTCATCATATGACATATACATGATGGACACACCCAAAGAAAACAATGGCGAGGATCAAAAGGATGCAACGAAGGGTGACCCTCTTGAGAAGCAACCTAAGCGCCGACATCAGCGGTGCCGCTCTAAACCTCGCCATAGCAAAAACAACATACCGGCACCAGGGACAATAGCAATCTAGACGACGCCGAAGACGAAAACAATCCCGCCCAGCCAAGCTTCGAGTAGGCCGGACGGGAGAATGGACAAGCTAGCCATGACGGCGGTACACAATACGGCTCAACTGCCCCAGAATCCGCATACCTGCACCTTTTTCTTCTTTCACGCCCCTATCTTCTTGAGGCTCTTCCGGTAACCTGATTATCGGACCAATCACGGGACGAAAACACCAAGGAGGCAAGGAGCTTTGATGTACAAGGGAATCCCAGGTGGTCTTTCATAATGATCCCTATACCTGTTTTACATACCCGCACGCAGCTCGCTCTTGGTTAGGGCATGTCAAATAGTCCTATCTGCTTATCGCACTACTTTTATACATACGCCTTGACGTATAATAACAATGGAAAATAATGTACATCGTCAACTTATTATTACATTTCTTTATTTTTCCTTGACTGTTTATTTATTACAAATTGCACCCGTACATTTGGGTACGTTCAGTTCGCCAGGGACTTCAGTGTACCCCATAACACGGTAAGAAAGTCCGAACACTTTTGAAAGTGCGACACCCCAAACTTATAGCATTATATGCATCAGCTCCAAATCATGTCTTGGGTCAATAGATGGGTTGCCCGGCTCCTGTGCTTGCTACCCTACGTTCCGCTATATCAGCTAGGGTAGTAAAGGGAGAACTACTACGATTGTGTCCCGGTTCTTTCGGACGAGCACCTCAGTAGAGAAAGCCGAAAACTGACTGTCATGACGCGGCGAGAGCTGGTCGCTGTTCGAGAGGTTTCAAATCCTTAAAGATTTTTTCCGCTTCACGCGAGGAATCGGTCTTTGTCCGATTTAGGCGTGTATAGCGCCCCAAGTTAGGCCTTCCGAATATCAGGGGCTATGCCAAAATTTAAAATTATAGAACTTCTATGGCTAAGTGAGGGTGATAAAGCTGTATAGTCCGATTGCCTTTTTCGTTGCACTAAACACCTCCTTAAAGGACCAAAAATTTGGATAAAGAGTGATTATATTTATCCCGAACACCCTTGTACTAGTTACATGGGGGCAGAAGCCGACGACTGGCCAACTCTCAGATTTTGTAAGCGGCCGCACATGAGGTAAAATTTTAAATCAACAAGCATTATATTGCGCAATTGAACTTGTTTCATATTACCGGATCAAATGAGTACATTCACTCAAAGATTACATCCTTAGCACATTGCTCCGCCACAAGGCGGGAGCACTTCAGGACACTGTCATAATAATTCTCGGGCCCCTCAGTCATCAGCTTTTCGGCATCCATCTTCGCCCAGTGCACTTTTGCTCGGGCGAAGGCCATTCATGCACCTTCAATGCAAACCAACCGCTTTATGACTTCAAGTCGGGGGCAGGCACTCACAAGCCGCTGCACGAGATAGAAGTAGCTACTGGGCATAGGCTCGGCAGGCCATAGCCAGACTATGAGGTCCTTCATGGCCAGTGCGGCTGCCTTGTGCAGCTCGACCTGTTGCTTCACCTAGTCGCTCAAGGGCATCGGATGTTCTGTCCCAAGATATTGAGACCAGAACAACTTCTCCGTTGAGCTCCCTTCTTCAGCTCGGTAGAACTCTGCAGCATCAGATATGCTGCGCGGTAGATCTGCGAACACTCCTGGAGAGCTCCGAATTCGGGTAAGTAAAAGGAAAGTCTCCTTCACATGCTTGCTTTACATAATGAACACCTTACCCACCGCGATCTTCTTGGCCGCCTAAATCTCCTGAAGGGCCTTCTAGGCTTCGGCTTTGGCGTCTTGCATGCTCTGGAGGGCCTTAGCAAGCTCGGACTCTTGAGTCTTAGAGTCATGCTCCAAGGACTCGTATTTCTGGATGAAATCCTGGAGCTCTCGCTGGACCTCGTTGACCCGGGTGTAACTTTCCATATTTGTAACTCCAACTCTTGCCATTTTTGGCTATGTGTTATGATATTCCCTTCGTGGTTGGGTTTTGTCTTTCATTTTGCATTTTGTTCATGTCATGCATCTCATATCAGGTCATCATGTGCATCTCATTTGCGTACGTGTTCGTCTCATGCATCCGAGCATTTTCCCTGTTGTCCGTTTTGCAATCTGACACTCCCACATGCACCGGCGCACCCCTCCTATCTCTTTTCATGAGCGGGTGCTAAACGTTCTCGGAATGGACCAAGGTTTGCCAAGTGGCCTTGGTACACCACCGGTAGACCACCTGTCAAGTTTCGTTCCATTTGGAGGCCGTTTGATGCTCCAACGGTTAACCGGGTAACCGCAAAGGCCTCTTGTGCGTAGCAGCCCAACACCCCTGCAAAACAGCCCAATAACCCATCTAAACCCCCTCCATGCTCTCCGTCATTGGATCATGATCGTGTGGGAGAAAACTACACCCCATTTGGAGTCTCCTAGCTCCCTCTACCTATAAATATATGCATCCCCCACCGAAATTTTCGCGCAGTCCAACCCTAGCTCCACCCCTCTCCGCCGCCGGACACGTCCGGATCGGGCCGGACGCGTCCGCCGCCGCGCCCGTGCTAATCGGAGGCTGCCACGTGGCCACCGCCGCCTCCCGCGCCGCCGGCCCACCCGGGCCCGAGGCTGGCACCCGCGACCCGTCTCTCCGCCGCCGCCGCCCGCGGGCGCCCGCGCCCGAGCGCGCCGAGCGCCTCCGCCGCCGGTCCTCTTCGCCGCCGTCCTCCGGCACCGCGCCCCGCCGCCTTCACCCAGCCACGGGACCGTGCCGCACCGCGCCCTCAGCTCCCGCCGGAGCGCCGCCCTCCGCCGCCCGTCGCCGTCCTCCAGCCAGATCCGGCGCCGGTCGGCCGGATCCGCTCCTCCGCGACCTCGCCGGCCCCCTTCTCCAACTCCGGCCGCCGTCCCCAGCATCTTTGGTGAGCTTGGCCCCTCCTAGGTTCGCATGCACGAAGAGCCCTAGATCTGAGGTTGACCCGTTTTCTCCTAAGTCCCTGGAATTTCAACATTTTCAGGCCCTGTTCAAGACATCATAACTTCATAACCGTATCTCCGTTTCATGCTAAAGATATATAAAAGTGTTCATCATGAGATGATCTTCATTTTAACCCATTTTGCCATGCTTGTTTGAGTTCACATTGATGCCTAAATAATTGTTGCAAGAGTGCTATATGATGTTAATTGTTGTCTGTTAACAGAACTTGGTGATTTGTCTTTTTAATTGCATTTTGTGTTTGCATCCTATGAGCATGAGCTCTAAAGGTGTTTTGATATACAACAATCCTTCTTTACAGAGGTGCTTTCCATGTATTTTTTTGATCATTCTGGTGGCTAGCACAAGCATGAAAAAAAGGCTTCGTGATGTTGCAGATTTCAGTCCCTGTTCTGCTGTTATTTTGATGCCATGCAAACTTGATCCTACAGAGAGATTCATGCATATTTTGAGATACTTTAGTAAGGATGTTTTGAACATATGGTTATTATCTATCCATCCATGCCCCCGTTTTCAATTATGGAGTAATCTAGCATGTCATTTTCTTGCTCTACGTTTGCTATAAAATATTCCTGGCAGATTGTTTACATGTTATTCAATTTTGCCAAGGTTGTTTTAGTTGATAATTGCATGCTATGAGCTTGTTCTTGCCATGGTTAGTTTCACAAACATGTATTATTGCTGATGCTATGCTTATCTTGTCATGCAATGACTGGTGGTGAGTGAATCGAGCTCGCAAAGATGCCTTCATTATTCTGTTAATGCCATGCTCTATTTTCTGCTAAGTCTGATTCTGTTAACGAAATTTGCTATGTTTACATGGGTGCCATCAAATCTTCTTATCCTTTTTGGCTCATGGTCAGTAAGGGATTTTTTTCTATGCTTTTAGTATATTAATGCCACGCCTCGATTTGCTATGATGTGTTCCTATAGCATATGGTTTGCTTGCTCTAAACATGGCTTCATGATGTTATTTCTGGCATGCTAGTATTTTTCGCTTTTTCCATGCTTGTTTGATCCTGGCTATTGTGTGATCTAGCCGTAGCTCAGTGTTCATCTTTTGTCAAGCATCTCTTATAGATCACTAACATATGCTTTGTTGCTATGTTGGGGTGCTGTAGCATAGTTTCTTGATGTATTCTAAATGCTATCATGCTGTTAATCGCAGAATTGTGTCATTCTTGTTTTGCTTGCCATTTGCAAACCGTGCATCCGTTCCCGGTGATATTTATATCGATTTCAACCAAAATCATCTCATCTTTACAGAGGCATACTTGGTTTGCCAAGTTGATGCTTTGTTCATCCCTTTTCCTCCCAGAACACGCATACGCATTGCATATCACATCTCACATATCATGCCATGTATTGCATCATGTTGCTTGTGCATTGCACCGTGATTGATTGTGGTTCCATTGCTTGTGTTCTTGCTTTGGATAGAGCCGGGAGACGAGTACGTGAACGAGGAACCTGTTGAGTACGCTAACGAGGATCAAGCTTTCGACAACTCTGAGAACTTTGCAGGCAAGATGACCATACCCTCGATATCACCTCTATCTTTGCTTTGCTAGTTGCTCGCTCTATCGCTATGGTTGATCTACCTACCACTTGTTTATCATGCCTCCCATATTGCCATGTCAAGCCTCTAAGCATCCTGTCCTAGCAAACCGTTGTTTGACTATGTCACCGCTTTTGCTCAGCCCCTCTTATAGCATTGCTAGTTGCTGGTAAAGATGAAGTTTGTTCCTTGTTCAAACATGGATGTTTTGGGATATCACAATATTTCTTGTTTAATTAATGCACCTATATACTTGGTAAAGGGTGGAAGGCTCAGCCTTATGCCTGGTGTTTTGTTCCACTCTTGCCACCCTAGTTTCTGTCATACCGGTGTTATGTTCCTTGATTTTGCGTTCCTTACGCGGTTGTGTGATTTATGGGACCCCCTTGACAGTTCTCTTTGAATAAAACTCCTCCAGCAAGGCCCAACCTTGGTTTTACCATTTGTCACCTAAGCCTTTTTCCCTTGGGTTTTCGCGAGCCCGAGAGTCATCTTTATTTAACCCCCCGGGCCAGTGCTCCTTCGAGTGTTGGTCTGAACCAAGGAACCTGCGGGGCCACCTCGGGGAAACTTGAGGGCTGGTTTTACTCGTAGCTTGACTTATCCGGTGTGCCCTGAGAACGAGATACATGTGACTTCTATCGGGATTTGTTGGCACATCGGGCGTCTTTGCTGGTCTTGTTTTACCATTTGTCGAAATGTCTTGTAAACCGGGATTCCAAGACTGATCGGGTCTTCCTAGGAGAAGGAATATCCTTCGTTGACCGTGAGAGCTTGTGATGGGCTAAGTTGGGACACCCCTGCATGGTATTATCTTTCGAAAGCCGTTCCCATGGTTATGTGGCAGACGGGAATTTGTTAACGTCCGGTTGTAGAGAACTTGACACTTGACTTAATTAAAATGCATCAACCGCGTGTGTAGCCGTGATGGTCTCTTTTCGGCGGAGTCCGGGAAGTGAACACGGTTTGGGTTATGTATGAACGTAAGTAGTTTCAGGATCACTTTTTGATCACTTCTAGCTTCTCGACCGATGCGTTTCTTCTCTTCTCCCTCTCACTTGCGTATGTTAGCCACCATATATGCTTAGTGCTTGCTGCAGCTCCACCACCTTACCCCTTTCCTACCCATGAGCATAAATAGTCTTGATCTCGCGGGTGTGAGATTGTTGAGTCCTTGTGACTCACAAATTCTACCAAAACAGATGCAGGTGCCGAGGATACCAGTGCAAGTGGCGCAACCAAGCTCAAGTGGGAGTTCGACGAGGACCTTGGTCGTTACTATGTTTCATTTCCTAATGATCAGTAGTGGAGCCCAGTTGGGACGATCGGGGATCTAGCATTTGGGGTTATCTTCTTTTCATTTGGATTTGACCGTACTCGGTCTATGAGTGTACTTCGAATGATGTATTAATTTATTGATGTATTATGTGAATTGGAGATTGTAAGCCAACTCTCTTTATTCCATTCTTGTTCATTACATGGGATTGTGTGAAGATGACCCTTCTTGTGACAAAACCTACAATGCGGTATGCGTCTAAGTCATGCCTCGACACATGAGAGATATAGCCGCATCGTGGGCGTTATACCGGGCCTCTTGCTTCTCGCGCTCGGCGTGTTCCTTGGCCGCTTTGTCTTCGGCCTCGGTCAGCTCCTTTTTAAGGGCCGCCACTTCGGTCATGGCCCCTATCAAAGTTCATGATGCTTCTATCAGCAGAAACCATTTATCCTTTATAAATATATAAATGGGGTATCGCGTACCTTGAATTTCCTCAAGCTATCTGTTCACGAGGCCGAGCTCTCCCTCGGTCCGCTCCAGGTCCTGCTTTAGTCCAGAGACCTCCGCAGTACGAGCGGCAGCGGCCAGCAGCGACGCCTGCTTATTCACATAGACATTTTCTGTTAGACTCCTACGAACATTATTTGATCCTCTGTTCGGCTTTTCTTTCCAAACACCAAACAGAGCATTAGGTGCTACTGTCTATAATTTTGTGATATTCTTTTATAGTTTTCTTACTTACCTCAAAGCCTGTTAAAAGGCTGGCGCCGGCTTTGGTCAATCCGCTTTTGGCGGACCGGACCTTCTCAATCAGCGTACTCATAAGATACGGTGTTCTTCATCAATGGAAGCTCTTTGAAGCGCTTCCAGCAAGTTGTCTGGTGCCTCTGGATGAACAGAGGTCATCGGTACAGGCGGCTCGCCCTCCTTAGAGAGAGGCTGCCTGCCTGAATTCGGAACCAATTGGGTTTCCGGAGCCGTATTCGGCTGGGGGCCAAACTGGCTGCGGCCCCCATTATCGGAGCCCATGGGGGTCTTCCCCCCTGTGTGCCTGGCGACTGGGATTTCGGAACTGTCTCCCCTTGGCCCGGTATCCTTCGAGACAACACCTCGGTGTCGTCCGCGGGCTTGGGGGAGGAGGCTGTCGGAAGCGAATCACTGTTCATCACCGATGGGTCCAGAGATCCCTCCGAAGAGGAGGATACCTTGATGTGGGATTTGGCTGGGCGTTTCGCGCTGAGTCCGCGATCTTCAGTTATGGGTGGTGGTACCTCGTTGGCCTTGAAGAGCACCTTCTAGACGTCTTCGTGCGTCATGCCGAAGAGCTCTCGCAGCGTCTAGTGTTGGGCCGGGTCGAACTCCCACAGATTGCAAGCCCGTCTCTGACACGGAAGAATCCGGCAGAGGAGCATGACCTGAACCACGTTGACGAGCTTGATCTTTTTTCCTATCATATTTTGGACGCAGGTCTGAAGTCCGGTTAGTTCTTCTGCTGAGCCCCAGGCTAAGCCCTTCTCTTTCCAGGAGGTGAGCCGAATGGGGATGCCGGACCAAAATTCTGGGGTCACCACCCAGTTGGCGTCGCGCGGCTCGGTGATGTAGAACCACCCTGATTGCCACCCCTTCACAGTCTCCACAAAGGAGCCTTCGGGCCAGGTGACATTGGGCATCTTGCCCACCATGGCGTCTCCGCACTCCGCTTGTTGGCCGCCCACCACCTTTGGTTTCATGTTGAAGGTCTTCAGCCATAGGCCGAAGTGGGGCGTGATGCGGAGGAAGGCCTCACACACGACGATAAATGTCGAGATGCTGAGGATAAAGTTGGGGGCTAAATCATGGAAGTCAATCCCGTAGTAGAACATTAGTCCGCGGACAAACGGGCGGAGGGGGAATCCCAGCCCGCGGATGAACTGAGAGAGGAATACTACCCTTTCCTGGGGTTTCGGGGTAGGGATGATCTGCCCTTCGGCCGGAAGCCGATGCACGATGTTGGTGGACAGGTTTCCGGCCTCCCAGAACTTCTTGATGTCCTCCTTCATGACGGAGGAGGCCATCCACTTGCCTCCCGCTCCAGACATGTTCGGAGAGATTTTGTGGAGAAGGCGAAAGCTTGGGCGTTGGAGCTCGAGAGTGGATGATCAGAGGAAGAAGAAGGCGTGGGTGAAAAAAGGGGAATCCTCATCTCCTTATAAAGGCCGCAGGGGTCGTGCGCCCCCCACTTGCCCTAGAAACTCGCTTATTCCCCAAGCGCCGTGCTAATGGCGCAGTTGGTTACCCACACCCGTATTGATGAGAATTCTGTGATAAGGGGACACGATCTCTGCTTCGACAAGACGTGCCAATAAAACCGCCTCGCAATATGTGCAATAGCAGGTTGAGAAAAATGGTGCGAATAATGACCGGGCCGCGGCGTGATGTCATGCTATGAAAAAGCTGTCAGCAGATTAGACTGGTGTAATATTATGCTCTCCACGGTGGTATGTGGAATTTTTTTTGCAGAGCCGGACACGATTCTTGTGTTCAAGATCTTCTTTGGAGTATTTGGAGAAGGAACCCGCCTTGCAATGCCGAAGATAATCTACGCGCCTAACTCATCATCATTGAAGCCTGGTTCAGGGGCTACTGAGGGAGTCTAGGATTAAGGGGTCCTCGGATAGCCGGACTATATGCTTATGCTGGACTGTTGGATTATGAAGATACAAGATTGAAGACTTCATCCCGTGTCCCGGTGGGACTCTCGTTTGCGTGGAATGCAAGCTTGGCAATTCAGATATGTAGATTTCCTTCTCTGTAACCAACTCTGTGTAACCCTAGCCCCCCTCCAGTATCTATATAAACTGGAGGGTTTAGTCCGTAGAACAACAACAATCATAATTATAGGCTAGCTTCTAGGGTTTAGCCTCTACGATCTCGTGGTAGATCAACTCTTGTAATACTCATATCATCAAGATCAATCAAGCAGGAAGTAGGGTATTACCTCGATAGAGAGGGCCCGAACCTGGGTAAAATTGTGTCCCCTATACAGATGCACAGTTCGGGACCCCCTACCCGAGATCCGCCGATTTTGACACCGACACCCGTTAACAGATACGACCCTTTTAACAGCAACTGTGCCATCGGGCCCATTGGCGGCCTGATTTGCTCTTCGGCCTCTTAATGAACCGTTTAACAGTTCGGCCCGATACTACTTTCGGCCTGTCAGCGCCCCTATCTACATATGGGCCTCTTTCGGCCCGGTTTCACTTTCGGCCATTTAAAGACTGGAGTTGCACCTGAGCCTAATTCTGCACTGTAGTTACTTTCGGCCTCTTAACGACCCATAGTCTTCGTGGACACATTCTAGCCCAAACTGCCTATCGTCCCGTTAAAGGCCCTTGAGAGTGTTGGGCGTAATTTTGGCCCGTTATACATCCGTCCTGCTTCCCGTCCATCATGTAATTGGGCCAGCCAAGGTCCCAAAACATTTCAGCCTATTAATGGCCCGTCACACAAATGGGCCAATAATGGGTCGGTGTATATTACACCATGATGCCGGCCCGTGATTTGTTTGCCACAATTAAGGCTCAATCTAGTTCTCAACCTGTTTAAATCCTATTTAATTTTCCGGTCCAATTAAGGCAAGCGGTTTACTCAGCCTTTTAAAGGCCTGATACTAATAGTGGGCCAGATTAAGACTAGAACTAACTAATGGCCCAAGATGATAGTAGGCCCGCGGTTTGCCCCATACTAGCGATTGGCGACCAGCTAGTCTTAGTACCAATTTTTTTATTAACCTAACCTATAGGCTCATTGTGCTCCGGTCAAAGATTACGACCTTTTATTAGAGCGATGACAGGATAAACAACAAATAAATTACACATCGTGACGAAGAATAAACCTAGACTATACAAAAAAGAAATTACAACATATTACATCGCCTGGGCATCAAAGTTCGTCGCTAGTGATAATAAAGGGAAACCAGACAGTAGATTCCACCAGTCGAAGTAAACATGCCGACAAAATAATAGATAGAACTGATAGCACTTCAACACAGTTCAAGAAAAGTTAGCCCGGCCCAGGAGCTGCAGCGCAAGCATCTTAGCAACCTGATGAGACTGTGCTTGTTTGACGCTTATATCCACGAACTTAAGTTGCATAGCATCAATAGACATCCTATACTTATGGTCAATCTTGCATAGATATTGGAGTTCTAGTCGGATTTGAGAGGAAGCATGTCTTTCTGCTTGAATTTCAGACTGAAGAAGTCAAACAGATTCAACCAGCGACTTCATCGATCTTGTGTCACTGAGTAAGTTCGACACAACATCAAGACATGATTTTGTGGTTGTATAGCTACCCTCAAGATTTTGTGCCTTCTTCTCTGGAATACAAACAAATGGGTTCATCTCACTATCATTGTGGCAGTTCTTCCTAGCATCAGTGTTGTCACCCAGAAAGAGAAACAAGTAGGTAGATAATAGGTTTTGCACATACAAGCATCAGCGCCGTCAATTCATCCCATTTCTTTCTCGGAAATAAAGAGACACTGTTTAAAATAGCATTAACATAATAGGCATTGTCCATAGTTAAGACGGCAAGAAATGGCATTGTGCAGGAGCGACAAGCTTCACCATCCTACTGGATTACAGATTAAGAACAGAAGCATACATGTAGTGGTAAAAAACGTATAAGCATGAATGGTTTGTGTACTGTCAATTTATACCATTTCTAATTGGTAAATAAAGAGACATGATTTAAATAACACTAATATAATATGGCATTGTTCATAGTTGAGACATAGCAGGATATGTCATTGTGCTGGAGTTGGTAGTTTCACCACACCACTGGATTACACATCAAGAACACAAGCATACACACAGTGGTAAAGAAGATAACTTGCTAGGTTTATTTTAATTTACATGGTATAAATAAGGAACTAGGTTGTACAACTAAAGACTGAGATTGAGAAGGATAAACTTATTTTTATGTACTTCTTCATTAAAAAATATGAACATGCAATTTGATGCAGACGAAAAAATAAACATCATTTGCACTCATTGCTATCCAAATATACACAACAAAGTTTGAAGGCTCGAGGAGGACAAACTTACATTAGGAGTGAAGACCGGATCTATAAAGCCCTTGTCCATATTGATGGGGGCAATTCAAGAAGTTTACCGCACACTCTTCTTCAAGAGCATTGCCTTTATTCTAGATTTTGCTAATAGTAAATATAGATGTGAAAAATATAGGACAAATGGCGATCCTTTAACCTAAGATGCAGAGTACAAATGTTAATACAGCATAAAGGCGAAAGGCACTGACAAGAGAAATGCAGCGTTAAACTTCTTCAGTAACATTGGTTTTATTCAATATTTTGGCAAGAGTAAATGTAGATCTGATGTGTAGAAAATGAAGGGCAAGGGAAAAATAAGCTGCAAAGTGTACATCAAGAACTAGCTGACAATATAAGTACAGTGATGAAGGACAACATATACTTACAAGAACAATGCAGAACAAAAATTCTTCATAAGCATTGGGTTTATTCTACATTAATGTAAGCATTAATATAGATCTAATAATTTGGAGTGAACAGTGGATAAGCAAGCTATAATGCACAATGATGTCACATAATCCACTAGGTATGAATGTAAGTACTCACAAGAGCAATGAAGTGACCAACATAGTTGCGATATCCTAGGTTTTGCGGCGCTGGTTCTATCGCCAATATATGTGGGGTGCTATCTGATTTCTCTGGTAGCACCACCTTTTTCAAGGACTTTTCTTGTACTCCTTCAGCTTCTGCTATCACCCTCTTCCTTCTGCATGTCTCAAACACAAGAACTACATTTGAATGAAAAAACATGGTATGACGACAAATGGAATAGGTATTGATAATGGATGGGCATGGTATCTTCACATATATCATGAGTAAACTAAGCCGATGGCGGTGCAAGGAAGAGAAAGAAATGCAAGACACCTTATGCAATATATGTGCAACCAATAAAACCTTGCCAAACTAGAACATGCACCTTATTGGGTGAACAGGATAAGCCATCTGCCTTTAACTCCTTGAGCTCAGAATAGTCATTAGGATCATATTATGAATACGAATCTATAGGTGTTGGTGTAACACCGTTGCCCAGACTATGCATAAACACGAGAATAAGATCACAATACCAACGTCAGATTGGAACGCAAGAGATCAGTCTTCCAGAGGATCAAGACTACCCAGAGAAGCAAGATATCACTAAGAGAAAAACCTTTCTTACCGGGCAAGCGAGCCTGACAAGGGTGGGGTAACCCCTTAAAGCAAGCCTTCGGGTCGTCCCAGCATGCCTGCCTGGGCACGCGGAGACCGAACCACTCCACCGCACCACCTCATCATGACGCATGTTTTCGATCAGTGCGATGTTAAGCTCCAAAGTGATTAAGTGGCTGATATTCACCACATGGCAACTACCTACAGAAGATACCTCCAAATGACACCCGTCCTGAGACGTGTCAAGCAAGGAGGCGTGAAGCTGGCCAAATAGCCCGGCAGGGCCTGCTGGGCTGAGATGTGATGTTAAGCGGCGCATTTAACGCACTTTGTCAGCCTGCAGAGTTAGGTATGATAGCACTGTTTGCTATCTAATCTGTGCATAATGACTGATTTGCCACTGTTCTGACCCCTTTACGTATGAAAGGAGGCCCGAGGAAACCGTAGAAAGGGTTGGTCAACTGGTTGGCTAAGCCACACCCTCTCACACTCATACACATGTAGCCGCTCTCGCCCCAGGGCAAACCCTGTCGGGCAAGCACGCTACGCTCACCACCATTTTCCAGCATAAATCCACAAAAGCAGGAGTAGGGTTTTACGTCTTGCAGCGGCCCGAACATGGTTAAAGACTGCATGCGTAATCTCTGCCGTGTTGTTCCACGCTCCTCTACTCTTTGTGCAACGTTCCATCCCACCGCCGAACCAGAAAGGGACTCTTGGTCCCATAGGTGGCCATGGTTTCCCACGACATCTTGGGCGCGCCAGGTAGGGGGATCACTTGTGCGAACCTGAAGGCATGAGCAGCGTGTCATCTTCATCGCCATTTTCGTCATCAATGGCTCCATCGACTATGGCGCCCAAGAAGAAGCCCTGTGCCACAGCTCACCCGTCCACCTCGAAGGCCCCGCCGCCCACGACCGTCGACACCATGGGGAATGCGGAGACGCACGAGGATGTGGGTGTTGAGGGGGATGCGGTTGGCGTAGGAGGCATCTCCACCACCTGCCCCGTGGCCGAAGCAGGAGCACGAGGCACCGGAGGAGAGCAGCACCAGCAGCATCCCAGTGGTCATTCTCCACGAGGTATGGACGATGGGGTCATTCCGCCTGTAGCTCTTCCCCTCGTCGAAGAGCACATCCATAGTGGTTGCGCCGGGTCTGGGGCGAATCGCCACCCTTCAGCTGCCCCTGGCATGGGCGCGACCGCGAGGCGCAGTGATGTCTGCTAGACTACGTCGGAATTTCCCCAAAGAGGAAGGGATGATGCAGCACAGCAATGGTAGGTATTTCCCTCAGTTATGAGACCAAGGTTATTGAACTAGTAGGAGAACCAAGCAACACTACGTAAACAACACATGCACACAAATAACAAATACTCGCAACCCTTTCGGGTAACGGCCCTAGAAATTGGCAAATGGATGTGAGAAAGTTCTAATAAGTTGATAGATCGAACGCCAAATAAAATAAAGTGCAGCAAGGTATTTTTATATTTTTGGTAATAGATCTGAAAATAAAAGCAAATAAAAATAGATCGTGAAGGCAAATATAATAAAGAAGAGACCCCGGGGCCGTAGATTTCACTAGAGGCTTCTCTCGAGAAAAATAGCAAACGGTGGGTGAACAAATTATTGTTGGGCAATTGATAGAACTTCAAATAATCATGACGATATCTAGGCAATGATCATTATATAGGCATCACGTCCAAGATTAGTAGACCGACCCCTACTGCATCTACTACTATTACTCCACACATCGACCGCTATCCAGCATGCACCTAGTGTATTAAGTTCATGGAAAAATGGAGTAATGCAATAAGAACGATGACATGATGTAGACAAGATCTATTTATGTAGAAATAGACCCCATCTTGTTATCCTTAATAGCAATGATACATATGTGTCGATTCCCCTTCTGTCATTGGGATCAAGCACCGTAAGATCGAGCCCATCACAAAGCACCTCTTCCCATTGCAAGATAAATAGATCAAGTTGGCCAAATAAAACCCAAATATCGAAGAAGAAATATGTCGGTGGAAACGACACCTATGGGATCACTTGAATCCCTACTACGGTTGCGGGGCGCGGGGATCTTGAGAAGAGCGGGACTAGTAGACAGCAGTAAGGGGATTTACCCAGGTTTGGGCTGCAAAGATGCGTAAACCCCTACAATCCTGCTTTTGTGGATGTATTCAGTGTTCTTGAGCTCCTGAACTACCTCTAGGTGCTGCTAGGTTTCAAAGAGCCGAATCCTTTTCCCGTGCACCATGGGCCTCCTTTTATAGGCGAAAGGGGCTGCCACAGTGGCACACAGGAGGTGGAAAGTGCTACAGCGCTGTGAGCTTATCACTGGTATTACAGGACAAAGCGCATTTAATGTGAGGCTTAGGTGTCCCTTCACTTTATCGGGGAAAGGAGCGAGGCCCGTCTCATCCGTCGCCGCTCCTCCTTCCTTTGACACACGCCCTGGCCAGCGATGCATGCGGTGCCATGTAGGCAGGCAGGAAACTGAGGTGGCGCGGTGTTGGAGCCTCAACGAAGTGCTACTTGTTGCCACGCAGGTGCCTGCCCAGCTGGTTGGGTCGGCAGTTGCATGTGAACGACGGCGGAGACTTGGCTGGCATGGGCCTGGCAGTGGCCCTGTTGTTGCCTCCGGCAAGGGTCTTGTCAGGTGGCCCGGCAAGGGTCTCACCGGGTGGCCCGGCAAGGTTCCTACCGTGGCGCGCTGGCGTCCCCGGCAAGGATCTTGCCGGCGGTCTTGTGGATTCCTTCGGTAAGGATCTTGGTGAGGATTGTTGCTTTCCTATCCTCATCTGATCTTGACTATTCATTGTCTTCACAAAGATCTGCATGCCACCACGGAGGTGCCTCCCGAGCCCTGTCCCAATCCGTTTGTCTAGTGTTGGTAGGCTCAAAGGTGGCTCGCTCAGCTGGTGAGGGCGAGCTGCCCCGGCAAGGGTCTTGCAGGGGCCGCTGAGGTTGCCCCGGCAAGGGTCCTTGCCGCGGAAACCTGCTTCGTCCATCCGATCTTTGTGGCCTTGGTCCTTGTCGTTGCTTTTTTTCCTGTGCCTTCAGCTTCTCTCTGGATTCCCTTTCCTGCCCTATTATGCGTGGCCGTGGTGGGTGGCTCTGACTGCTCATGCACAAATAAAGGGGTCGAAAGCAGAGACCCTACTTTTGTACACCGACAGGAGCCCCCGGGCCTAGGCCATACATAAGCGCAACACGTTGTTGGGTCAGGCCCTGAACGGTGCGCGGGTAGTTGGGGTGGATTTTACCACGGTAACTGCTCCGTCCGCTGCGCTTCCCCATGACCCGTGTTCAACGCGTGACGTGGGGGTCGTGTGCACGCGTGTTATGTGGGAGGCATGCGCGGGATCGCGTCTGCACGCATGCGTCGAATCGCAGTTAATGGGAAAGGAGGCGGCCCGCGCCTTCCCCATAAAAAGGAATAACCACGGGCCCGCTGCTCACTATACCCCCTTGCGCCTTTCTCCAATCTTAGAACCGCCGCCTCCTTTCTTCCTTCTTCTCGAGCCTCTCTTCCTTCGTCCATCGCCGCCATGCTTCTGCCATTCCCTGCTCTTTCGCTTCTCGCAGCCGCCATGGTGCCCAAGTCCACAAAAAGCAAGGGAGCGGCGAAGGACACCGGGGTGTCGGAGCAGCCTGAGAGCGAGCTGGTGGCGCGACGGGCGCAGTTCGCTTACTTCCCCTCGACGGTCGGTGTGTCCGAGCTCCGGGAGATGTTCAAGGATCTGTGGGGAGTGAAGACGGGGGGAGAGAAGATGGGGCATCTAGCCATGCACGTCGTTCCTGCCAGGGCCGGGCCCTCCCCAAATCGGTACCCCTTCTTCGTCAATTATTTCTCCTACGGGCTCTGTCCCCCTTCTCTAATTTCTTCAAGGATATCCTGCACACCTACGGCTTCCGCCTCTTGGATTTCACCCCGAATGCCGTGGCGTGCATGGCTCTCTTTGCACATCTCTGTGAGGGCTTCGTCGGGGTGCACCCCAGCACGGCGCTCTTCCGCCATTACTTCTCCCCTCGGATCCAAAAAGGGGGCGCCATCGCTGGCTGCGTCGCCTGGATCCCGAGGGCCAAGGGGGCGTACACGGACGGCGCCACGAAGGAGAGGTGGGAAGAATGGCGGGGCCGACGGTGCTGGATTGAGGAGAAGGACCCGTCAGCATTCTGCGAGGTTCACCACAAGCCGCCGGTCCGTGGGGGCGATTGGGGCGACGTCGACGCCGACGACGCGAAGCTTACGGTCGCCACCACCAGGATTCTTTGGCTCACCCAGGCCGGGCTCACCCTCGAAATGATCAGGGCGGACTTCATCCGCCGCCGGATTGCCCCTCTGCACGACAAGGGTAGGCCAACCTGGCTCTTTGTGAACGCCGCCGACATCATGAGGCTCCGCCCCGGCCTCGACAACAACCTAACGGTGCTGAGGCACGACCATATCTAGCAACGGATCTTCCAGCTCGAGGTTAACGACGAGGGCGAGGTCGAGCGGTCCGGCAAGGGTGCCAGGGCCGCCACGAAGGCTGGCAACGTCGTCACGGAGCCCATTTTCAAGCTACCGGCGGGAGTGGTCCCGCTGAGCAACAACTCTCGCCAGTCCGAGATCATTTCCATGATGACACTTTCCAACGCACATGGCCTTAACCCGAACTGTGTTGAGCCAGACGAGCTCAGGGTGCCAGAGTTCTTCGACCCCTTGCATGAGGTGTACATCACCGCCGAGCCGCAGCTTATCCAGGACACCTCTCCGGCGGAGCTGGAAGATATTGCCGCCAGGGTGGAGGAGGGGAGGCTTGCCAAGGAGGAGGCAAAGCTCGTCAAGGAGGCTAGCAGCACGGGCGGCGTGGTGGACAATGCTGAGGTGGAGGCAGAGGAGGGGGAGCTCGCCCGGTGGGTAGCAGCCGCTGCGGAGGCCAACGGCACCGACACCGGGGCTCCCCTCGTTGAAGACGCCGCCGAAGGGTCGTCGTCGAAGGAAGGAGAGGGGGCGAAGACCGTGACTGTCGATCCTCCAATCTCCGGAAAAGGGCGGGTCCTGCGGAGAGCCATCTCCGGCGAGCCAGTCCGCCTCGTCTGGGCCGCGCAGCTGCGGCAAGCCCAGGAAGCTCCCGTGCGCCAGACGAGCGCGGTGGCGATGAAGAAAACGGCGAAAGTCGTGGCATCGAAGAAGAAGACATCTGCTTCTTCGTCATCCAAGCGCGCCCAGACGCCATCGCGTCCCCCCTCGCCGGCAAACATCGGCGCGGGCATTGTGTTTGACTTCGGGCCTCTCAGCCCGGAGAGAGACCTCGGGCCTCTCAGCCCGGAGAGCAAAAGGAAAGCAACAGAGGAGGAGGAGGAAGAGAACGAAGAGTAAGCTTCTGCTTTCCTCCCTCATTCCTTACACTTCACCTGATGGTGTTGCTCACTTGTCTTCATCTTGCAGGGATGTGGAGATGCTGGCCCATAGGATAAAGAGGGCCAGGATTTTGGCGAGTGGCTAGCCCCCGGCAGGCACCTCCAGTACGCCACTGGTGGTGTCGAGCAGCCCGGACAGCAAGCCTCAGCCTAGCCCCCAGCGTGAGTCCATCAACCATCCTTTGTCAACGTGCATAGTGCACGACGCTTTGGTACTGATCCTGCCGTGGATGTAGGAGGGGAGCAACACCAAGGGGAGCCGCAGAGGGCTTCTCCCATCATGCCGCCCCCCGTCGACCACGCCGCCCTGAGGGACGTCCCCGGCAAGGGCACCAAGCACCGAGCCCATGCGCACGGAGGAGGAGGGGGAGAACACGGGCGCCGGTGGCTTCGCCTCGACGCTAGACCTCGGCGGAGAAGGGACTTCCGCCTCTCGGCTCGGCACGGGTAAGCCACTCGCTCTCCACTTCTGCTTGCGTTCTTTCTTTCCTCTTTTCCTTACTAACTTTCGATCTGGGCTCCGCCCAGTCTCCTTCTTGGCGCCCAGACCCCTCCTCAGAGTATGTCGACACCGCCATCAAGGACGTCACCGCGGATGCCGCGACGGAGGCAGAGAAGATTGCTGCCGAAGAGCCCGGCAAGGGGCCAGCCAGGGAAGCCGGTGAGGCCACTGCCGAGGGGCTGGCATTTGACGACCTGCCCTCCTCCTCCGCTGCCTCTGGCTCCGGCAGGTACCTGAGGGTAAGCGACGACCTCTTCGTCCATCTCCTTGGCGCGTCAAGTACCAGGTCTCCCTTTGAGGGAGAGGTGTTCAACGAGGAGGCGCTTGCCACCGCCGGGCTCAAGGTCGTCGATGAGCTGGGCGCGGTGGCGTCGGCTCCCAGGACGAGGAGCTGCTCCAGGCCATGGGTCCAGCTTCCGGAAGCTTCAGGCGCTCCACGACGCCCGACTGGAGAAGGCTAAGTCTAGGAGGACGATGGTGGAGAAGGCGGAGGCGGACTTTGGAGGGCGCATCGCCGAGGCGCAAGACTGGTTCCGCCAGGCCCAGGACGAGCTAAAGGCCGCCCAGGGCGAGCTGGCAAACCGTGAGGTGGAGCTCACCCTGAAGCTGGCCAACGTCGAGAAGGCCCAGGAGACGGTGAAGAAATTGGCCGACGAAGCCGAAGCCGCTCGGACCTAGCACGAGGCCGCACTAAAAACCCAGGAAGAGGACCTTGCCGCGCGCGAGGAGACTCTTGCCGCCACACTCCGCAGCAAGGACGAAGAGGTAGGAAAGCTCGTCGTGCAGCGGACCCAAGAGCTGGAGCAGAGGCATCAGGAAGCACTCAATGCCTAGGCTCAAGTCTACATCGGCAAGGTGAAGGAGCTGGAGGGGCAAGCTTTGAAGCTGGCCCTGGAGAAGAATACGCTCAACGGCGCTCTGACGGAGGCGCAGGGCGAGGTCGTCAGGAAGGCCAGAGAGCTCTCCGAAGCCAACAACTCCATCAGAGACCTCAAGCTGAAGCTGGGAGATCTCGACAAGATGCTGTCGGAGGCCAGAACCCAGGAGGGGGTCGTGACCAAGGAGCTAGAGACAGAGAAGCAGCTACGGCTGAACGAGACCGCCAACCTCAAGGACCATGTGGCGGGCGAGAAACATTGGCTCGAACGCCTTGCCGTCGTTGCAAACTCGGCCGCTAATTAGCTGGCCATTATGAGGATGCCAGAGATGAGGTACGCCCAGAGGCAAACCTGAGCCCCAATGCCAACCTCACCATATACTTTGAGAAGGTCGCTGGGCCCTGAGGCGGCTTCATTCCAACCGGGCGGCCTCCCTGGCCGAAGAATCCCGGATACTCTGCCGAGGGACCATGACCAGGGTGCTCTCCAAGATTGCGCACTGGCACCCATACCTCGACTTCGAAGCTGTGCTGAAGAGCTTGCCGGGGGATGCCGACATCGCGGCGCTCAATGAGCATATCCAGCCCATCCTCAGCCGCATCGACAAAATCAAGAGGTTGGAGGGCCAGCGCCGGGACTAGGCACCCCGTTCTCCGTCGCCGCTGCAGGTTCATGACCAAGACAATGCTATCTTTAGTTAGAACCGCAGCGGCAATTTGTGTAATATAACTCTAAAGTGCCCCTGAAATTTTTCATGTTATTTTCCTGTTCGATTTTCCTTTGTATGTCCACCCCACGTCGACCGGGTAGGCTTGCCAGCACGTAAACCCAGGGCGGTGCTTTGAGGACAGATCCTCATTAGCCTGCCGGGTGTGCTTGTTGTCGGGCAAAGCACTTTACCGCCCTTGGCGTGGCCGCTCGATCTGTCGAGCTTGACTCGAGTCAGAACCGAGAGCGTTGCCGATGGCGAAAGGCTACCCTGCCGCTCTTGGCGCGGCCGCTCGAACTGTTGAGTGGACTCGAAACAGAACAAAGGCGTTGCTGATCGCAGGAGGGCCCCTCCGTGTACAGGCTCTCCATACATAGGTCGAACCGTCGAGGATAATAACCTTATATCTAAGGAGAAAAACTTAAAATTCAGCATGACTTAGCTCTCTCGTCGCCGCCTCGGCGTCCTTCGTGCCAACGGGCAGCGCCGCCTTCTTGGCCGCCTTCTCTGCAGGAGCTGTGGCAATGATGAACTACTAGGCCTACCACTAGACCCGATTCTCACAATTGCGCGCCCCTACCTGGCGCGCCAAAGATGTCGGCGGGAAACGACACCTATGGGATCACTGGAATCCCTACTACGGTTGCGGGGCAAGGGGATCGTGAGAAGAGCGAGACTAGTAGACAGCACAAAGGGGATTTACCCAGGTTCGGGCCGCAAAGATGCGTAAAACACAACGATCCTGCTTTTGTTGAGTGTTCTTGAGCTCTTGAACTAGCTCTAGGTGCTGCTAGGTTCGAAAGAGCTGAATCCTTTTCCCGTGCGCCATGGGCCTCCTTTTATAGGCGAAAGGGGATGCCACAGTGGCACACAGGAGGTGGAAAGTGCTACAATGCTGTGAGCTTATCGCTGGTATTACAGGACAAAGAGCATTTAATGCGAGGCTTAGGTGTCCCTTCACTTTATCGGGGACGGGAGCGAGGCCCGTCCCGTCCATCGCCGCTCCTCCTTCCTTTGACACGCGCCCTGGCCAGCCATGCATGCGGCGCCATGTAGGCAGGCAGGCAGCTGAGATGGCGCAGTGGTGGAGCCTCCATGACGGGCTGCATGTTGCTACGCAGGTGCCTGCCCAGCTGGTTGGGTCGGCAGCTGCATGCGAACGGCGGCGGAGACTTGGCTTGTGTGGGCCTGGCAGTGGCCCTGCTGTTGCCTCCGGCAAGGGTCTTGTCGGGTGGCCCAGCAAGGGTCTTGCCGGGTGGCCCGGCAAGGGTCCTTCCGTGGCGCGCTGGCGTCCCCGGCAAGGATCTTGCCGGGGGTCTTGTGGATTCCTTCGGTAAGGATCTTGGTGAGGATTGTTGCTTTCCTATCCTCATCTGATCTTGACTATTCTTTGTCTTCACAAAGATCTGCATGCCACCACGGAGGTGCCTCCCGAGCCATGTCCCAATGCGTTTGTGTACCGTTGGTGGGCTCAAAGGTGGCTCGCTCAGCTGGTGTGGGCGAGCTGCCCCGACAAGGGTCCTTGCCGGGTAAACCTGCTTCGTCCATCCAATCTTTGTGGCCTTGGTCCTTGTCGTTGCTTTGTTTGTCCTGTGCCTTCGGCTTCTCTCCGGCTTCCCTTTCCTCCCCTGTTATGTGTGGCCGTGGCAGGTGGCTCTGACTGCCCGTGCACAAGTAAAGGGGTCAAAAGCAGAGCCCCTACTTTTGTACACCGACAAAATACGAGGCTATAAGCAATCATGCATATAAGAGATATAAGAAGACTCAAATAAATTTCATGGATGAAAACATAGATCTGATCATAAACTCAAAGTTCATCCGATCCCAACAAACACACTGCAAAAAGAATTACATCGTATGGTTCTCCAAGAGACCATTGTATTGAGAATCAAACGAGAGAGTGGAAGCCATCTAGCTACTAACTATGGACCCGTAGGTCTACAAAAGACTACTCAGGCAACATCGGAGAGGCACCAATGGACATGATGAACCCCTCCGTGATGGTGTCTAGATTGGATCTGGTGGTTTTGGAACTTAAAGCGCCTGGAATATTGGGGTATTTATAGAGTAAAGAGGTGGTCCGGAAGGCAACCGAGCTGGGCAAAACCCACCAGGGCGCACCTGGCCTCCAGGCGTACCCTGGTGGGTTGTGCTCCCTCGGAGCACCCCCCCAGGTGCTTCTTCGGCCCACTGGATGTCTTCTGGTCCATAAAAAAACCACAAAAAGTTTCGCTGCATTTGGACTCCGTTTGATATTGATTTCATGTGATGTAAAAAACATGCAAAAAACAACAATTGGCACTTGGCACTATGTGACTAGGTTAGTACCAAAAAATGATATAAATGATTATAAAACATACAAGAATGATAATATAACAACATGGAACAATCAAAAATTATATATTTGTTGGAGACGTATCAGCATCCCCAAGCTTAATTCCTGCTCGTCCTCGAGTATGTAAATGATAAAAACAGAATTTTTGATATGGAATGCTGCCTAACATTTCATTTCATATTCTTTTCTTTGTAGCATAGACAGTTGGACTTTTATATGGTTGAAAGCAATAGTCTAGTTTTGACATGAGACTTAAATACTCAAGCATACCAACAAGCAACCATGTCTTCCAAAATATCAATGCTAAAATAAGTTATCCCTAGCCCATCATGCTCAATCATTGATCCGTTCATGAACCACACTCGCATATTATCTACACCCAATGCTCAAGTACGATCATAGTGCCCCCTAGTTGGTGTTGTATAAGAGAATATGGAGACTCAAATTAAAAATAAAAATTGCATAAAGTAAAAGAAAGGCCCTTTGCGGAGGGAAGTAGAGATTTGTAGAGGTGCTAGAGTGATACGTCTCCAACGTATCTATAATTTTTGATTGTTCCATGCTATTATATTACCCCTTTTGGATGTTTATGGGCTTTATTTTACACATTTATATCATTTTTGGGACTAACCTACTAACCGGAGGCCCAGCCCATATTGACGTTTTTCCTATTTCAGTATTTCGAAGAAAAGGAATATCAAACGGAGTCCAAACGGAATGAAACCTTCGGGAGCATGATTTTTGGAACGAACGTGATCTAGAGGACTTGGAGTGCAAGTCAAGAAGCAGTCGAGGCTCCCACGGGATAAGAGGGCGCGCCCCCCATATCGGGCGCGCCCCCTTTCTCGTGGGCCCCTCTGGCGGCCACCGACATACTTCTTCCTCCTATATATACCAACGTAGCCTGAAAACAACCAGGAGGAGGACGAAACACAATTTCCACCACCGTAACCTTCTGTATCCGCGAGATCTCATCTTGGAGCCTTCGTCGGTAGTCTGCCGGAGGGGGAATCGACCACGGAGGGCTTCTACATCAACATTCTTGCCCCTCCAATGAGTTGTGAGTAGTTTACCACAGACCTACGGGTCCATAGTTATTAGCTAGATGGCTTCTTCTCTCTTTTTGGATCTCAATACAATGTTCTCCCCCTCTCTTGTGGAGATCTATTCGATGTAAACTCTTTTTGCGGTGTGTTTGTCGAGATCCGATGAATTTTGGGTTTATGACCAAGTTTATATATTAATAATATTTGAATCTTCTCTGGATTCTTTTATGTATGATTGAGTTATCTTTGCAAGTCTCTTCGAATTATCAGTTTGGCTTGGCATACTGGATTGATCTTTCTTGCCATGGGAGAAGTGCTTAGCTTTGGGTTCAATCTTGCGGTGTCCTTAGCCAGTGACAGAAAGGGTTGCAAGGCACGTATTGTATTGTTGCCATCGAGGATAACAAGATGGGGTTTATATCATATTGCTTGAGTTTATCCCTCTACATCATGTCATCTTGCTTAATGCGTTACTCGGTTCTTATGAACTTAATACTCTAGATGCAGGCAGGAGTCGGTCGATGTGTGGAGTAATAGTAGTAGATGCAGGCAGGAGTCGGTCTACTTGTTTTGGACGTGATGCCTATATACATGATCATGCTAGATAATCTCATAATTATTCTCTTTTATATCAATTGCACGACAGTAATTTGTTCACCCACCGTAATACTTATGCTATCTTGAGAGAAGCCACTAGTGAAACCTATGGCCCCCGGATCTATCTCTTATCATATTTGCTTCCAATCTACCTTTATTTGCATCTTTACTTTTTGCATCTATAGTATAAAATACCAAAAATATATTTATCTTATCTTACTATCTTTATTAGATCTCACTTCCGCAAGTGGCCATGAAGGGATTGTCAAGCCCTTTATTGCGTTGGTTGCAAGTTCTTTGTTTGTTGGTGTAGGTGCGTGGGACTTTTGAGGAGCCTCCTACTGGATTGATATCTTGGTTCTCAAAAACTAAGGGAAATACTTACACTACTATTGCTGCATCACCCTCTCCTCTTCGAGGAAAGCCAACGCAAGCTCAAGATGTAGCAAGAAGGATTTCTGGCGCCGTTGCCGGGGAGGTCTTCGCTCAAGTCAAGACATACCAAGTACCCATCACAAACCCATCTCCCTCGCATTTACATTATTTGCCATTTGCCTCTCGTTTTCCTCTCCCACACTTCACCCTTGCCGTTTTATCCGCCCACTCTTTCCCTATCTCCTCCTCTCTTTCGCTCGCTTTCTTCCCCCCTTGTTTTTGTTTGTTGCTATGTCTGAAATTTGGGAGATTATCGTCGATATGGACAACCATGATAACATGGAAAATTCTGATGCTCCGGCTGAAGAACCCCCTATCTTGCATACTAAAAAGTTTCGAATCGGTAGTGGTAATATCATTGGAAAGGGTGTTATTCAAGATTTCTTCAGTTGTGCTGGTGCTTTACCTTCTATGGGTGGTTCTATTCTTCATAGAACTAGTAGTCTTGCGGATGCCATCGCTATGCTTGTAGTTGAGCTTGAAAGACAAATTATGCATATGCATCCTTGCATACAAAGAATTTTTCTGGAATTTTCCAATAATGGTCCTTACTGACAAAAGGGGGAGAAGCTGAGTTTGGATAGTCTTCAAGCGGGTCCATATGGGCGGGTGCTTTATATTTTGCTTCGTGTTTACAACTTCTCGTTTTGATACATTTGGTTCTTTGAGTTGTAACACTTAAACTCGATGGTCGTCTGCTACTTATTTGCCACCTTCTGATGCGATGATAAATTCCGCATGTGCGACGATAAATTCCGCACTTAGATCATTTTGCAGACGTCCATTTTCCATTATGCATGTCATTATCTTCACATACCTTCACATGCATAGTGGATTGTCATCATAAGTTGAAGAGGATCTCCACAAGCACAACCTGCCATGTGCATTTGCATTCCAAAAGCAAATTACTTATATGCACATCTTCAGGGGGAGCCCTTGCAACTTATGAAGACAATTCCTTATCCTGTACATTTTCACAGATTATATTCCCCGTTGAAACTTCAACTAGTTTGTCATCAATTAGCAAAAAGGGGGAGATTGTAAGTGCATCTAGTGCCACCCCTAGTTGGTTTTGGAGTATTGACGACAAACCTAGTTGAGGGACTAATGTGTTTGTGAGAAATTGCAGGATAACACAGGTAGAAGTCCCTCATTGATTCGGTTTTCCTACCAGGATGACCCCTAAAAATGTATGAAAGAACAATTGAAGTCAAAGGTGGTATGTGAAGACATTCACATTGAAGACTATGACAAGAGAAGACATCGCATGAAGACTATGGAGCGCGAAGACTTAGTTCTTTCGTCGTTCTTTTTCTTCTTTGTTGAGTCATAGGAACCACCGTACTGTTAAGTGGGGTCCAAGTGAACCAGTCAGAATGACTGAAGTGATGCTTAACCAAAATCATATGTCTTCGAGTGAAGACTATGAGAGCAAATCTTGTCCAGAGTTGGATAAGTCAGCTTTGCTTGTAGCTCAAGTAAAGTTGCTGTGTGTATTTGAAATCTGACCGTTGGAACACGTGTCAGTTCCTTAGTGACCCAGGGTCATTTCGGACAAATCAGGTCGGGTTGCCTGTGGCTATAAATAGCCCACCCCCTACAACCATAAACGGTTGGCTGCTCAGAGTTAAGTACGGCTTTTGTCGTTTGAGAGCAACCCACCTCGAAGCATTTGAGAGAGAATTCCTTGCGAGGATAAAGCCCTAACCACCCAGAGCCAAAGAGAATTAGGCATCACTTAAGTCTTCTTGTCTGTGTGATCTGAAGGCTGATTACACTTGAGGACTGTGCATCCTCCAGCCGGTTAGGCGTCGCGTTCTGAGCATCCAAGAGACATTGTGGATCGCCGGTGAACGAAGTCTGTGAAGGTTTGGGAGTCTACCTTAAAGACTTACCAGAGTGATTGGGAGAGGTCTGTGTGACCTTAGCTCAAGGGGAATACGGTGAGGACTGGGTGTCCTGAGCTGCGTGTTCAGGACTGGGTGTCCGGGACTGTGTGTCCTCAGGTTTAAATACCTAGCCGCCCTAACCAGACGTACAGTTGTCACAGCAACTGGAATTGTCCAACACATCATTGTCTTCAACAAGTCACTGGTTTCATCCTTCCCTTCTCTTTACGTACTGTTACTCCTTCTGAAGACATTGTATGATTGCACTATCTTTTATCTTCACTGAGTGACTGCGTGTTCTGTTTGGCTTCATAATTTCTTCCTACCTGATCCTTACTACATTGATGCTCTTAGTCATTGTGCTTTCACTCTATTGAATACTTGACTATGGCTTGCCTAGTGTAGTCTACCTTCTGCTGCAGGGTAATAGGTTTATTTCGGTCGTTTGTCTTCATAACTTCCACGTTTTGAAGACTTTCATAAAAATCGCCTATTCACCCCCCCTCTAGTCGATATAACGCACTTTCATGGACTATGGAATAAAGCGTGGCAAGAGCCCAAGCTTAGGGATTCCAAAGGCACCCCAAGATATTCAAGGATAGCCAAAAGCCTAAGCTTGGGGATGCCCCGGGAAGGCATCCCCTCTTTCATCCTCATTCACTGGTAACTTTACTTGGAGCTATATTTTTATTCGCCACATGATATGTGTTTTGCTTGGAGCATTGTGTATTATTAGTCTTTGGTTTTTAGTTTACCACAATCATCCTTCCTGTACACACCTCTTAGGGAGAAGCCTATTTGATTAGAATTTGCTAGAATACTCTATGTTCTTCACTTATATCTTTTGAGCTTGATAGTTTTTGCTCTAGTGCTTCACTTATATCTTTTAGAGCACGGTGGTGTCTTAATTTTGAAGAAATTACTAGTCTCTCATGCTTCACTTATATCTTTTTGAGAGTCTTTTAGAATAGCATGGTATTTGCTATGGTTACAAATTTGGTCCTATAATGATGAGCATCCAAGTTGGGTATAATAAAAACTATCATAGAAAGTGAATTGGATGCTATGATCAATTTGATGCTTGATAATTGTTTTGAGATATGGAAGTAGTGATATTAAAGTCATGCTAGTTGGGTGATTATGAATTTAAAGAATGCTTGTGTTGAAGTTTGTGATTCCCGTAGCATGCACGTATGGTGAATCTCTTTGTGATGAAGTTGGAGCACAATTTTATTTATTGAGTGTCTTCCTTATGAGTGGCGGTCGGGGACGAGCGATAGTGTTTTCCTACCAATCTATCCCCCTAGGAGCATGCGTGTAGTGCTTTGGTTTTTGATGACTTCTAAATTTTTGCAACAAGTATGTGAGTTCTTTTGACTAATGTTGAGTCCATGGATTATACGCACCCTTTCACCCTTCCACCATTGATAGCCTCTCTTGTACCGTGCAACTTTCGCCGGTACCATACACCCACCATATACCTTCCTCAAAACAGCCACCATACCTACCTATTATGGCATTTCCATAGCCATTCCGAGATATATTGCCATGCAACTTTCCACCGTTCCGTTCATATGACACACATTACTTTTGTCATATTTCTCTTTGCATGATCATGTAGTTGACATTGTATTTGTGGCAAGGCCACCTTCATAATTTTCATACATGTCGCTCTTGATTCATTGCATATCCCGGTACACCGCCGGAGGCATTCATATAGAGTCATACCTTGTTCAAGCTTTAAGTTGTAATTCTTGAGTTGTAAATGCATAAAACTGTGATGATCTTCATTATTAGAGCATTGTCCTAGTGAGGAAAGGATGATGAAGACTATGATTCCCCCACAAGTCGGGATGAGACTTCGGACTTTACAAAAAGAAAGAAAAAAAGAAAAAGATAAAGGCCAAAAAGAAAAGAAAAAAAGAAAAGCCCAAAGAAAGAAAAAAAAAATAAAAAAATAAAAAATAAAATAAAAAAATGAGAGAAAAAGAGAGAAGGGACAATGCTACTATCTCCTTTTCCACACTTGTGCTTCAAAATAGCACCATGATCTTCATGATAGAGAGTCTCATATGTTGTCACTTTCATATACTAGTGGGAATTTTTCATTATAGAACTTGGTTTGTATATTCCAATGATGGGCTTCCTCAAAAGTGCCCTAGGTCTTCGTGAGCAAGCAAGTTGGATGAACACCCACTTAGTTTCTTTTGTTGAGCTTTCATATATTTATAGCTCTAGTTCATCCATTGCATGGCAATCCCTACTCACTCACATTGATATCTATTAATGGGAAACTCCATAGCCCGTTGATACGCCTAGTTGATGTGAGATTATCTTCTCCTTTTTTTTGTCTTCTCCACAACCACCATTCTATTCCACATATAGTGCTATGTCCATGGCTCACGCTCATGTATTGCGTGAAAGTTGAAAGAGTTTGAGACTATTAAAGTATGAAACAATTGCTTGGCTTGTCATCGGGGTTGTGCATGATTAAATACTTTGTGTGATGAAGATAGAGCAACATCCAGACTGTATGATTTTGTAGGGATAACTTTCTTCGGCCATGTTATTTTCAGAAGACATGATTGCTTTGATTAGTATGCTTGAAGTACTACTATTTCTTATGTCAATATGAACTTTTATTTTGTATCATTTTGGATCTGAACATTCATGCCACAATAAAGAAAATTACATTATAAATTATGCTAGGTAGCATTCCACATCAAAAATTTCTTTTTTATCATTTACCTACTCGAGGACGAGCAGGAATTAAGCTTGGGGATGCTTGATACGTCTCCAACGTATCTATAATTTTTTATTGTTCCATGCTATTATATTACCCCTTTTGGATGTTTTTGGGCTTTATTTTACACATTTATATCATTTTTGGGACTAACCTACTAACCAGAGGCCCATCCCATATTGCTGTTTTTTTTCCTATTTCAGTATTTCGTAGAAAAGGAATATCAAATGGAGTCCAAACCGAATGAAACCTTTGGGAGCGTGATTTTTGGAACGAACGTGATCCAGAGGACTTGGAGTGCAAGTCAAGAAGCAGCCGAGGCTCCCGCGAGATAGGAGGCCCCCCCTATAGGGAGCGCCCCCTGTCTCGTGGGACCCTCGGGCGGCCACCGACGTACTTCTTCCTCCTATATATACCTACGTACCACGAAAACATCCAGGAGGAGGACGAAACACAATTTCCACCACCGTAACCTTCTGTATCTGCGAGATCTCATCTTGGAGCCTTCGCCGGCACTTTGCCGGAGGGGGAATCGACCATGGAGGGCTTCTAGATCAACATCCTTGCCCTCCGATGAGTTGTGAGTAGTTTAACACAGACCTACGGGTCCATAGTTATTGGCTAGATGGCTCCTTCTCTCTTTTTGGATCTCAATACAATGTTCTCCCCCTCTCTTTTGGAGATATATTCGATGTAAACTCTTTTTGTGGTGTGTTTGTCAAGATCCGATGAATTGTGGGTTTATGATCAAGTTTATATATAAATAATATTTGAATCTTCTCTGAATTCTTTTATGTATGATTGAGTTATCTTTGCAAGTCTCTTCAAATTATCAGTTTGGTTTGGCCTACTAGATTGATCTTTCTTGCCATGGGAGAAGTGCTTAGCTTTGGGTTCAATCTTGCGGTGTCCTTACCCAGTGACAGAGAGGGTTGCAAGGCACGTATTGTATTGTTGTCATCGAGGATAACAAGATGGGGTTTATATCATATTGCTTGAGTTTATCCCTCTACATCATGTCATCTTGCTTAATGCGTTACTCCGTTCTTATGAACTTAATGCGTTACACTTTCCCAGGAATTTATTATTTGACAACATAAAGTAAATTCATTTTTGATTTCGGGACTGGGCATCCCTAATACCTTTGCCTTACTATGTTCTTACTCTCATGCATCCCTCCCTCGCATCGACCAAATCATCGACGCAACCGCAGGACACGACTCACTGTGTTTCCTCGACGCATACTCCGGATACCATCAAATAAAGATGGTAGAGTCCGACCAAGCCGCAATGGCCTTCATAACACCATATGGTCCTTTCTGCTTCAACACTATGCCTTTCGGGCTTAAAAACGCCGGTGCAACCTATCAACGCATGATTCAAACATGCCTAGAAAAGCAAATCGGCAAAACAGTGGACGCATATGTGGATGACGTGGTCATAAAAACAAGACACGTCGAAACTCTAATAGATGACTTGAGGCTTATGTTCGATAACCTCCGAACATACGATATCAAGCTAAACCCGGAAAAATGTTTTTCGGCGTACCCTCCGGGCAGTTGCTCAGCTTCATCGTTTCCAATAGAGGAATTGAAGCAAGCCCGGCAAAAATCCGAGCTCTATCGTAGTTGGCTATCCCAACAGACCTCAAGCATATCTAGTAACTAGCTGGATGCGTGGCTGCTTTAAGCCATTTTATCTCCCGATTAGGAGAAAAGGCACTACCTCTTTACCTCCTTCTTTGACGCACCGAACACTTCATGTGGATGGACGCAGCCGCGGTCGGACTGATGAAATAAAGACCTTATTGGCCAGTAATGTAGTCCTGACAGCGCCAAATATTGGCGAACCCATGCTATTATACATAGCCGCAACACATCAAGTTGTAAGCGCAGTGCTCGTCGTCAAACGAGAAGCAGACGGACACAAATTCCCGCTCCAAAAGCCGGTATACTACGTGTCCACGGTCCTCACCCCATGCAAATCCCGATACCCGCATTGTCAAAAGATAGCATACGCGGTCTTCAAGGCATCCCGGAAGCTACGACACTACTTTCAAGAGTGTTCTATTATGGTGGCCTCCGAAGTACCACTCAACGACATAATAAACAACCGCGACGCTACGGGACGGATCGCTAAATGGGCCATCGAGCTCCTCCCGTTTGACATAACATACAAACCACGGCGGTCCATTAAGTCGCAAGTATTGGCTGACTTCGTCGCTGAACGGACAGAAGCCGAACTCCCTAAAGAGTACGGCGCGTACTCCAATTGGATCATGCACTTCGATGGCTCTAAAATGCTGGCCGGATTGGGGGTAGGTGTAGTCCTGACTTCCCCCACCGGAGACTCGGTCCAGTACGTACTCCAAATAATATACACAGACTGCAACAACGCAGACGAATACGAGGCTCTGTTGCATGGTCTTCGGATGGCAGTCTCTATGGGAATTCAACGCCTGGAGGTGCGCGGGGATTCAAACCTCGCAATATCACAAATCAACAGAGACTTTGATGCCAAGGATCCGAAAATGGCGGCCTACCGCAATGCCGTCCTCAAAATGTCAGCTCGGTTCGAGGTGCTCGAATTCCACCATGTGGCTCGAGAAAACAACCAAGCGACGGATATCCTCGCCCGCATCGGCGCTAAAAGCGACCCCATCCCACCTAACATATTCCTGGAAAGGCTGTTCAAGGCATCCGTGGTATGGGAAGGAGAGTCCGGCACCGAAATAACGTCTGACGTAATCGGAGGCTCCGCCACCGAAACAACGTCTTTGGCCAATGAAATCATGGCTGTAATCGCCTTCTGGACCGAGCCTTTCCTGGCCTACCTAAATAGGGAGGAGCTCCCCGAGTACCAAAATGAAGCACGTTGTATTGTGCGGCGTTCCAAGGCCTACAAAGTCCATGAGGGAGAACTCTATAAGAAAAGCGCGACCAGAGTGCTGCAAAGATGCATCTCCGAAGAGGAAGGGCGACAGCTCTTGGCTGAAATCCATGCCGGACTCGGCGGGCACCACGCTGCGGCTAGGGCACTTGTCAGCAAGGTCTTCTGTACAAGTTTTTATTGGCCGACAGCCCAAGCAGACGCACAGGACCTTGTCCAACATTGCGTCGGTTGCCAGCTCTTTGCCAATCAGAGTCACATGCCCCCTACCGCTCGCCAAACAATCCCCATTACTTGGCCCTTCGTGGTCTGGGGGCTGGATATGGTCGGACCTCTTAAAGGGGGAAGCCATAAGAAAAAGTACTTATTGGTCATGGTGGACAAGTTCACCAAATGGATAGAAGCCAAACCAGTTAAAACGGCCGAATCTGGACCAGCGATAGACTTTATATCCGAGGGTGTACACCGTTACGGCATTCCCCACAGCATCATCACTAACAACGGCTCAAACTTCACAACCGATGAAGTGAAAACTTGGTGCGGCAACATCGGCATAAAGCTTGATTACGCCTCCGTCTACCATCCCCAAACAAATGGCCAGGTCAAACATGCAAACGGTCTCATCATGAGCGGCATCAAACCCAGACTAGTGCGGTCCTTGACAGAATCGGACATGCACTGGGTCGAGGAGCTCGACTCCGTGCTCTGGGGGCTATGGACCACGCCGAATCGCACCACCGGATACACACCATTTTTTATGGTGTACGGCGCAGAAGTGGTACTACCCTGCGACATAATCCATGACTCACCTCGCGTGCGCATGTACGAAGAGAAGGAAGCCGAGTTAGATCGGCAGGACAACTTAGACGCCCTGGAGGAGGAGCGCGACGTTGCAAAAGCCCGTTCCGCCTTCTATCAGCAGCAGGCTCGACGATATCAAAGCAGAGAAGTGCGGGCCAAAACTTATAATATTGGCGAACTCGTTCTACGCCTACCGGAGAAGAAGAAGGACATGCTCAAACCTAAGTGGGAGGGTCCCTTCATTATTGATAAAGTTCTCACCGGTGGAGTGTACCGCCTACGTAATGCATCCGATAACACACTCGAGCCAAACCCATGGAATGCGGCCAGACTCCGGAGATTCTACGCCTAGCGCAGAACTTAGTGTTCGTCTCCTTACCCCCGCCACTTTTAATTATGTTACTCCCCTTTTTTCCTTTCTCACCCCTTTTTTCTTCTTCACACAAAGTACTCAGTACAGTACGGATGCTCGAATCACTCCGGCCGCACTATGTGTGTAAACCATACCTGGGGGCTTCCTATACGGAAGCTAAATAGAATTACTTTCAGGGCTTCTTGCCTATCACATATGCGTTCTTTTTTCCATATGTACCTTTTCTTCTCCATTATATGCATCGATATGACTTAAGATGTGGCCATGCTGGGTTGCCTGGCTCTTGTGTTTATGCCCTACGTTCCTGTTAATTCGACTAGGGCATAAGGGGAGCACCTCTGCAATTGTCACTGCCGGTTGAGCCGGATGTGTACCTCAGACTGGGCTAAGCCGAAAGCTAGCGTTCTTGAGGGAATATTCGGTCGGGGAACAAAAGAAGTTTCTTTCATTTATTACAACGTGAACCCCCAGAAGTTTTGTATCCTGCGTCTCTGTTCGCAGTCCGGACATGTACATCGATGCATGCATACCCAGGGAAAGGAACCCATACCGGAACTATTCTCCCTGGAAGATGGTTCTTACTATCCATGTAATATAACATAACTAGTTGGGTACTTGTCTGTTCAAGCACTTATGACCCCTACGCCTGGTTTCCACGCATACCCCGGTTCTGTATAACTAAGCGGGTATTCGGATACACCCCGGACTGTCGGATCCGGGGGCTGAAGTGAAAAGGTCCTCCATGACAAATGATCTTTAATCCGGCTAGGGACTACATATGTCCATTGAATTACATAGTCACTTGGACTGATTGTATTCTTCCTCTATACCGTCCAACAGGCTAGCTAGCTTACGATCCTGTTGGGAGTACTTTGCGGCTAACGCTACCTGGTCATACACCAGACTCATGGGAATTTCTTGCCCATCTGGCCCCGCCGTCCGACTTCGGCCATATGGCTCGGGTCAAGCTTGGTATAGTGGGTCTTCACCATGGCCCGGACTTCCCTTGCACCTTGTCGGCAGGCTGACATCTTCCATAATCGGAAGCGCCGCCGTGCTCCTTGGAGCACATCCACGAGCTCCCCCATGCCTTTTGGCAGGGAGGTGGATGGCCACAAGGCCTGGGCAATACCCTGCATCACTTGCTGAGCTCGCTCGTGCAGCTGTGAGAGTTCTTGCGGTAAATCACCTGCAGACGCGGGCATCTCCTCTTCAGGGCGGCCCGTCAACATACCTACAGATATAAACTCTTTCAATATGCTTCCTCGCTGAGCTGTATTACAGTTCGTCTAGGCACTTACCATAAATGTCGCGATGAATCCTTCTGTTCTCCTTCACGGAGTCTACCAGCTGAGCGCGAACATCTCCTAATTCGACGCCCAGCCAGACATTGGCATCTTGAAGATCGTTCTTCTCCCGCCTAACTTGCGTAAGAACACGCTCGCCAGCTTTTGGCTGCCTTTGGAGATATGACTCGCTCTCTCCTAGGATCTCCGGATTCTCTCCGGGATTGTCCGCAGAATTTTCTATTAGATTTATCAAACAAGCCAATTACTAACTGGTACATTTCAATAACATTTCTCTATCGAGACATATGTTACCATATGAGGCCTTCTAGGACTCCTCTAGTTGGGCAACAGTGGCCCTCAGCTGGGTATTGCACTCCTCCAGCTCTTGAGACAATTGGGTATTCTTATCTATAAGGACCTGCGCATGAAATGATCCTTAAAATAATTGTTCCAACCGTTTCAAGTCTCAGGGGCTACTGCTATATATGCTTATCAAATTTTCTTACCCGTATATCTTTGGCATATTGGTCCATCGCTCAGGCGAGCCCGCCTTGAGCAGCTCGAATGTATGCATCCCCCGAATTGAAAGCATTAAAAGACTCTTCGGAAAAGATGTTATTGTGAAGTACGGCCCGTCGGCGCCAATGGTTCATAGCACTCTCTACTTCCGAATTCGTGGCAGAGAGCATTTTCCCATCCTCTATCGGAGGGCAATCCGTCCCCGGCCCCGCATTGGCCTCCTCTCTCGAAGCCGGTTCTGGAATCCGGCTCGTGGAGGCGTGATCGGCAGGGTCTCCGGATATAGTCCGGCGACTCCTCTTTCTGCCAGAACACCAAGGACGCTGTTACATTTCAAACACAAATAATCACAGAGCAGGTTTTTACCATACCTCTGTAACGGCGTTTCGGCCCTAACCGCCTTCCTCTTAAGCCTGCCCGATCCGGACGCCCTTTGCCGACGAGCCCCCAGGGGCTTGGCGCTGCATTCCGATGGTCGTCTCTATAGAAATGCGATGCTTTAAGCATGAGGCATGGCATCATAAAGGAGTCATTTTCAGAAGATATGGTTTCGGCTTTGCTTACACGCGATGCAGGTAGCAGTCCGGGATAGTTGGCCACAATAGCCACCGAGGCCCCATCGCATCTGGCCTGATAAAATATCCCGTTGACGAGCTCCACAGTAATATCCGGATCTTCTTCAAGTCCTGGATCTAAGGCCCTTCCGGGGTCCTCTGGCTGCGGGGAGGGGCTGTCGAATCCTTTTGCGGCCCTCCTTAGTTCCTGCTCGGAAATATCGAGTTAAATAATCATAACGAAGGACGCCGGAATGAATGGAGCGGGGGAAAGAGTGACGACTTACCCAGCTTGGGGGGTTGTACATGGGAAAACCATCCCGCGGTTTAATATGAAGAAATTCTTCTTCTTCTCCTTTATACAAATCGGACAATATCCTTGCCAGAGCCGTGGCGGAGTCCGGACCTTTACGACCGCAGCAGGTGGCATCGTCTTCCCCGTTGTAATGCCACATGGGCTTCCCCCGATATTGAAGCGACTACACTCCCCGCATTATGCATATTGCTATAACCTCGACTATTGTCAGCCCTGATTTGGCCAGTATCTTTATCCTGCTCATTAGGAAGTGTACTTTCTGCTATCCTCCTCTTGGGGACTGAGGGAGTCCTGGATTAGGGGGTGTTCGGGTAGCCGGACTATACCTTCAGCCGGACTCGTAGACTATGAACATACAAGATTGAAGACTTCGTCCCGTGTCCGGATGGGACTTTCCTTGGCTTGGAAGGCAAGCTTGGCGATGCGGATATTCAAGATCTCCTACCATTGTAACCGACTCTATGTAACCCTAACCCTATCCGGTGCCTATATAAACCGGAGGGTTGTAGTCCGTAGGCAATCAACTCCATACACAACAATCATACCATAGGCTAGCTTCTAGGGTTTAGCCTCCTTGATCTCGTGGTAGATCTACTCTTGTACTACCCATATCATCAATATTAATCAAGCAGGAGTAGGGTATTACCTCCATAGAGAGGGCCCGAACCTGGGTAAAAAACATCGTGTCCCTTGTCTCCTGTTACCATCTGGCCTAGACGCACAGTTCGGGACCCCCTACCCGAGATCCGCCGGTTTTGACACTGACATTGGTGCTTTCATTGAGAGTTCCTCTGTGTCGTCGCCTTTAGGCCCGATGGCTCCTTTTTTGATCAACAACGATACGGTCCAGGGTGAGACTTTTCTCCCCGGACAAATCTTCGTCTTCAGCGGCTCTGCTCTGCGGGCCAATTCGCTCGGCCACCTGGAGCAGATCGAAAGCTACGCCCCTGGCCATCAAGTCAGGTTTGGAAGCTTAAACTTCCTGGCTGACATCCGCGGAGACTTGATCTTCGAAGGGTTCGAGCCACGGCCAAGCGCGCCGCACTATCTCGAGGGGCACGATCTAGCTCTGCCCCCGGACAGTGTCCTGGAGGCCGCACACGCATCGGTTCCGACCCCTAACTTGGAGCCTATTGCGCCAATCGAGGATGAACGGTTGGACGTCACCTCATGGGCTGCGACCCCGAAAGCAATCGAGCCGAACGCTAGCCCCGCACTCTGCACTACCCATGACTCCGAGAATCCAGACTCCTCCCCGGACTCCGAACCCCCCGCGCCCCTGCCAATCGAATCTGATTGGGCGCCGATAACGGAGTTCACCACCATAGACATCTTTCAGCATTCGCCTTTTGGCAACATCCTGAATTCTCTTAAGTCTTTCTCTTTATCAGGAGAGCCCTGGCCGGACTATGGTCAGCGAGGGTGGAATACGGACAATGAGGAAATTCAAAGCCCACCCACCACCCACTCTGTAGCCATTGTCGATGATCTAACTGACATGCCTGACTTCAGCTCTGAAGACATCGACGGCATAGACGACGATGTAGGAGACGAACAGGAACCAGCACCTGTAGGGCGCTGGAAGGCCACCTCGTCATATGACATATATATGGTGGATACTCCAAAAGATGGAGATGGCAATGGAACAATGGGGGATGACGCCCCCAAGAAACAGCCGAAGCGCCGGCGTCCGCGGCGCCGCTCTAAATCCCGCCAAAGCAAAAACGGTGATTCCGGCACGGGAGATAATACTACCCCGGATAGCGCCGAAGAACACCCACCTCAGCAAGATTCGGCACAGGAAGATGGAGAAGCCAGCCCTCATGAGAGAGCGGCAGACCGAGAGGTTGAGGATGATAACTATACGCCTCCCTCCGAAGACGAGGCAAGCCTCGATGACGACGAATTCGTCATACCATCAGACCCCGCCGAACAAGAGCGTTTTAAACGCAGGCTTTTAGCCACGGCAAGCAGCCTCAAGAAAAAGCAGCAACAGCTTAGAGCTGCACAAGATTTGCTAGCTGACAGATGGACTGAAGTCCTTGCGGCCGAAGAGTACGAACTCGAACGCCCCTCCAAGAGTTACCCGAAGTGCAGGCCGCTACCCCGATCAGAGGAGGAAGTACCTACATCACCAGCGCATGACATGGCAGACCGGCCACTTCGTGGCCGCGACAGAGAGGCCTCTCGGCCCTCCACCCAAGCCATGCCCTGACGCCGCTCAACTAAGGCACGGGAAAATGCGCCCGACCTGCGAGACATACTGGAGGATAAGGCAAGACAAACAAGATCGATCTACGGATCATGCAGGCTCCCTACGGCATGTGACAATGATCTTCACTCCGGATACAACAAATCCGGCCGGGCCGAACACAACAGACATAGCTCTTCCGAGCTGCTTCGTGATATAGCCCAGTACAGAGGCGCCGCACACCCGCTATGCTTCACGAATGAATCAATGGATCATAATATCCCAGAGGGTTTCAAACCCGTAAACATCGAATCATATGATGGCACAACAGATCCGGCGGTATGGATCGAGGATTATCTCCTTCACATCCACATGGCACGCGGCGATGATCTACATGCCATCAAATACCTCCCTCTCAAACTTAAAGGACCGGTCCAGCATTGGCTTAACAGCTTGCCAGCAGACTCAATCGGTTCTTGGGAGGACCTGGAAGCCGCATTCCTTGACAACTTCCAGGGCACTTACGTGCGACCGCCGGATGCCGACGACTTAAGCCACATAATTCTGCAGCCAGAAGAATCGGCCAGACAATTCTGGACACAGTTCCTAACAAAGAAAAACTAGATAGTCGACTGTCCGGACGCAGAGGCCCTAGCAGCCTTCAAGCATAACATCCGCGACGAGTGGCTTGCCCGGCACCTGGGACAGGAAAAGCCGAAATCCATGGCAGCCCTCACGACACTCATGACCCGCTTTTGCGCGGGAGAAGACAGCTGGCTAGCTCACAGTAACAACTTATCTAAGAACCCTGGTAATTCGGATACCAAGGACAAAAGTGGCAGGACACGTCGGAATAAGCAAAAACGCCGCGTTAACAGCGACAGCAATGAAGACACAGCAATCAATGCCGGATTCAAAGGCTATAAATCCGGTCAGCGGAAAAAGCCATTCAAAAAGAATACTCAGGGCCCGTCCAGTTTGGACCGAATACTCGATCGCTTGTGCCAGATACATGGCACCCCCGAAAGGCTAGCCAATCACACTAACAGGGATTGTTGGGTGTTCAAGCAGGTAGGAAAGTTAAGGGCCAAAAACAGAGACAAGGTGCTGCACAACGACGACGAGGAGCCTAAGCCGCCGAACAACAATGGATAGAAGGGCTTTCCCCCACAAGTGCGGACGGTGAACATGATATACGCAACCCACATTCCCAAGCGGGAGCGGAAGCGTGCGCTACGGGACGTATACGCGATAGAGCCAGTCACCCCAAAATTCAACCCATGGTCCTCCTGCCTGATCACTTTTGATCGAAGGGACCATCCCACTAGCATCCGTCATGGCGGCTTCGCCGCATTGGTTCTCATGGACGGCGGCAGTAGCCTGAACCTGCTTTATCTGGATACAGTGCGAAAAATGGGTATAAATCTCTCAAGGATTAAGCCCACAAGAACGACCTTTAAAGGCGTTATACCAGGTGTAGAAGCCAACTGTACAGGCTCAGTAACACTTGACGTGGTCTTCGGATCCCCGGACAATTTCCGAAGCGAAGAGTTAATCTTCGATATAGTCCCGTTTCGCAGTGGCTACCATGCCCTGCTCGGACGAACCGCATTCGCAAAATTCAATGCGGTGCCGCACTACGCATATCTCAAGTTCAAGATGCCAGGCCCTCGAGGAGTAATGACGGTCAACGGAAACACCGAACGCTCCCTCCGTACGGAGGAGCATACGGCGGCTCTCGGAGTGGAGGTACAAAGTAGCCTTCTCAGGCAATTCTCCAGTCCAGCCATTAAAAAACCAGACACTGCCAAGCGCGCCCAGAGTAACCCATGGCAGGACCGCCTGGCACCCTCTGAGCAAGGTAGCAATGCGGCCCCAACCCCAGCTTTCGCGACATAGCGAAACCAGTACCTCGCTTACATAACTACGCCCTTGAAATACCATGGGCACAGGGGAAGGGGCACAATAACGGCATGCCCAAAATACGGCTTAAAATGTACTAGGGGCTGCCGGATTCTTTTTTTAGTTTTTTCTTACTTTCAGGACTCCATACTTCGGACGACCTGTTCAGCAATTCGACTGCCGCACAAACGATGCAAGATCCAGGGAGGCAGACAAGCCATGCCGCATTATGGAACTCCCAGGTGGTCTCTATTACGAGCAGTATACCTATTTTAAATACAATTCCGCGGCCTGCCCCTGGCCAGGACATACTGAATAGTCAAATATCTTTTGCTTACCGCACTATTTGTATCGTTCGGCTTTGATAAATAGCCTCTCTATAAACAATGCATAGCTTTTTGTCTATTTTTTGCATTACTCTCTTTTATATATGTTCATTAATGACATGTTGCACCCGTACACTATGGTACGACAAGTACGCCAGGGGCTTCAGTACCCTTTAATATGGTGTGAGAAGTCCGTACACTTTCACAAGTGCGGCACCCCGAACTTATAGCACTATATGCATCGGCTCCGAATCATGACTTGGGTCAATAGTTGGGTTTGCCCGGCTCCTATGTTTTGGTGCCTTACGTTCCGCTCTATCGGCTAAGGTAGCACTAGGAGAACCACTGCGATTGTGCCCCGATTGAGCTGGGTTAAGCACCTCAGTGGAGAAAGCTAAAACTAACTGTCATGATGAGGCGAGAGACCGGTCCCTGTTCGAGAGGTTTTTCGAGTCCCTAAAGGCTTATGCCGCTTCGAGCGAGGAGCTGGATAACCCCGGCCAAGGCGTGGATAGCGCCCCGAACTCGGTCTTCCGAACTAGGGGCTTTGTCGAAATTTAAAATTATAAAGTTCTATGGCTAAGTGAGAGTGTTCAAGCATTATAGTCCGATTGCCTGGTTCGTTGTGCTGAGCGCCTCCCTCGAAGGACCCAACCATGGGAAAAAGAGCGCTCAGGTTTATCCCGAACACCCCAGCACTAGTGGCATGGGGGCAGAAGCCGACGACTGGCCATCTCTCAATTTTTGATAAACGGCCGCACAGAAAATAATATTTTAAATTCAATAAGCATTTCTTAGCGCATATGAACAAGTTTTCAGCGCACAGGATAAACACGAGCGAGTTCATTCAAAAATTACATCCTTGGTACATTCATCCGCCACAAGGCGGGCACCCGGAAGAACATCCTTATAGTAGTTCTCAGGCTTGCGATGCTCCTTCCCCGGCGGCGGCCCGTCCTTCACAAGCTTCTCACCGTCCAGCTTACCCCAGTGCACCTTTGCATGGGCAAGGGCCCGACGGGCTCCTTCGATGCAGACGGAGCGCTTGATGACCTCGAGCCTGGGACAGGCCTCCACCAGCCGCCGCACCAGCCCGAAGTAGCTCCCAGGCAGGGCCTCTCCGGGCCACAGCCGAACTATGAAGCCCTTCATGGCCTGTTCGGCTGCCTTGTGGAGCTCGACCATCTGTTTTAGGTGGTCGCTCAAGGGCACAGGGTGTCCGGCCTCAGCATACTGAGACCAGAACACCTTCTCCGTCGAGCTTCCCTCTTCAGCTCGGTAGAATGCGGCGGCGTCGGATACGCTGCGGGGAAGATCTGCGAATGCCCCTGGAGAACTCCGGATTCGGGTAAGTAACAAGTAGTTTACTTTTATATTTCTGCTTTGCATAAAGAACGCCTTACCCGCTGCTATCTTTTTCATCTCCTCCAACTCTTGGAGGGCCTTTTGGGCTTCGTCCTTGGTAGACTTGGCAGTCTCAAGGGCCGCCGCAAGCTCGGACGCTTGGGTCTTTGACTCAAGCTCCAAACTCTCATGTTTTTTCATGAGAGCCCGAAGCTCTTGCTGTACCTCGACGACCTGAGCCCCATGTTTCTCTCGCTCGGTGCGCTCCGCGGCCGTTTTCTTTTCGGCCTCGGACAGCGTCTGCTTGAGGGTTGCCACCTCAGTCGTGGCCCCTACAAATAAGCAGTGCAATCCTGTTATTTTTTTCAATCAAGCCTCTCTATAGGCACTTTTTGTGTAAGGTATTTCCTACCTTCTTTTTCCTCGAGCTGCCGCTTGGCAAGGCCGAGCTCTTGCTCGGTCCGCTCGAGGTCCTTTTTCAGGACACCCACCTCCGCGGTCAGTGCGGCGGTGGATAGAAGCGAAGCCTGCACACGCATATTGACTATTTATTGTTAGACTCCTGCGAAATTTACTAGATCCTCTATTCGGCTCTTCTTTCCGAACGCCAAACAGAGCATCAGGGGCTACTGTCTATGCAGTACTATTTTTATATATTTTTACTTACCTCAAAGCCTGTTAGAAGGCTAGCGCAAGCTTCAGTCAGTCCGCTCTTGGCGGACTGAACCTTCTGGATCACCGTACTCATAATAGTATGGTGCTCCTCGTCGATGGAGGCGCCGTCAAGCACCTCCAGCAGATTGTCCGGCCCCTCCGGTTGGACGGAGGCCGCCGACTCAGAAGACTTGCTCCTCCTGGAAGGAGTTTGCCTACCGCATTCCGGAACTGTTGAAGATTCCGGCGCGGTGTCCGGCATAAAGCCGGACTTGGAGCCCTGGGGGTCTTGTCCCCTTTACTCCTGGAGTCCGGGAGGTCGCCTTGCAGCTCCTCCAGGACCACCTCCTCCTGCCCTGGAACTCGTTGAGACATTGGGCGGAACTGAGTTCACGTCCGATGAATCCAGGGAGCCGCTCGACGACTCGCTGAGTTCGGCCCGGGGTGGGCTGCATGATTATATTCGACATTAGGGAAAGCTGTGCAACAAAAGGAATATCATGAGTTACCCTGGTATCCAAATACTTACGATTTCGCCGGACGCCTGGCCCTGTCCGGCCACTCCTCTTCGTCCTCGTCGGCGTCAGGGGCGTAGTCCGACGGAAGGGTTTTCCTCTTCTTGGACCTTTCGGCCCCCCTACTGGGGCGGCCTTCCTCTTCTTTCCTCCCCCCGCTGGAGGGGGAGAGGTTTCTTCTTCCTCCTCGTCGTCTCCATAGGAGGAGTGCGTCTCGGACTCGTCGGATGACATGTCTGACCCCACCACATTACGGGCACTCTTTCGAGTCCCCGTGGTCTTCTTCTTCTTGGCCTTCTTTTCCGGCACCACATAAGGCGCTGGAGCCAGTAGCTTCACTAGTAGAGCTGGGGCTGGGTCTTCGGGCAGAGGAGCCGGACAGTTAATCGGTCTGGATATCGCCCGCCAAGCCTGTCAAAGGTAAGGGAGTTTAGATCCCGCATAGAGTTAAACTATGAAAAAAGCTGAACATCCTGTAAAAGGTGAAGATAGCTTACCTCGCTAGCGTGACGCTGCGAGCTGTATCCGCGGTCCTCATAAGCGGATGCGGGAGCCCTGGCACCTTTGATTAGCGCCTTCCAGGCGTCTTCATATGTCGTGTCAAAGAGCCTGTTAAGGGTTCGGTGCTATGCCGGGTCGAACTCCCATAGAGTGAAGTCCCGTTGTTGACACGGGAGGATTCGGCGAACGAGCATGACCTGGACTACATTTACATGCCTGATTGGCTTTTTTACCAGGGACTGGATGCATGTCTTCAGTCCGGTCACCTCTTCCTCATTACCCCATGATAGGCCCGTCTCTTTCCAGGACATGAGCCGCGTGGGGGGTCCAAATCGGAACTCGGGGGCTGAGATCCATTTCGGATCACGTGGCTCGGTGATGTAAAACCACCCGGCTTGCCACCCCTTTAGGGTCTCTACAAAGGAGCCCTCGAACCACAGGACGTTGGCAATCTTGCCCGCCATGGCTCCTCCGCACTCCGCCTGGATGCCGCACACCACCTTGGGCTTGACGTTGAAGGTCTTGAGCCAGAGGCTGAAATGGGCGCGGATGCGGAGGAAAGCCTCGCACACGACGATAAACGCCGAGATGTTGAGGATGAAGTTCGGGACCATATCGTGGAAATCCAGGCCGTAGTAGAACATGAGCCCCCGGACGAATGGGTGAAGTGGAAAACGCCGTCCGCGGAGGAATTGGGGAAGGAATAATACCCTCTCGTGGGGCCTTGGGGTGGGGAGGAGCTGCCCCTTCTCGGGAAGCCGGTGCGTGATGTCTTCGGACAAATATCCGGCTTCCTAAGCTTTTTTACGTCACCCTCCGTAACGGAGGAGACCTTCCACTTGCCTCCCGCTCTGGACATCGCTGGAGAAGGTCGAGGTGGGAAGTGCGGGCTTGGGCGCTGGAGCTCGGGTGCGCAGGAGATGGATAGGCAGGGGAGGAAGAAGGCGTAGGTAAAAAGGGTGGATCCTTATCCCCTTATATGGGCGGATGTGGTTATGCGTCCCTACCTGCCTAATAAAACTCGCTTGCCTCCCAATCGCCATGGTAAATGGCGCGGTTAGGGTTACCCACGTCCGTATTGATGAGAATCCCGTAAAAAGGGCACATGATCTCTGCTTTGACAAGAAGTGCCAAGGAAGCCGCCTCGCAAAACATGCTGAGGTGGAAGAGTAAAAACGATTCGAGTAAAGAACTTGGCCATAGGGTGATGACGCCCTGCGGAATACGTCAGCAGATTTGATTTGTGTTAATATTATTCTCTCTATGGCAATATGTGGAAACTTATTTTGCAGAACCGGACACTACTCTTGGTGTTTACAATCTTCTATGAAGGACTTGGAGGAGGAAACCGCCTTGCAATGCCGCAGACAATTTGCGTGCCGGACTCGTCGTCATTGAAGCCTGGTTCAGGGGCTACTGAGGGAGTCCTGGATTAGGGGGTGTTCGGGTAGCCGGACTATACCTTCAGCCGGACTCCTGGACTATGAAGATACAAGATTGAAGACTTTGTCCCGTGTCCGGATGGGACTTTACTTGGCGTAGAAGGCAAGCTTGGCGATGCGGATATTCAAGATCTCCTACCATTGTAACCGACTCTATGTAACCCTAACCCTATCCGGTGCCTATATAAACCGGAGGGTTGTAGTCCGTAGGCAATCAACTCCATACACAACAATCATACCATAGGCTAGCTTCTAGGGTTTAGCCTCCTTGATCTCGTGGTAGATCTACTCTTGTACTACCCATATCATCAATATTAATCAAGTAGGAGTAGGGTATTACCTCCATCGAGAGGGCCCGAACCTGGGTAAAAAACATCGTGTCCCTTGTCTCCTGTTACCATCCGGCCTAGACGCACAGTTCGGGACCCCCTACCCGAGATCCGCTGGTTTTGACACCGACAGGGACCCTGAGGGCGCCAACTTCGGCGTACCTTCCGCGGAGCATTACTAAAATCAGGGAGACCCGTCCAGACTGGATCCGGGAGGGGAACGTCCTTAACATAAAACCACTCTGAGGGCCAGTTTTCGGGTGCCTTCTTGGGAGTACCGAATAGGTATCCGGTCTCGGTGATGCGCCATACTTCGGCTCCACCCACTTGACATATGGATTCCCCCTGGCTGCGAGGGACGAGGCAGAACAATTTCTTCCATAAACTGAAGTGAGCCTCGCAACCCAGAAATAGTTCACAAAGGGCAACGTATCCCGCTATATGCAGCACTGAAGAAGGGGTGAAGTTGTGCAGCTGGAGGCCATAAAACTCCAGGAGCCCACGAAGGAATGGGTGGATTGGAAACCCGACGCCTCTTAACAGATGCGGGATGAAGCATGTTCGCTCTCCCGGGGATGGATTGGGAGATCTCTCTGCTTGCTCCCCACCATTATAGGTGGCTAGTCCGGCTCGGATGGGAACCATGAAAGTCGGTGGAAGAAACCCTTGGGTCTGTGACTCTATCAAACGGCTTTGAGGAACGGAACACTCTTCCCAGTCGCCTGGCTTGGAGCAAAGGGAACGAGAAGAAGTGTTGCGGCGACTGGCCATGTTGGAATGGTTTTTCCGGAGTGCTCTGTTGGATGCTTGCTCAAGGGAAGAAGGTGAGGTTGGATCTGAAGATCCTCGTCCCTTCAAATAGACGGTTTGCTTGCAGGGCTGGGGTGGCAAATGCAAAAATGCCTTAGCTCCTCGTATTCGCTCGACACGTGGAGACGGACATTATTGAAGCACGGAAGCCAAGGAGTACATCATTGATGGGAAGCTGGATACTGTTCGCTGCAACAGGTACTTTGGAGTATTCCAAGATGGAACCCGCCTTGCAATGCCGAAGACAAACTGCGCGCCAGACTCATCTCCATTGAAGCCTGGTTCAGGGGCTACTGAGGGAGTCCTGGATTTGGGGGTATCCGGACAGCCAGACTATATGCTCCAGACGAACTATTGAAGCGTGAAGATACAAGACTCAAGACTTCGTCCCGTGTCCAGATGGTACTCTCCTTTGCGTGGAAGGCAAGCTTGGCGATCCGGATAATAGATTTCCTTGTTTGTAACAGACTTTGTGGAAACCCTAGCCCCCTCCGGTGTCTATATAAACCGGAGTGTTTAGTCCTTACAGACACAATCATAATCATCATAGGCTAGCTCCTAGGGTTTAGCCTCTATGATCTCGTGGTAGATCAACTCTTCTAATACTCGTATCATCAAGATCAATCAATTAGGAAGTAGGGTTTTACCTCCGTCGAGAGGGCCCGAACCTGGATAAAACATCGTGTCCCTTGCCTCCTATTACCATTAGCCTTAGACGCACAAATCGGGACCCCCTACCCGAGATCTGCCGGTTTTGACACCGACACCAAGTGCCGATCATAAACTCTCATCTCTCTCATTACATTATTTGCCATCCACCTCTCATTTTCCTCTACCCCACGTCTAAAATGATTTCCGAAAAGATTTGCCTTTTCTTCGCCCCTCTCCCGTTCGTCTTTCTTGTTTACCTTTTGTGTGCTTATCTCGCTCCTATGGCTAGTCCTCAACTCGAAAGCAATGCTCAAAACAGATCTACTCGAAAGCAATGTACTGTTGTGCTTCTTCGCAATTTTCATGCAGGCGTTACTCCATGGAATAGATATGTTCTAGATACCATTACAGGAGGACATTTCTTGGGGAGCCATACTTTTGATTCTTATAATGGTATGATAGATTTGTTAGGCCCCTCACCTCTTTTGGTTAACGGTACTACTTTAACTTTGGAGCATGTGATGCAAAGACTTGATATTGTTGAGAATAAAATTGCTACTGTTGAGTTGATTGAAAATTTGGATAAAAAATTTATAAGCAGATTACGCAATATGGATCTAAAGTAGGGGTTACCTTAAAGAATCTTAGGGAAAAGGAACCAATAGTTAATGAAAGGATAGATCAAGATTCTACTAGAATTGGAGAACTAGAAGATATTATTACCAACCACGCTTCTGCTTTTTCTTCCATTAAAACTACTCAAAATCTACCTCCTACTAATATTGCCAAGTTTACTTATGTTCCTAAGAATAAGGGTGAATCTTATAGTAAAGACAATGAAGATCTCAAATCAATTAGTATTTTTTTGACTATGTACAGTAGGGTAAAACCCCACAACAATTTTTATAGTAGGCTAAATCAATTAGTATTCACCTCAATTTATTCGACATTATTAAGGAACCTATTGTCACGAATGAATTTCTTGATTTCTTGCCTAGGAGTTCGATCATTTATAAAACCAAAGAATCTCCTAAGAGTCATAAGTGTGTAACTGAAGATTTGCACGCCAAAAATGATAACACTCAGATCTATTCATGCTTTATGCCTAGCTAAGGGCATTAAACAATAGCGCCTGTTGGGAGGCAACCCAAGTTTTTTTTTGCTTTTTAGGTTCTGTTTTGCAATAAATATTTCATGTAGCCTCTGGTTAGATGTGGTTTTCTGTTTTAATTAGCGTTTGTGCAAAGTAAGACTTTGGGATAGCTTACGGTGATAATTGATTTGATCTTGCTGAAAAACAGACACTTTTTCGCCCAGGAAAACAATTCTGATTTTTAGCCGAAGAGTGATCTTTAGTTGATTCTTTTTTCAGAAGATTAATAAACAAATTGTTTAGGCTGTCCTAATTTTGAGGATTTTTCGAGTTATAGAAGTATTCGAAATATCCAGATTGCTACAGACTATTCTATTTTTGACAGATTCTTTTTCTATGTGTTGTTTGCTTATTTTGATTTATCTATGGCTCGTATCGGGGGGTATGAACCATGGAAAAGTTGAAATACAGTAGATATTAAGCCAATATAAATAAATAATGAGTTCAGAAAAGTACCAAAAGGGATTATTTATTTTCTTATACTAACAGAGCTTATGAGATTTTCTGTTGAGTTTTGTGTTGTGAAGTTTTCAAATTTTGAGTAAGGATCACTACAAAAAAAAATACACTTCCGTGATGATACGTGTTTGTCACAGTAGGTCGCGTTTTTTTCATGCATGTACATTCATGATGATTTTATGACAGAATCAAGATAGTCATACCTGTGCTGTCGTAGAAGTGTTCCATCACATTACCAAAATTATCATCACGAAAGTGTCCACTTCCATGACGATAAATCGCGTGTCACAGAAGTGCTTTCATCAAGGGTGACTGACATGCGGCATCCACCGTAATGGAACGCCGTTAAGCTATCGGGTCGGGTTTTGGATCCCATAACCCGTTAACAACCCCGACTAATGGGGATTTTCCATGTGTAAAATCATCATTGGCTGGAGGAAACACGTGTCGGCTCACCGTTGGGACAGATGTCATCCGCTCGTTGGACCGAAGGCGCCTATGATACGGCGACACGTGGCACGGCCCAACAAAGGCCCATTCCTGTGAAAAGGCTGGCCCGTTTGACTTAGTCAAAAGGTGGCGGTCCGGCCCACGGAAAGCCTGTTAGCGGCCTGTTCGCATATAGCCCATTTACAGCCCGCTAACCCAGGGCCCGTTACGCCCTATCCAAATTAGGCCCAGTAGCGTCATCTAGGCCGTCCAATATGATTCCAGCCTGTTTTAACTTCCGGCCCATGTGTGGCCCATGACTTCTTTCGGCCCATGTGAGGCCCTTTGTAACTCTTGGCCCATTAACGGCCCGTGGTGAAACTGGCCCGTAATGAACAGCGTATCACTTTATACCCATTAACGGCCCCTTATTCTATTGGGCCGTTGCAGCCCAAGTTATCTTTGGGCCTTCTCAGGGCCCATTGATTCTTGGGCTCATTTGCAGCATTCGGTTACATACGGCCCATTACTGTCATTTTCTGCTTGTGGGCCTAATTCAGCTCGTCGTTACAGTCGGCCCATTTGCGGACCGTTAATACGTTGGGCCATTTTCATGTAAAAAAACCCGTAGGGCTGTTTTCATAGAGTTATCAAATACGGTCTATTAACGACCCATTATGGTCCATGAATAGTATGGCCCATGATTGGCGAAATGATGATACGCCCCGTAGAAGGCCCATGGATCTACGACCCGTATGAGGCCCATGGATCTACGGCCCGTATGAGGCCCATGGATCTACGGCCCGTAGAAGGCCCATGGACCCTACGGCCCGTAGAAGGCCCATGGACCCTAAGGGCCGTATAGAAGGCCAATGGTTCCTACGGCCCGTATAGAAGGCCAATGGATCCCACGGCCGGAAGAAGGCCCATGGATCATACGGCCTGCAGGAGGCCCATGGTTACAACAATCCGTGTGTTGCCATGATTATTTTGGACTAGTTACCAAAAATAGGCTATTGTGGCCACTAGAAAAACAAAGAAAAAGTTCTGAAGTGACTACAAGAAAACAACTAAACAAGACAGTAAGAAAATAAATAAGCAAGCAATTAACGCTAGCCTATTACTGCTATTACACATATTACATCCACTGGGCATCAAAGTTCGCCACCAGTGCAAATATAGGGAACAAAGAAGCATATTACATACACTGGCCGTCAAAATTGGCTACCAGTGCAAATAAACGTGGCAGCAAAACAAGAGCATAACTGAAACAACTTTAGAAGAGCTCAAGAAACGTTATCCTGGGTATCCACCATGCTGGCAATAAGCTTAGCAAGCTGATTAACTTTGTCCTGTTTGGCGCTAAAATCCTCCAACGCTTGCTGTTGCACCAGAAAGTATGCATCTGAATGCTCCAGGGACTTCCACAGTCCTTCCGCTTCTTGTCGCAACACAACTGATAAATGTCTTTCAGCTTGTAGTTGAGACTCAAGAAACCGAAATGGTTCAGACAGTGAGTTTGAATAGCTTGTGCAAGCAGTAGTGGGCAGTAACTCGAACACTAAACCAAGACAGGACTTTGGGGTTGTCTCGCTGTCTTCAAGATAGTCTTCCTTAGTTGTTTTATCAGCTTTGTTGGAGACCAACAAGGATGTGTCATTATCCTGAACCTTATCTGCATTACTTCCTTTACCATTGCTTAATAAGGCACTCTTCCCCAATATTCTGTCAGCATTCTAAAAGAAGAAACAACCAGACACATAACAAGTTTAGCATATACTAGTATATGAAACTCATTTCGGTGAACCACTTCATTAGTAAGGTGGACAGGATTAAACTACCAAGTCTTCTATTGCCAAGTACTAGTACATAATAAAAGCATCAAACAAACATATATCTATGTCCTATGGTCACTTCATTGTCTTTCCAAGTCAAAATAGAGACACGGTTCAAATCATATCAGTTCAAGACAAAGCAGCAGTGAAAGAATACAAAGCGTGGGAAACTACACGGCATGTACTATTATATGGAACTCATTTCGGTGAACCACTTCATTAGTAAGGTGGACAAGATTTAAGATGGGTACCATAGGTCTACATGTACAACAACACTATTGGCTCTGTTGTGATGCTAGTAATGTGCATGATATGAAAGTTAACTGTATACACAATTGAAATTGAAATCAACACAGCTATTGATAAGAGCAAACCAGTTAAAGAAACATGCGTGAACATACCTGCTATGCCATTGGAGTTTCGATTGGATCCATCAATTTAAAAATAAGTTTGTACGAGTAAATACAGTGATACAAGAGGAAAGCAATCATAGTTAAAAAAGGCGCGCCTAAGCGAGCGCTTAAGCACGCCTAGGCTCTAGGCGTTGGCAAAATGCATTGCGCGTAACTACGCTTAATCTATGCATAACTGCGCATAAGCATGCGCTTTGGTCAGTAAAGCGCAAGGCGGTGGCAAAATGCACAATTAACGCCTAGCGCTTTTTTGAACTATGATAGCAATGGAATCTTAAATTAGAACAGTTGTTCTTCAGGTTTAGGCACTTGTTCTACATGAACAGAGTATAGTAAGACGCAAGAATATAATACTTAAAAATAGAAAATGAGCTCATAGACCTTACCACATTCTTGGTTCGGGACCAGTACAAAACAAGGCTTTCCCAGTCATCGTCCAGTAATGTGTCTCAGGAGAACGTAAGGGAATTTGATGAGTTTCTTTGCCGGTGAAGTATGTTTTCTTCAGGTAATTCTGATACTGCCACCAAGCATTCTTGAAGATAGCAGAGGTATTAGCACAGGTTACCTCATCTTGAGTTTCCAAATCGGTCCTTTTCTATAGAGAAAAATGGGAAAATTTGCTATATTATAACCATCATGGAGGTAGGATGTATGGGATGAAGCAAAGTAATTGCCATGAATAACATTACTTACACATAACTCCTGGACAAACACCTGCAACTGGCATTTTCCTTCATATTCAGTATAATATTTCCAAGATGGTAAGATACGAATATACGATTTAACAACATCAAATGCGATAGATGCTAAACTACGACTAGCTGGTTGTGCTTCCTCCACTGGAATAGGCGTACTAACTGGTGGAGTTGGGGTTCGCTGTGATAGTACTGGCCCTTTGTGACACCCCAAAATTTTGACCTTGTTTTAATAAATTAAAATTTTGCCAGGAGATTAAAACTTTTATTTTCTGGGCTCCCTTTTTATTTTTGAACCATTTTTATCCCTTGTTATTATGGAGTTTTTTCCCCAAAGTGAAAACTTTGCAAAATATGTTATTGGACTTGTTTAACCTCTCAAGAAAAACTCTTCTTTTATTAGTAGAACTAATTACATAATTAATTTGCCTGATCTTTATTTTCTTAAAAATTGGTTTTCAAGGTTACATGGCCATATTTGAACTACAACCATTTGATAAATTCACTTAAAGTTCCAACCAAAATTTGGAGATGTCATGTGATGTTTTTAAATCACTTTTATGCAAAAATATCTTTTATACATGTAATATTTTGAGCTCTGCATCAATTTTTCTTCTCTGGTCCAGAGTGCAATTTTTCACTACAACTCATTTAAATATTTCTTTCTAGCCTCCACCAAAATTATGGGATGTTGGTAGTAGCTTATGATTCAACTTTATGCAAAAAAACCCAATGATGTTATTTGAAGTTTGTGAGTGAATCACCTCATTTTCATTCTGTTCCAACAAGTCCAACCCATTTTTTGGATTTTATTTCATTTATTCTATTCCCCAAAATATTTCTGTCAATTATTTTAAGCCTAGGTGATTTGCAAAGCAAGTACCTAATTTCCTTTGAGTTTTGATCTCAAACCAACTCCTCTGGATAGTCCTTAGCACCCACAACCTAGGACCATCAAGATCCACTCTTCTTCTTTTTAAAATTTTCAAGTTTCAGCCTCTGCAAGTTTGGACCAGATTTGTCAAATTTGGTGAAATTCATATCTTCTCTTCTCCAAAAATTCTACCAAAATTCAGGCAGCCTCCAGGTGCAATGAGAGGCCACCCCACCAAAATTCAGATCAAGGAAAGTTCTCCACATGCAAAAATCATTCTGTCGAACACTTGGCCGGCACTGGTTCCCTGCATTTTCAGAAAATTCAGAGTTTCAGAGTTCAGTGTCGTTTTTCCTTCGTCAGAGTTCAGTCACGCGTCAACAGTGCGCCTGGCGCGTTGCGCACAGCCCCTCCTCCCTGTCCGGAGCATCGCACGCATGCTTGGCCAGTTCCTGGCGTCGGTGGCACGCTGGCCCGCCCTCGCCGGCGTCTTCTGCGGCGTCAGGACCTCCCGTGGCGGCCGACTGAAGGCACCCTACGGCACAACGCCATTCTGCACCGCCCAAGCCACCTGGGAGCTCTGCGTGGCCGTCTCCCTTACCAGCGCACGCAGCACCGTCGCCGTGGCCTGGCACGCGCAGGGCGCGCTCCCTGCCGCCGACGTGCCGCACGGTCGTTCTGTTGGGACAGGCCGTAACCTCCTCCCCCTTGCTGAGTTACACACCGGGATGGGCTCGTTACTTCATCTAGTCGATGCTCAAGCCCCTAATCCAACTGCCTAACCACAGCGCCGCCGTAATCACTCGCCGGACTTATACCATTCACGGCAACCGCCTCGGGCCGGCTATATAGAGCGCCCCCAAGCTCACTCTCGCCCCCGCACACCTCCACCACCACACTGGACCCCGCCCAGCAACTGGAAGAGCCTCGAGGGGCCCTTCTTCCTCGACTCCGGCCGCCTCGTTCTGCCTCGGCCTCCGTCTTGATTCACTCCGGTGAGACCATCCCCGGCGCTCAAACTTCGTCAGTAACCTCCTCGAGCAACCAGAGAGCTAACCCCCACTTCGATTCGATCCTTGCAGCCCTCCTTGGCGAGCTCCATCAACGCCCGAACCACCGTCCGCCGGAGCAAGGGCCGCCGTCGACGTGGTGCTCGCCGGCGACCACCACCACCACCCACCGACGCGGAAGTACACGGTGAACACGTTGGTAACCTCCGATCCCCCTGCCTCCCCGTGGATCACCGCCGGAGACCACCGCGGCTCTCAGGCACCGGCGAGCTCTGCCGCCTCTTTAGAAATTTCAAACCTGACGGGCGGGACCCGCCTGTCAGCCTCTCTGATCTTTTAAACGAACCATTTTCTGAAAACGTCTTGGGCCAAAATGCGTCTCCTCTCTGGGCCGGCGTACTCTCAATCAAAGCATTTTCTGTTTTTATAAGTTAACCCCTGGGAACTTTCTGTTTTATTACAGATGAGTCCCTAGATTAAAACTCTTATAACTTCTAAACAGAAAATGATTTTTGATTGATTCTTTTTCTGTCCTCTTTAAATTTTTGTCTAGTTTTTATCATATTTATTTGAAAAAAGTTCGAACAACTTTTTTGTGCTGTTTTGAAATTGTGTGGTAATTCAAATTTATTGAAAATAGGATTTTGGAGAGAGGAAGAAAACTTTCAAAAGTTTTGGAGAGCACCCCCACCTCTCCACACCTTGAAGGCAAGCGTTCTGAACCCTGGCATAATATTTCTGATGTGTTAGTTGATACGATTATAGCACCACCTCATTTCCGAGAACTCATTATTTTATGTGGTGATACGATCATTTGCATGAGTGCATATTTGTGATTTTCCTTGCTGTTGTGAATGTATATACTTGTGATGGTAATCATCCTCATGTGCCTTGCATGCATGCCGGAAAGGAATCTGGGAAAGCCTCTGCCTTGGGTAGGAGTGAGCTTGTCGCCGGTCCCCGTCGGGACGGTTATGTCCGGTATAGCATAGTAAGGTATAATGGGTGGTGATTTCGTCGGTTGAAATAAATTTGATATACATGTCATGCAGGGAACTCATAAGCCTCCTGAGTCGGCCATAGATCGAGTCTTGTTCCGGTAACCCCCATACTTGTTTCGTACTGCCACTGGTCCCTACCGTAGGTGGGGTATGGTTCAGTAAGTTGTTAACCCTTGTCTTGGCACACACCGTATGGAGAGGCCATGGTGGAAGATACCGGTTGTAGCCGGTAGGCATGCCACCTGGTCCGGGGGCATGGGTGTATCCGGTTGGGACCGAGAGGGGGGCACCCCTTAGAGCGCGCGATAGAAATTTGATCCCATGCTACGCGAGGTTGTAGCCTCCCCACTTAGAGTTTTGCTTAACAGGTGTCATGGGTGATTCCAGACACGAGTAAAAGCTGGTGTGTGCAAGTCAGGTGTGTTTCAATTAAAAGACCGTAGACGGAATTAGTCCGATGGACTAAAGGAATCCGTTACTCATGGGTAAAGAGTACACTCTCTGCAGAGATATTAAACCTATTCGAATAGCCGTGTCCATGGTTAAGGACTACAGTCTGGGATGGGTCAAGTGTCGGTCTTAGTTTCGGTCTTCGGAGGAGAAACTACTAACCCGAATATTGATTATGACTTGTGATATATGATGGTTATGATTATTATCATTATGGACTAGCCGTTTGCATTGTTTGAAATAATGAATATCCCTGGGACGGCACCACCTCCTGGATATCCACTATGATTATGTTTATATATATAAGCCCTTTAGGTGGCGTCGCTCAGACGCCCGACTATGGCATGTTTGTTATTTCATTTTCGTATAAGCCCTTTATGTGGCGTCGCTCAGACGCCCGACTGTGGCAGGTTCGTTATTTCATTTACTTACAAGCCCTTTATGTGGTGTCGCTCAGACGCCCGACTGTGGCATGCTTGTTATTTTATTTACTTCATAAGCCCTTTATGTGGTGTCGCTGAGACGCCCGACTGTGGCATGCTTGTTATTTTATTTACTTCGTAAGCCCTTTATGTGGTGTCGCTCAGACGCCCGACTGTGGCATGCTTGTTATTTTATTTACTTCATAAGCCCTTTATGTGGTGTCGCTGAGACGCCCAAGTATGGCATGCTTGTTATTTATTTACCTTATAAGCCCTTTATGTGGTGTCGCTAAGACGCCCGATTGATGCATGCTCACTTTTACTATCCTTTCGAGACATCGCTTCAGACATCCGATCGGTGCATTTTATTACTATTCTATCATTACATTTTCCTGTTGCATATAAATAACCTGCTTGCATGCATCGGGATTTTATTTTCATGATGAATGTTATGATTATAGAATATTTTCAGACCATGATTATCGTTTGCTATATTATACCTGTGTTCTTAATGTTTGCGAGTACATTCAAAGTACTCACAGGCTTGTCCCTAGCTATTGTCTTGGCCAGATTGCTTGCTTGGAGAGGAGCGTTGCGATGACAGCCTCGGAACCTAAGCAACGGTGATAGCAGCATCGCGAAGATAGGAGTTAACCTGGTAATATGTTCCTGTGGGAAATGGAGTCCCATAGACCATGGTGAACCACAAACCGCTTCCGCCATCGACCACTAGAAACCAATTGTTGTACTCACAGACCCGAATGGTCTTGTACTACACATTTTGTATTTTTGCTTGGAATTTCTGTATCAAGTTGGTGCCTCATCAGCTAACAGTAATCCTGGGGCTGGTGAGCACAACGGCCATTTTCTGGAAATTAATACCCGGAAAACCGGTCGCGACAGACTTGGTATCAGAGCCAGGCTGACCAATGGCTAATCCTGTCTTAGCCGGGTCTAGAAACTTAGGCAAACCAACCCACCAGGACATAACCAAACCCCAGCCAAGCTTCTCGTGCAAGATAGCCACACAGTGACCCAACACCTTTTGGCAGTCGATGCCCAACCTATCAACTAACCTGTCGCTCATGCGCCAGTGACCGAATCCTGAATAGTCTTTTCGCAAGCGTGCAAAGGAAGACTCCGTCCCCTTTTCTATAAAAGGGCACGCTGGCCTCAACCCAACACTGCACAACCTCTACCCAAACCGAGCCACAATGCCTGGCCCCGTCGTGCACAATGAGACCACAGCAACCAACCTTCGAGGCTTTGTGACCATACTCGCAAACCTCACCCGTCGTGCCTATGCGTTAGAAGAGCCCCTGGAATATGTTGTGTACCTAGGACCCATGAGCGGTGAGAGCCGACAATTCTGGGCCACTGTACACATCTACGTTAGGGGTCTAGCGCCTGAGCGCCCCTACAGGTTGACCGGAAGGACAACTTCCTTTGAGCCTCAAGCCATCCAACTAGCTGCTCGAGAGGCTATAGTTCATCTCCGGCACTTGTCGCCAGAGTTAACTGTCGTTCGTTCCACTACTACCCCAGACGTGAAGGGTATGGTAGACCACCCCAAGTTGCCAACGGAGATCACGAGACAGATCCTGCATTGTTGCATCTAGTGCGCTATGTAGGCGCACTAGAGGAACTGTTCGATCAAATCACCATTGATCTAATCGCAGCTCGTGGAGAGCTGGTTCGTCAAGCCCCGGCAAGAGAAGATAATGAGCCCAACGCCGACAACCCAATCGTGCTGTTTGGACACCCGATCGAGTCCCTGAGATCTGCCCCAGCCGTCAGCTAAGGTGCTTTGATGACCCCAGAAGTGCTTCGTCGCCTCTTGGGAGCACACTCCAACGGGGTTGTGGCCAACAATCCCCGAGATGGTCCTCATCGCTACCCCGAGCCTGCAGCCCCTCAACCCACTCCAGCTAATTCCGACAATGAGACCCGTGGAGAAGCCTCGACATCCACAAGGCACGCCTGCTTGGATGTAAACGAGGTAGACTAAGTCACTCGAGTAGTGTCGAGTCCCAGTGTATCCCCGCTTTGTAATCGTGTAACCATGTATATAAACGCAGCCTGTTGTCGTGCCTCTGTTTTAAACAGTAACCTTGCATGGGTATGTCAGCACACAGTTGCATATTTTCCGGGCACAGCTACCAAAACCTCCCCGACAACCCCCACAGTAACACATCACTTTAGTGAAATGTGTGTATCTATGGCTTGACCCCGACCCTTGGAGCTGAACTGGCAAATTCATTATCTTTCACTACGGTGAAACGACCCAGCTCCGGTGCTATAAAAAGGCCACCGCGTGACCTTGCCAAGCACCCCTCATCTTGTGCACCATCCTCACAACCATTTCTTGCCATGCCGAGCCCTAGTATTTATCTGAGAACCCCAGATGCAACCGTGGGTAGTTTTGTCAAAATATTGTGGGATTTTACCTGCAGTACCATGGGCGCTACCCAGCCACCCCAGTACGAGCTGTTCAAATCGAGAATCACTCCTTCCACCTTGAGATATTGGGCAGCAGTACACATCCCTCCCGTAAACTCAAACCAAGACCCAACGGAGGTCTCCTTCGTGGGGAAATCTATGCCGACCCCACATATGGCCATAGAAGCTGCTGCATACGAAGCGCTTGCTCGCCTTCGATTCGCGGTACCCTATGCCAGCGAACGAGGGTATTATTACTTTTCGAGCCGTGCAGCACCCGGAGGAGTAACATCTTTTCCCGGTGGACGAATTGAGAGAGACCCAGTCCTGGCCAACCTTGTCCAGTACGCCATCGCTCAAGAACGTTTAACCCAACATGTGATGGGTTATCTCCAGAGCCTCGCAGATTTAAATCCTCAGATTGCCATCGGCAGATCACTAAGGCCCGACCAGGAGAGACGTGTTCATCGGTTGATCAATTCGCTCTCCCCGATAGAAGAGGAGTGTGTCCCAGTACCAGAGAAGTTTTCTTGGGACCCCGTCCAGTTACCGTTTCCATTTTAGACGTCGCTGTGGTGTTCATTATTGCGACATTTATTTATGTGTTGTAACTTATGCGTGATACCCTGAGTTTGTACGACGAGTCAATTATTTGTCTTCTACTAATGTGTGTAGTTTTGTTGTGGTTTATGCTCCTTTAAATTAACCATTTTCCCTCGCGAAAAAAAATCCCGGAATAAGATTTCTTTTTCGGGAGCTGCTGCATCGTACACCTTCTCACGACGTGGATTATTTTACAACACATAGCACCATGACAGTAGACTCACAACCACAATCGCTCGAACGCATACCCTGCTTGCAAAAACACATAACCGTGGAGTATTTATTTCTCAAAACAACTCCTAACAAATCTCGAGGACGAGATTTTTTCTTAAGGGGGGTAGTGTTGTGACACCCCAAAATTTTGACCTTGTTTTAATAAATTAAAATTTTGCCAGGAGATTAAAACTTTTATTTTCAGGGCTCCCTTTTTATTTTTGAACCATTTTTCTCCCTTGTTATTATGGAGTTTTTTCCCCAAAGTGAAAACTTTGTAAAATATGTTATTGTACTTGTTTAACCTCTCAAGAAAAACTCTTCTTTTATTAGTAGAACTGATTACATAATTAATTTGCCTGATCTTTATTTTCTTAAAAATTGGTTTTCAAGGTTACATGGCCATATTTGAACTACAACCATTTGATAAATTCACTTAAAGTTCCAACCAAAATTTGGAGATGTCATGTGATGTTTTTAAATCACTTTTATGCAAAAATATCTTTTATTCATGTAATATTTTGAGCTCTGCATCAATTTTTCTTCTCTGGTCCAGAGTGCAATTCTTCACTACAACTCATTTAAATATTTCTTTCTAGCCTCCACCAAAATTATGGGATGTTGGTAGTAGCTTATGATTCAACTTTATGCAAAAAAAACCAATGATCTTATTTGAAGTTTTTGAGTGAATCAACCTCATTTTCATTCTGTTCCAACAAGTCCAACCCATTTTTGGATTTTATTTCATTTATTCTATTCCACAAAACATTTCTGTCAATTATTTTAAGCCTAGGTGATTTGCAAAGCAAGTACCTAATTTCCTTTGAGTTTTGATCTCAAACCAACTCCTCTGGATAGTCCTTAGCACCCACAACCTAGGACCATCAAGATCCACTCTTCTTCTTTTTAAAATTTTCAAGTTTCAGCCTCTGCAAGTTTGGACCAGATTTGTCAAATTTGGTGAAATTCATATCTTCTCTTCTCCAAAAATTCTACCAAAATTCAGGCAGCCTCCAGGTGCAATGAGAGGCCACCCCACCAAAATTCAGATCAAGGAAAGTTCTCCACATGCAAAAATCATTCTGTCGAACACTTGGCCGGCACTGGTTCCCTGCATTTTCAGAAAATTCAGAGTTTCAGAGTTCAGTGTCGTTTTTCCTTCGTCATAGTTCAGTCACGCGTCAACAGTGCGCCTGGCGCGTTGCGCACAGCCCCTCCTCCCTGTCCGGAGCATCGCACGCATGCTTGGCCAGTTCCTGGCGTCGGTGGCACGCTGGCCCGCCCTCGCCGGCGTCTTCTGCGGCGTCAGGACCTCCCGTGGCGGCCGACAGAAGGCACCCTACGGCACAACGCCATTCTGCACCGCCCAAGCCACCTGGGAGCTCCGCGTGGCCGTCTCCCTTACCAGCGCACGCCTGCAGCACCGTCGCCGTGGCCTGGCACGCGCAGGGCGCGCTCCCTGCCGCCGACGTGCCGCACGGTCGTTCTGTTGGGACAGGCCGTAACCTCCTCCCCCTTGCTGAGTTACGCACCGGGATGGGCTCGTTACTTCATCTAGTCGATGCCCAAGCCCCTAATCCAACTGCCCAACCACAGGGCCGCCGTAATCACTCGCCGGACTTATCCCGTTCACGACAACCGCCTCGGGCCGGCTATATATAGCGCCCCCAAGCTCACCCTCGCCCCCGCACACCTCCACCACCACACTGGACCCCGCCTAGCAACTGGAAGAGCCTCGAGGGGCCCTTCTTCCTCGACTCCGGCCGCCTTGTTCTGCCTCGGCCTCCGTCTTGATTCACTCCGGTGAGACCATCCCCGGCGCTCAAACTTCGTCAGTAACCTCCTCGAGCAACCAAAGAGCTAACCCCCACTTCGATTCGATCCTTGCAGCCCTCCTCGGCGAGCTCCATCAACGCCCGAACCACCGTCCGCCGGAGCAAGGGCCGCCGTCGACGTGGTGCTCGCCGGCGACCACCACCACCACCCACCGACGCGGAAGGACATGGTGAACACGTTGGTAACCTCCGATCCCCCTGCCTCGCCGTGGATCGCCGCCGGCGACCACCGCGGCTCTCAGGCACCGTCGAGCTCTGCCGCCTCTTTTGAAATTTCAAACCTGACGGGCAGGACCCGCCTGTCAGCCTCTCTGATCTTTTAAACGAACCGTTTTCTGAAAACGTCTTTTGCCAAAATGCGTCTCCTCTCTGGGCCGGCGTACTCTCAATCGAAGCGTTTTCTATTTTTATAAGTTAACCCCTGGGAACTTTCTGTTTCATTATAGATGAGTCCCTAGATTAAAACTCTTATAACTTTTAAACAGAAAATGATTTTTGATTGATTCTTTTTCTGTCCTCTTTAAATTTTTGTCTAGTTTTTTATCATATTTATTTGAAAAAATTTCGAACAACTTTTTTGTGCTGTGTTGAAATTGTGTGTTAATTCAAATTTATTGAAAATAGGATTTTGGAGAGAGGAAGAAAACTTTCAAAAGTTTTGGAGATCACCCCCACCTCTCCACACCCTGAAGGCAAGTGTTTTGAACCCTGTCATAATATTTCTGGTGTGTTAGTTGATACGATTATAGCACCACCTCATTTCGGAGAACTCGTTATTTTATGTGGTGATACGATCATTTGCATGAATGCATATTTGTGATTTCCCTTGCTGTTGTGAATGTATATACTTGTGATGGTAATCATCCTCATGTGCCTTGCATGCATGCCGGAAAGGAATCTGGGAAAGCCTCTGCCTTGGGTAGGAGTGAGCTTGTCGCCGGTCCCCGTCGGGACGGTTATGTCCGGTATAGCATAGTAAGGTATAATGGGTGGTGATTTCGTCGGTTGAAATATATTTGATATACATGTCATGCAGGGAACTCATAAGCCTCCTGAGTCGGCCATAGATCGAGTCTTGTTCCGGTAACCCCCATACTTGTTTCGTACTGCCACTGGTCCCTACCATAGGTGGGGTATGGTTCAGTAAGTTGTTAACCCTTGTCTTGGCACACACCGTACAGAGAGACCATGGTGGAAGATACCGGTTGTAGCCGGTAGGCATGCCACCTGGTCCGGGGGCATGGGTGTATCCGGTTGGGACTGACAGGGCGGCACCCCTTAGAGCGCGCGATAGAAATTTGATCCCATGCTACGCGAGGTTGTAGCCTCCCCACTTAGAGTTTTGCTTAACAGGTGTCATGGGTGATTCCAGACACGAGTAAAAGCTGGTGTGTGCAAGTCAGGTGTGTTTCAATTAGAAGACCGTAGACGGAATTAGTCCGATGGACTATAGGAATCCATTACTCGTGGGTAAAGAGTACACTCTCTGCAGAGATATTAAACCTATTCGAATAGCCGTGTCCATGGTTAAGGACTACAGTCTGGGATGGGTCAAGTGTCGGTCTTAGTTTCGGTCTTCGGAGGAGAAACTACTAACCCGAATATTGATTATGACTTGTGATATATGATGGTTATGATTATTATCATTATGGACTAGCCGTTTGCATTGTTTGAAATAATGAATATCCCTGGGACGGCACCACCTCCTGGATATCCACTATGATTATGTTTATATATATAAGCCCTTTAGGTGGCGTCGCTCAGACGCGCGACTGTGGCATGCTTGTTATTTTATTTACATCATAAGCCCTTTATGTGGTGTCGCTCAGACGCCCGACTGTGGCATGCTTGTTATTTTATTTACTTCATAAGCCCTTTATGTGTTGTCGCTCAGACGCCCGACTGTGGCATGCTTGTTATTTTATTTACTTCATAAGCCATTTATGTGGTGTCGCTGAGACGCCCGACTGTGGCATGCTTGTTATTTATTTACCTTATAAGCCCTTTATGTGGTGTAGCTAAGATGCCCGATTGAGGCATGCTCACTTTTACTATCCTTTTGAGATGTCGCTTCAGACATCCGATCGGTGCATTTTATTACTATTCTGTCATTACATATTCCTGTTGCATATAAATAACCTGCTTGCATGCATCGGGATTTTATTTTCATGACGAACGTTATGATTATAGAATATTTTCAGAGCATGATTATCGTTTGCTATATTATACCTGTGTTCTTAATGTTTGCGAGTACATTCAAAGTACTCACTGGCTTGTCCCTGGCTATTGTCTTGGCCAGAGTGCTTGCTTGGAGAGGAGCGTTGCGATGACAGCCTCGGAACCTAAGCAACGGTGATAGCAGCCTCGGGAAGATAGGAGTTAACCTGGTCAGCTGTTCCTGTGGGAAATGGAGTCCCATGGACCGTGGTGAACCACAAACCGCTTCGGCCATCGACCACTAGAAACCAATTGTTGTACTCACAGACCCGAATGGTCTTGTACTACACATTTTGTATTTTTGCTTGGAATTTCTGTATCAAGTTGGTGCCTCATCAGCTAACAGTAATCCTGGGGCTGGTGAGCACAACGGCCATTTTCTGGAAATTAATACCCGGAAAACAGGTCGCGACACCCTTTGGGCACTGGAGTTGCCTTACTAACTGCTCTTGTTTGGGAGCTCTGTGGTGGAGATGGTGATGTGTCAACAGGAACTGGGTTACTATCGGCAGGGGTTGGGGTTATATTGGGTGAAGCTGGTTCTCTGTCCATCGCAATAGGGGTACAATCTGTGCGAGTTTGGGTTATGTGTCGTAGGGCTGGTTCTTGTGCATGTACAACCGGGGTGCTATCTCCACCATGAGGTAGCACTGTTTGATTTGAAGACCGTGTTTTTAGTCTGCTAGATACTGGCATCACCCGTTCCAATTCAAATGGCTGATAAACAAGAAACATAGATGAATGTATAGACATTGTATGAGAGACAGATGCAATAGATAGTGTAGAAAACAGAGGGCATGAAATAGTTGACATGTATATTGTTTAACTAAAACGGATAGCATGACATAATTTCACATATATGATGTCTATCTAAACTGGATAGCATAGCATAACATAATTCAAAGATATGATGAATAACTAAACAGGATCGCATGACATAATTCACCTACATGTTATCTAAGTAATCAGGATCGCATCATTTAATTCACATATGTGATTTATATGCTAAACAGAGGGCATTCGATATGATGTCTGAACTAAGAACATGGTGTTGAATATTGTGTATATGATGTCTAAACTATGCAATGCAAGACACCGTATGCATGATATGAGCAGTATAACCATGCCAAGTTAGAGCATACACCTCAGTGGGGCAATAGGATTGGTCATCTGTCTCTGAATCCATCTCTGAGGAGCTATCGGGACCCAACAAGAGATTTGCTTTGACAGGTAGCACTGTCTGCTCTGAAGGCCTTCTTTTCACTCCAGATTTTTCCATCTCCCACCCAAATGGCTGATTCACAGGAAGAGTAGTTTAATTTACAAACATTGTCGACAAATGGAAATGTAATGAAGAAAAGGATGGGCAAGATATCATTCAAATATATGATGCCTGGTTAAACAGGATGGCATTGCACATTTCACATATATTATGGCTGGCTAAAAGACATGAGACTGCATAATTCCCATATATGATATAGAAACTAAACAGGTGGCATTACAGAACATGTCTAAACTAAGCAGATGACATATATGATGTCAAAAGTAGGCACTGCAAGGCAACATATGCATAATATGACTAACATCATCATGCCAAGGTAGAGCAAACACCTTGGGGGGTAAATAGGAGTGGTCAGCGGCGTCTGAATCCGTCTCAAAATAGATATCTTCCTCTGGATTACAATCTGGAGAGGGGTGGGGAGGGTTTTCCATTGAACCCACCATGGAGCGATGTCTGCATGACATTGTATTGCCGCGCAAAACTCTTCTCTTTTTCTCTACATGTTCAGCATGACTGTGTACAATGTCTGACATGCATATGAAAAAATATGGTGATATTATGTAAGGAGAGCATGCAGAAATTTAGAGTGATGGTAACAACAAGTGGATGGATCCAAAAATAATGATAGCAGGCTGACGATTGCTTTAAATTAATAAAAAGACAGATGATGATTTCCTTACTATTTGTTTCCCACCCAAGATGAACAACATAGGCATACCCTAGGTGAACCAGATATTAGACAGACATACTATTCATTGCTGCCTCGATATGTGCCCCACAACTAATTTAGAACTCAAGTTTGAACATTAATTTGGAGTCCAAGAGCTGAACAGGACGATAAAGTAGCAGGTAAGTTTAAGCAATGCATAACATAAGCAGAAACAAAAGAGTGCGACCTCTCTTGTGGACCCGTGTACTCCTCAGGTTCATCTGCTGAGTCGATGATGGTGATGTCGTTGCGCTGGGTGCCGGCGGCAGGGAAGGATATCTGAGGCGGCAAAAGATGGTCAGTAGTCGTGATGTCTGGTTTGGTGGATGCTCCTATCGATGGAGCAGCTCAGGTGAGGTGGACGACATCGCGGCAGGAGCAGGACAAACCACACAAAGTTCCCTTCGACACGTACCTCTAACTGAAGTAATTATGTAAGGGCTCATTTGGCTTGCATGATTCTTAAAACGCAGGGATAGGAAAAACACCGGAATAGGATGGGAAAATGCACATGGTAAATAGAGCATTTGTAAATACAGGATTTCTGTCAACTTGGGGTTTGGTTTACAGGAATTGGAAGAGTAGAGGAATGCAAAGAAACATGGCCAAAATAAAGTGAAACCATATGAAAGCGTGTACAATTAGAATGCTATTCTGGCACTAATGCACTTGGTCTCTGTTTTCATGCATAGGATTTTGAAAAGTAGGTCCATGTGGATGTTTTGCTTCATTCCTTTCAACAAAATACATGAATAATTGAATAGTAGAGTGCCAAAATAGCCCTAATGGATCGACGTGAATGTATAGTAATAAGTGATATAACAAGTGTACATCCTCTTTGCCGTAGCCGTGTCGACCTCAACATCATTGGGTTGGTCGCTGAAGCAGTTGAGGCAGAGGTGGCTGTCGGAGGTGTGGAGGAAGATCCGAGGAATCTGTAGATGGCGTCCAAGGCACTGCTCTGTTTTGATGGATTGTTCTGTCGTTGGAGCAGCTCAGGTGAGCCGTAAGATGTCAAGGCTGAAGCGCACAAGACAGACATCGTCAATCTCAAGTGGGATTCTAATAGCATCTCCAATAGATGATTTAAAATGGATGTAAAATTAACATCACCAAAAACCACCTGCTACAACAGATGAGGTAAAAACTGTTAACTCTGAACTTAACTGTCGAAACTGAAATTTATTGTGGAATCTGAATGCTACTGTCAAAACTGAACGCAATGGTAGCAGAGAGGCACTTGACATGTAGTTTAGGGAGGGCCTGCAGTTCATCTTCAACCTGCACCCCCCTGAGCCGCCAGCCACCACCGGCCGAACCGCCAGCCCCAGCGCCGCCTCGCCGCCCAGAAACAACTCGCCACCGCCACCTCGGCCAGCCCTCTAGGCCCCCCGCCCCCACCCTGAACCCTGAGATAGATAGTGGGGTACCTCTCCGGCGAGCCCCAGTCCCTGCTGCGGGTGGTTCTTCCTTAACTCCGGCGAGCCCCCCCAACCCCTGAAAATCGAATGACCCAAAAGTCGATTCAGTCGACTCTAGTGTGTCTTAATCGGAACAGAGCAGCAGCACGAGCGAGGGGGAGAGGAGCAGCAGCAGCAGCTGGGCGAGCGAGCGATCGAGCGAGAGCCGGAGCAGCAGCAGCGCGAGTGAGCGAGCGAGAGCCGGAGCAGCAGCAGCAGATCCGGCTTGTATGAACCCCGCCGTGGAGAGCCGCCGTGGAGATGTCGCTTGCGGCGCCGGCTTCAAGGTAGCCCCTCCATGGGGGTGCGGGATGGAGCACCGTCGGCGCCGGGAGGTCGAGTTAAGGAGAAGGTGCGATGCAATGAGTGTACAACCTCTTTGGTGGCGCCGAGTAGGCCTCATCTTTGTCCGAGGAGTCGGTGAGGATGATGCGGTTCCGGTGGAGCAGGTTAAGGTGGCGCTGTGGGATGGAGCAACCGCGATAGACGAGGCGATCGTCGGAGCAGCTCCTTGGAGGTGGAGGACGGGGCGGCTGTACAGGCAGGACGACAAGATGGACGATGGATCCTCATCCGGGGAGGTGGACGAGGGACGTCGAGCTGTTGCGGTGGACGACGTCATCGGGGAAGAGGCTCTGGCTGGGCAGCAGTGATGTGGTGGACCGAGGAGGGTGGGGTTTCACGGCTGGAGCGGAGAGGTTATGGCGGCCTGGGATTTCGAATGCCGAAAAGGGGGCGATGGGAGGGGTGAAGCATGACTTAGGGACGCGCTTGTCCAAAATGTAGGGTATATTACAAAAGTACCCCCCACCGATTTGAACTAGCGGCCCTTTCGGCTCCGGGTTAGAAGGGGATTTCGCGTGTCGGGATTTGGCAGCTGGAGGGAGTTTTCGCGCGCGTTGTAATTTTGGGATAGCAAGGCACAGGTTGTGAAGGCGCCAATTTTGGGAGCACGATATCTAAATTTTCGGGATATAACAAGACGCGGGTTGAATCTTAGGGACAAGCCTAACGTGTAGTAATATTGTACTTGTACGTACCAAATCAATTCAAACTTCCCTCAACCAAAAAGAAAACGAAAAAATAGAACTATTCACACCACAAAAAGAGAGACTCTTGCCCCGTTTTACTATACAAATGCTATTCAAAGCTACTACCTCCTTCCATCTATATAGGGCCTAATGCATTTTTCGATGCTAACTTTGACCAAATATTATAGCAATGATATATGACATGCAACTTACGCAAAGCACACCGTTAATTCGTCTGTGAAAGGTTCTTTCAATGATATAATTTTCACATTGTGCATGTCATGTACTATTAATCTTGTCAATAGTCAAAGGCGGTCATAAAAATCTCACTACGCCCTATATAGAAGGAAGGAGGGAGTATGAATCCATGTTATGTCTGATTAAATTTTTTTGCTTGCTGTATAATGCATGTAACCTACTCATACCAACATTTTAGTGCTTTCCAAATGTCTATACTATCGCTGCAATTCGAACTAAATTTGAATTCATTTCTCTATTTCAATAAGAATCTACAATCATGATTGTTACCAACTTCAACCATCATTCGTGTATTACCTTAATAACACACCACATGATTACTATATTTATAGATATGAACTATGTGTACTACATGAATTCGAATTCTATTTTTTGAATACACTTGATGTTGATTCCAAATAATAGTACATTTGATGTACTAACTATATATTCATAATCTAAACCATGTTCCATACGTACACCGTGTTTATCACACAAAGTATAGTGCCCCACCGCCTATATTATGACAAGTATTTAGACCTGAGTTGCAAAAGCGACACATTAGCCCAAATTACAATCAATGTTCTACATTATGATATCTTCTTCAAGTATCCATATCCACTTTTTTATAACGAATTATGATCTTTGTTCGTCTTTTACACCTTCACGATCCTCTTCTATTTGTAGTTAGCTGGCGCTAACTTTCTATCGTGCATGCACACGCCCCCCCCCCCCTCACACACCCTTAGCGTCCCCTCCATCGCTCACGTTCATTATTTCTCTTTAGGTTGTCCACCAGCGGTATGTGTAGGCCCCCGGCTCCTTCTTTCTGGCACACACCGGTCAATATACCTCTCTAGCCAAGTGTGCCTACAACAAACACATATATACTTCCCCTCTTCTCTTCTCACTGTCCATACCCCCATATGTCCAATATGATTCCACGCAGGTGCACACCCCCGCCCCTCATTTTATTTATCACATGCTCGCACACTCCTCCCCCCTTGACATGGTAGGCCTCTGGCACCACCTCCTAGCCACACCTTCTCCCCCTGTCTGCCTCTCTGGACCTTATTTGCTTCTAACACATGCAGGCGTGTATATGAACTGATCTCCCTACATATAGCCAGGTCGACTATAATTTGTTTTCACCAAGCACCGATACACTTACTGTCACACTCTAGCTAGTTCAAGCATTAGAGTGTGCATCATGTTTAATTTCCTTTTAAGTTTGAAATGGGGATGAAAGAACCCTCAACACCCCCCCTGGAAACAACTAGGATTTACTAAAATTATTTTCAATGAACCTGAAATGCCCTTCTAAAAAGTTCACTCTTTGTCTTGGGTTGGAACCTCTGGCAAAATTGGTGCACAATTTTCTAGGTCAACAGAAGGTCATTGAACTAAATCATAAGTATTTGATTTTGGGCATTTAAATGCTATAAAATAATTTAAATGCTCAAATAATTCTGGAAATAAATGTTTGCTGTTGGAAATATTCTAAACAGAGCCCACAATTATTTTCAGGATTTTTGGAAACGTTTTAGTATTTTAATAAAGCCCAACAGTTGCAGAAAAAAAATAGAAAAGTAAACAAATAAGAAAAAGAGAGAGAGGGAAACCCACCTGGGCCTCACCTGTGCTGGCCCAGCCCACCTAGCTCGGCCAGCCGATTGGCCTTGCCAGTCGTCCTCCTCCTCCCGCCAGGAGGACGAGGAGCGCGTGGCCGGCGCCCGCGGCTACACGCCGGCCACCTCCTGCTTCTGCCGACGCCCTGGAGGCGTCTAGGGGTGCCACGCCGACCCCCACGCCCCCCTCTCTCCCTCCCTCACTCTCCCCCTCGTCTCCCTCACCCTCTCCCGCGATGGCTGAGCGCGATCCTCGCCGCCGTTCACCGTAGTCGTCACCAGAGCCATCCCCTCGCCTCTCCGACAAGCCCTTTAGCTCCGCGCTGCCGTCCTCGACCTCCTCGTCGACTCACACGACGCCGGACGCCTCTAAGCGCCTCCCCGACGCCTTCTTCTTCCTCGGTCCGCCAAGATCACCGGCAACGCCCCGATGACGTCCGACCTTCCCCGAGCCCACTGAGACGCATTCTGCAACCGCCATGAGCTCCTCTATCGATCCCCCGTCTTCTCTGCTTCGTTTGCTCGCCGTGTAAGCCGCCCCCTTTCTCACCGTAGCACGCCGCCGCGCGAGCTCGACACCGGCGTCACTCCGGTGGCCATTTGGTCAAGCGCGGGTGCTTAGCACACTCACCGCACCTCATAGCGCCTCGCAAGTGCGTCCGTTTCCCCACTAACTTGCTGCAGCAGCGAAACCACCAACGGCCGAGCTCCGGCCGCCGCCACGAGCTCGATTCCGGCGAGCTCGCTCCACCCCGGCTCCTCCCACTTGCCCCACTAGATGCGCGCGAGCCCCAGCTATGCGTAGGACCAAACCCCGGTCGATTTGGTCGCCTGTGGGTGATTTCCGAAGCTCTCCGCCGTCTCGGCCTCACCGACGACTCAACACCGGCAGGATTAACCCCCGCCCGAGTCACTGATAGGTGGGGCCGGCTCCTAACTAAATTAGTTTAATTTTAATTAGAGCTAATCACTCTGTTAGAGGTTAATGACATCGTTAACTAACCCTCTCTCACTGACATATGGGCCCAGGGCCTAACTAACCCCGTTTAGTGCTAACTAAACACTAACTAACTCTGTTAGTTAGCTGAGAGACTGACAGAAGGGGCCCACCAGTCAGGTTTGACCTGGGCTGGCGCATTTGACCCGCTAACGTCACAGTGACGCAGTGCTGACGCATTAATTCAATTACTGGAATTATTCTTTAATAGAAAATTCCAGAAAATAGTCAAAACTTCTAAAAATCATAGAAAATCAACCATAGCTCCAAATGCAAAGATTTATATATGAAAAATGATCAGAAAAATTCAATCTATCCATCTGTAATGGTTTCATGCATGAAAAAACAAGTTAACCTTGCTGTTTAAGCAGAATAACGTTATGCACTAATAAGGCAATGTTTAATGAGCTAATATTTGAATCTTTGATTCAAATGAGTTCATCCCCTTCTGTTTTAGCTTGCATTAGGCCAAGACACTTTCATCTTGCCATGTCATAGCATGCATTATATTGTTGCATATTGCCATGTGTTGATCATGTTTGGTGTGTCTTTCGTGCTAGGTTTTGCCTCCGAGGATAACCCCGAGTATCCGTCTGAAGGGCAGTACCCTACTACCACTACAACAGGCAAGCAACCCATTGATCATTCCGATACAAACCCATGTTCTCGCTTCTGCTATAGTTTACTGCATTAAGATAACGCGATTCAAACTGCTGTGTGCTACGGTAGTTGAACCCTTATCCTCTGCATGACCTATCATTGCCACAGTAACTAGATGAAACCCACTAGCATGTGTAGGAGTTGATTGAGCCCTGTATGTGATTCCTACCTTGCTATGCCTGCTATGCTTAGAGTTGTGTCAGGTCTGGTTCATCTGGGTGATGGGCTAGAGTGATATGATTATGTCGGTAACATGAGGGATGTGTTGAACATGTTTTGGTAAAGGTATCGATGAGAGGCCATCTAGGAGTACATGGTGGGTTGTTTCATTGAGACCGTCCATAAGAACTGAGATCTGTATGTGTGATTTAAGATGCAGTTACTACCGTACATTGGGCCCAAAACCAATGGACCATCTCGGCTTCTTAATCACCCTAGTACTCTGTCCAGGAGATGCAAATAGTTTCTGGTGTTTGTAGGTTATGTGTTGGCGGTCGTGCATAGCGCTGACCCTAGGGGTGGGCTGTGATGCGGTAGATACACCGTGGCCGGGTATGTCGGGCGCCCGTTTGGCGTCTCGGGACCCTGTTCACATTGTTCGGGGCCATATGTGGAAACCTCGGCCGGACTCCCTGCGGATGGAACCTGGATAGGCGATAAACCTATACTAGGGACTTAAGTGTTTAGGTAGGCCGTGGCCGACACCCTCGCTGGGCTTCCGCTTGAAGGTTGCCGAGTACATGTCGTGTAAACGACGGTAAGTGGTGAAAGCGTGGATGAAGAAGTACACCCCTGCAGGGTATAAAACTATTCGAATAGTCGCGTCCGTGGTAAAGGTCTACTTGGTTGCCTATACAGTTCATAGACAAGTTAATGGATACTACTAAAAGACTCAAGATAAGTGTGAGTACCGAGGATGGCCTCTTGTAGGATGACGAGAGAGGATCCCCGGTGGAGTATTGTGTTGGTGAGTAGTGGACTCGTGTGCGAAAACTATTTTACTAATGGAGTACCGTAGGATAGCTTAGCCAAGACTCAAAGCTGGCTTGCTGCAATAACCCCACCACCTTCTTGAGAATGAGCATGTATATTAGGTTCTGATGTAAGACTTGCCGAGTACCTTTGTACTCATGTTTGCTTAATTACCGTTTTCAGACGACAACACCTCCCCCTTCGATGGGTTCTACGTAGACCTTGACATCGACGAGTGACTAGCCACCCAGGTGGTGATCCTGGCCATGGAGGGCCCTATATAGATACACAGGCTTCGAGAAGCCTTCTTTCTTTCTAGTGTCTGTACTCAGACTAGTTGCTTCCGCATGTGCTTGTATGATTATATGACTTGAGTGTCGGGTCATGTGACCCCTATCTGTATGAATTTGTTATGTATGGCTCTCTGGAGCCTTTAAATAAAGTACTTGAGTTGTAGAGTTTTGTTGTGATGCCATGTTGTATGTACTCATATCGGGCATATTGTGTGTATGATTGAAATGCTTGGTATGAGTGGGATCCGACAATCTAGTTGTTTATCCTTGGCAGCCTTTCTTATGGGGAAATGTAGTCTAGTGTTCCTCGAGCCATAGTAGTCCACTACAGCCCGGTTCACCGGAGTCCTGCTAGCCCAGCACTACTGCTCAGGACACTTGACTGGCCGGCATGTGTTTCACATCGTTCCTATGTCTGTCCCATCGGGGAAATGTCACGCGGTGACATCCGGAGTCCTGCCTAGCTTGCTACAGCCTGGGTTCCCCGGAGTCCTGTTAGCCCAGTGCAACAGCCCGGAATCACTCGTTGATGACCGACATGCTCGATGTGATTCATGTATGCCTGTCTCCATAGGTCTGTGCCGCTTTGGGTTCACGACTAGCCATGTCGGCCCGGGTTCTCTGTCATATGGATGCTAGCGACACTATCATATACGTGAGCCAAAAGGCGCGAACGGTCCTGGGCCATGGTAAGGCGACACCCGTGGGATACCGTGCGTGAGGCCGCAAAGTGATATGAGGTGTTACCGGCTAGAACGATGTGACTTGGAATCGGGGTCTTGACAGCGTTGGCATCAGAGCCGGACTGCCTGTAGGTTCGTTGAGCCAAACTGGTCGATGTCAAGTCTAGAAATGCTTTAGTTATATGTAGGGGAATTGATTGTGGGAGGGAACGTAAGGCTCTTTTACTCCTTTACCTTATGCCCTCTAATCTGAGTCATTCTCTTCTCATTCAATGTGGATTAAGGACTAGGCTCTCTTCTTCTATCAGGTTCACGTGTTACTAATCTGTAGTAGCTTATAGGATTGTTGTTACCAGCCTCAGTACAATCTCTACTACTTTTAGTATGTTGCTAATTGGATCAGAACCTTGATATGATGTTGTTGAGTGGTATTGCAAACTGTTGTGGATGTCTCAAATCTTTTTCTGAGCATTTACAGCTGTTATGCTGTCCAATTTTCCCTAGAAATTCTAATGTCTTTGCATTGTGGTTGTGCTTTCAGATGGCCAACCGTGCTCAAAATCAAGTGGTTCGCCTGACCCGGTGCCTCGACGTGCCCGGTCATACCGCTATGTTAGTCCAGGTAATGATCGAGACGTGTTACCGTTGGTATCCCGAATACACTGTCGAAGAGCAGTTCCGAGACTTTAATCAAAGTCAATATTTCTGCACCGTCAGGATATTTCCCTCTTATCCTGGATCTACCGAGCCCCTTCACTGTTCCTATGGACTCGGGGTTACTGTTGAGATGGATGTGCAGGATGCTGCCTATTCCATGATGACCATCATGCGAGTCCGGACTGGCCTGCTTCGGAATAGTGACTTCCGTTACATGCCAGCTTCACTTCCGGGAGCGCAAGGGTATCTTCAGGATATCTATGCTGACTCCACTCAGGAGGACTCATTAACTCGTACCACTGCCGAGATGCTCGAAGATAAGGACTGAGAGAATCGGGCCTTGAGGTTGGAGCTTTTCAATACCCGTGCTGATCATTGGGCCACATTGACTCGGTTTGCACCTACGGTGCAAGCTGGATGTATGGATACAACGGATCTGTATCCTGTGAGATCTGCTCTGCCAGACATGGTGGATTGGCGTGATGTGGGAGGCATCACCGCACCCCGTGGTCCTCGCAGGCCACCGTTTGTTGGTCCAAGACCTCATCCTAGCCCCTATGGTCCACAGGCTCCTCAGGACAGTCTGTTCCCGAATGATCACGTTGAATTTCCAGGCTATGGAGGTGACTTCTATGAGGACTACTACGGAGTTGTCTGAGTTAGTAGTAGTATCACTAGTATTGTAATAGTTGTGTCTCCACTGTCCTGCGTGACTTGGGGAATATGACTTGGTGTGTAATCAATTCCGGAGGTGTAGACAAATAATGTATAGGAGCTTGGAATGCCTCCGATGAGATGTAACGTCTTTCGTCATAGTTGTACTGTAGCCTGGGCTTGTACTAAACTATGTATGATGTGTATGACCGTTGGTATATATATGCCAGTTTTATATTACCATGACATACGGATGAACATCTCTGCATTCCGTGTTATCCATTACATTATGCACTTCCTTGCTAAGTTGAGCCATCCTTATCTAAACCGTTGTCTTGTTTTCTCCTAGGATGGTCAACACCCGCAGAAACCCTGCTGCCCCGGAGCAGGGGGAAGCCAGTGCAGCTAGGGGTGAAAATCTGCCTCACCCGCCTTCTCTGGCCGAAGTAATGCTGGAGGCGGAAAGAAACAAGCGTGAGACTAACCGCCTGCTGGAGCGGATTGAGCAGAACACTGCACGCCATCCGCGAAATGACTTGGTGTCAATCAATGACTTTATCAAGCTGTACCCACCAAAGTTTAACCATTCCGTCGAGCCCCTCGATGCGGATGACTGGCTTCGAAGCATCACCTACAAGCTACGTTCTGCCAACGTAGCCGAAGCCGACAAGGTTACTTATGCTGCCTATCATCTTGAAGGCCCTGCTAGCCTCTGGTTGGAAAATTTTGAAGCTATGCGCCCGGTCGGCCAAATTACTACTTGGGCTGAATTCAGTGAAGCTTTCCGCGAACATCACATTCCGGAAGGTCTCATGGATCACAAGAGGGAGGAGTTCTGCAATTTCACCCAAGGAAGACAGACTGTGGATGCTTATAGTTGTGAATTTGGGAATCTGGCACGTTATGCCCCTGAAGAGGTATCTACTAACGCTAAGAAGCAGGCAAGGTGCCGCAAGGGACTTAGCCATGAGCTTCGCCACGATCTTCGTCTGCATGAGTGCACCTCCTTTCAGAAGTTGGTCAACAAAGCCATCAGTGCTGAGACAGGCCAGACTGATTATGATGCTTCACGCAAGCACTCCCGTGATTTTGGCTCTTCATCCGGATCTGGAGCTCAGAAGCACCGGGTGTGGATCCCAAGCACGGCACTGCCACCCAGGTTCATCCCGAGGCCATCCTTTGAGGCGCCTCGTCCCAACCAGCAATTTGCACCATCCAAGCCCTATGGTGGCCCTGCTGCTAATGCTGCTCCACGCCCCAATGTGGTGACATGCTTCAAGTGTGGAGAGCCGGGTCACTATAGTCGAGAGTGTCCCAGAACAACCCTAATCAAACTGGAAAGTCCGTTGGCCATGGTAAGCCAGCGGGAAAGACATACTACGCCAAGCCGGTCACTACTACACGAGGCCATCTCAACTATGTTTCAGCCGAGGAGGCTCATGAGGATCCTAACGTCGTCCTTGGTACGCTCCTTGTTAATTGCCATCCGGCATCTGTTTTTCTTCGATACTGGAGCATCTCATTCATTCATATCCAAGAACTATGCTCGATTGCATAACACGACATTCTGTGACATGCCCTCTACCATGGAAATTCAAACCCCTGGCTCTAGACGGCAAACTTCTAGAGTAAGCCATGGGAACGAAATTCCTGTCGATAGACTTGTCTTCCTTGCATCCTTAATAGCTCTCAAGTCCTCGGACATAAACATCATTTTGGGTATGGACTGGATGTCAGCACATTATGCTAAGATTGATTGTGCCACTAGAACCATTCAACTTACTCACCCATGGGGCAAGACAGTCAATGTCTTAACTCGAGTGGCCAAGCGCCAGCTTTACTCCCTAAATGCCAACCCCCTTCCAGACCTTGAAGATGTTCCGGTAGTCCGAGGCTTTCCGGATGTCTTTCCAGAAGAACAGCGAGGTGTTCCACCTGACAGGGATGTTGAGTTTGTGATAGACCTTGTTCCAGGAACCGTTCCAATTTCTAGAAGACCCTACAAGATGGCACCCTTAGAACTAGCCGAGCTTAAGAACCAACTCGACGAGTCCTTGAAAAAGGGTTACATCCGTCCTAGTTCCTCTCCCTGGGCTTGCCCCGTCTTCTTTGTCAAGAAGAAGGATGGAACGGATCGAATGGTTGTAGATTACCGACCTGTCAACATGGTCACCATCAAGAACAAGTATCCGCTTCCCAGGATCAACGATCTATATGATCAGCTCGCTGGATCCTCAGTCTTTTCCAAGATGGATTTGAGGTTAGGCTACCATCAGATCAAAATCAGAAACGGGGAGATTCCCAAAACAGCCTTTGTTACTCGTTATGGCCAATACGAGTACACCGTTATGTCCTTCGGTTTAACCAGTGCCCCAGCCACCTTCTCCCGGTTAATGAACTCGGTCTTCATGGAGTATTTGGATAAATTCGTCATAGTATACCTCGATGACATACTCATCTACTCCAAGAATGAAGAGGAAGATGCCAAACATCTAAGGCTGGTATTGATGAAACTTCGAGAGCATCGCCTTTATGCCAAATTCTCCAAGTGTGAATTTTGGTTGCCAGAAGTGACCTATCTAGGCCATGTAATCTCTGGTAAGGGTATTGCTGTCAATCCCGAGCGAGTTCAAGCCGTCCTTGATTGGACTCCACCTGAGACGGTCAAGCAAGTTCGGAGTTTCCTGGGCTTAGCGAGCTATTGCCGCCGCTTCGTCGAGAATTTCTCCAAGGTTGCTAAACCTCTAACTGAACTCCTCAAGAAAGATAAAAAGTTCGAGTGGACTCCACAGTGCGAGTTCAGCTTTCAGGAACTGAAAAGACGCCTGACATCTGCTCCTGTACTGGTACCACCAGATTTCTCCAAGAACTTTATTATCTATTGCGACGCCTAGCGACAAGGACTAGGTTGCATACTCATGCAAGATCGTCAGGTAATTGCCTATGCTTCGCGGCAACTACACCCACATGAGGAAAATTATCCGACACATGATCTAGAGCTTGCAGCTGTAGTCCATGCACTCAAAACTTGGCGACATTACCTTCTCGGTAATCGTTGCGAGATCTTCACCGATCACAAAAGTTTGAAATATATCTTCACCCAACCGGATTTGAATCTCAGGCAACGATGTTGGGTCGAGTTGATCTCGGATTACGACTTAGGAATAACTTACACCCCGGGCAAAGCCAATGTCATGGCTGATGCACTAAGTCGTAAATCCTATTGTAACAACCTGATGTTACAACAAAGTCAACCACTTCTCCATGAGGAATTTCGTAAGCTAAATCTTCACATTGTTCATCGAGGATTCCTATCCACCCTGGTGGCGAAACCTACCCTTACGGATCAAATCATCAAGGAACAGAAGGTAGATCCAGGAATCTCCCGTATTAAGAGAAACATTAAGAAAGGAGTCGTGAATTGTTTCTCCATTGATGATCAAGGTGTCGTATACTTTGGAAATCGCCTAGTGGTTCCAAAGGCACGAAACCTGAGGTGGCTGATCCTTAAGGAAGCTCATGAATCCCCTCTCACCATTCATCCCGGTAGTACTAAAATGTATCAAGACCTACGCCAGTGGTTTTGGTGGACTAGGATGAAGAGAGAAATCACTCAATACATTGCTAATTGCGACATCTGTCGTCGTGTTAAAGCAGAGCATCAACGGCCTGCTGGCACCCTTCAACCTTTGGCTATTCCTGAGTGGAAATGGGATAAAATCAGTATGGATTTCATCACTGGGTTTCCTAGGACCAAGAGAGGGAATAATGCCATCTTCATCGTGATCGATCGTCTTTCCAAAGTAGCCCACTTTCTACCTATTCGTGAGAGTATCACCGCTAGCCAGCTAGCCGATTTATACATCTCCCGAATAGTGGCTCTTCATGGTGTTCCATTGGAAATTAACTTAGACCGTGGGAGTCTCTTCACCTCTCGATTTTGGGAAAGTTTCCAAAATGCTATGGGAACTCATCTCTCCTTTAGCACCGCCTTCCATCCTCAGTCAACTGGTCAAGTAGAACGAGTCAATCAAATTCTGGAAGATATGCTCCGAGCCTCTATCATCTCGTTCGGAATGGGTTGGGAGAATTGCCTTCCGTTCGCGGAGTTTGCTTATAACAATAGTTATCAAGCCAGCTTGGGCAAGGCTCCTTTCGAAGTTCTCTATGGACGAAAATGTCGAACGCCTCTTAACTGGTCAGAAACCGGGGAAAGACAACTCTTTGGCCTGGATATGATTCAGGAAGCAGAAGAACAGGTTCGCGTTATTCGTGAGAAATTGAAACAGCCCAATCTCGTCAAAAGAGTCAATATGATCGCAAACATAAGCCTTTGACTTATGAAGTCGACAAGAAGGCTTACCTTCGGGTTACTCCGTTAAAGGGAACCCATCGTTTCGGTATCAAAGGCAAATTGGCTCCTCGTTACATAGGACCTTTTTGCATTCTTGCCAAACGGGGAGAAGTTGCCTACCAATTGGAACTACCTTCGCATCTTTCCAGAGTTCACGATGTCTTCCACGTTTCTCAACTTAGGCATTGCTTCGCGGATCCTATCCGTGGAGTGGACCACGAAACGCTTGATCTACAAGATAACCTCTCATATCGGGAATATCCCGTTCGTATCCTTGATCAAGCCGAGCGTACCACTCGACGTCGTAATATCAAGTTTCTCAAGGTTCAATGGTCACACCATTCCGAGAAAGAAGCCACATGGGAAAGGGAGGATCGTCTTCGACTCGAGTACCCCACCTTCTTCCCGGAGGATCCTAAATCTCGGGACGAGATTCTTTTGAGTGGGGGTGAGTTGTCACACTCTAGCTAGTTCAAGCATTAGAGTGTGCATCATGTTTAATTTCCTTTTAAGTTTGAAATGGGGATGACAGAACCCCCAACACCCCCCTGGAAACAACTAGGGTTAACTAAAATTATTTTCAATGAACCTGAAATGCCCTTCTAAAAAGTTCACTCTCTTTGTCTTGGGTTGGAACCTCTGGCAAAATTGGTGCACAATTTTCTAGGTCAACAGAAGGTCACTGAATTAAATCATAAGTATTTGATTTTGGGCATTTAAATGATATAAAATAATTTAAATGCTCAAATAATTCTGGAAATAAATATTCGCTGTTGGAAATATTCTAAACAAAGCCCACAATTATTTTCAGGATTTTTGGAAACGTTTTAGTATTTTAATAAAGCCCAACAGTTGCAGAAAAAATAGAAAAGTAAACAAATAAGAAAAAGAGAGAGAGGGAAACCCACCTGGGCCTCACCTGTGCTGGCCCAGCCCACCTGGCTCGGCCCAGCCGACTGGCCTTGCCAGTCGTCCTCCTCCTCCCGCCAGGAGTACAAGGAGCGCGTGGCCGGCTCCCGCGGCCACACGCCGGCCACCTCCTGCTTCTGCCGACGCCCTGGAGGCGTCTAGGGGTGCCACGCCGACCCCCACGTCCCCCTCTCTCCCTCCCTCACTCTCCCCCTCATCTCCCTCACCCTCTCCCGCGATGGCCGAGCGCGATCCTTGCTGCCGTTTGCCTTAGTCATCACCAGAGTCAACCCCTCGCCTCTCCGACAAGCCCTTTAGCTCCGCGCTGCCGTCCTCGACCTCCTCGTCGACTCATGCGACGCCGGACGCCTCCAAGTGCCTCCCCGACGCCTTCCTCTTCCTCGGTCCACCAAGATCGTCGGCAACGCCCCAACGACCTCTGACCTTCCCCGAGCCCGCTGAGACGCGTTCTGCAACCGCCGTGAGCTCCTCTACCGATCCCCCCTCTTCTCTGCTTCGTTTGCTCGCCGTAGAAGCCGCCCCTTTCTCACCGTAGCACGCCGTCGCGTGAGCTCGACGCCGGCATCACTCCGGTGGCCATTTGGTCAAGCGCGGGTGCTTAACGCACTCACCGCACCTCGTAGCACCTCGCTAGTGCGTCCGTTTCCCCGCTAACTTGCTGCAGCAGCGAAACCACCAACGGCCGAGCTCCGGCCGCCGCCACGAGCTCGATTCCGGCGAGCTCGCTCCACCCCAGCTCCTCCCACTTGCCCCACTAGATGCGCGCGAGCCCCAGCTACGCGTAGAACCAAACCCCGGTCGATTTGGTCGCTTGTGGGAGATTTCCGAAGCTCTCCGCCGTCTCGGCCTCGCCGGCGACTCAACGCCGGTGGGATTAACCCCCGCTAACAGGGGTTTGACCCCTGTTTGACCCCGCCCGAGTCACTGATAGGTGGGGCCGGCTCCTAACTAAATTAGTTTAATTTTAATTAGAGCTCATCACTCTGTTAGAGGTTAATGACATCGTTAACTAACCCTCTCTCACTGACATATGGGCCCAGGGCCTAACTAACCCTGTTTAGTGCTAACTAAACACTAACTAACTTTGTTAGTTAGCTGAGAGACTGACAGAAGGGGCCCACCAGTCAGGTGTGACCTGGGCTGGCGCCTTTGACCCGCTGATGTCACAGTGACGTAGTGCCGACGCATTAATTCAATTACTGGATTTATTCTTTAATAGAAAATTCTAGAAAATAGTCAAAACTTCTAAAAATCATAGAAAATCAACCATAGCCTCAAATGCAAAGATTTATATATGAAAAATGATCAGAAAAATTCAATCTATCCATCTGTAATGGTTTCATGCATGACAAAACAAGTTAACCTTGTTGTTTAAGTAGAATAATGTTATGCACTAATAAGGCCATGTTTAATGAGCTAATATTTGAATCTTTGATTCAAATGACTTCATCCACTTCTGTTTTAGCTTGCATTAGCCCAAGACACTTTCATCTTGCCATGTCAAAGCATGCATCATATTGTTGCATATTGCCATGTGTTGATCATGTTCGGTGTGTCTTTTGTGGTAGGTTCTGCCTCCGAGGATAACCCTGAGTATCCGTCTGAAGGGCAGTACCCTACTACCACTACAACAGGCAAGCAACCCACTGATCACCCATGTTCTTGCTTCTGCTCTTGTTTACTGCATTAAGATAACGTGATTCAAACTGCTGTGTGCTATGGTAGTTGAACCCTTATCCTCTGCATGACCTTTCATTGCCATAGTAACTAGATGAAACCCACTAGCATGTGTAGGAGTTGATTGAGCCCTGTATGTGATTCCTACCTTGCTATGCCTGCTATGCTTAGAGTTGTGTCAGGTCTGGTTCATCTGGGTGATGGGCTAGTGTGATATGATTATGTCAGTAACATGAGGGATGTGTTGAACATGTTTTGGTAAAGGTATCGATGAGAGGCCATGTAGGAGTACATGGTGGGTTGTTTCATTGAGACCGTCCATAAGAACTGAGATCTGTATGTGTGATTTAAGATGCAGTTACTACCGTACATTGGGCCCGAAACCAATGGACCCTCTCGGCTTCTTAATCACCCTAGTACTCTATCCAGGAGTTGAAAATAGTTTCTGGTGTTTGTAGGTTATGTGTTGGCGGCCGTGCGTAGCGCTGACCCTAGGGGTGGGCTATGATGCGGTAGATACACCATGGCCGGGTATGCCGGGCGCCCGTTTGGCGTCTCGGGACCCTGTTCACATCGTTCGGGGCCGTATGTGGAAACCTCGGCCGGACTCCCTACGGATGGAACCTGGATAGGCGATAAACCTAGACTAGAGACTTAAGTGTTTAGGTAGGCCGTGGCCGACACCCTCGCTGGGCTTCTGCTTGAAGGTTGCCGAGTACATGTCGTGTAAACGGCGGTAAGTGGTGAAAGCGTGTATGAAGAAGTACACCCCTGCAGGGTATAAAACTATTCGAATAGCCACGTCCGCGGTAAAGGACTACTTGGTTGCCTATACAGTTCATAGACAAGTTAATGGATACTACTAAAAGACTCAAGATAAGTGTGAGTACCGAGGATGGCCTCTCGTAGGATGACGAGAGAGGATCCCCGGTGTAGTATTGTGTTGGTGAGTAGTGGACTCGTGTGCGAAAACTATTTTACTAGTGGAGTACCGTAGGATAGCTTAGCCAAGAGTCAAAGCTGGCTTGCTGCAATAACCCACCACCTTCTTGAGAATGAGCATGTATATTAGGTTCTGATGTAAGACTTGCTAAGTACCTTTGTACTCATGTTTGCTTAATTACTGTTTTCAGACGACAACACCGCCCCCTCCGATGGGTTCTACGTAGACCTTGACATCGACGAGTGACTAGCCACCCAGGTGGTGATCTTGGCCATGGAGGGCCCTATGTAGATAGACAGGCTTCGAGAAGCCTTCTTTCTTTCTAGTGTCTGTACTCAGACTAGTTGCTTCCGCATGTGCTTGTATGATTATATGACTTGAGTGTCAGGTCATGTGACCCCTATATGTATGAATTTGTTATGTATGGCTCTCTGGAGCCTTTAAATAAAGTACTAGAGTTGTAGAGTTTTGTTGTGATGCCATGTTGTATGTACTCATATCGGGCATATTGTGTGTATGATTGAAATGCTTGGTATGAGTGGGATCCGACAATCTAGTTGTTTATCCTTGGCAGCCTTTCTTATGGGGAAATGTAGTCTAGTGTTCCTCGAGCCATAGTAGTCCGCTACAGCCCGGTTCACCAGAGTCCTACTAGCCCAGCACTACTGCTCAGGACACTTGACTGGCCGGCATGTGTTTCACGTCGTTCCTATGTCTGTCCGATCGGGGAAATGTCACGCGGTGACATCTGGAGTCCTGCCTAGCCTGCTATAGCCCGGGTTCCCCGGAGTCCTGTTAGCCCAGTGCTACAGCCCGGAATCACTCGCTGATGATCGACATGCTTGATGTGATTCATGTATGCCTGTCTCCATAGGTCTGTGCCGCTTTGGGTTCACGACTAGCCATGTCGGCCCGGTTTCTCTGTCATATGGATGCTAGTGACACTATCATATACGTGAGCCAAAAGGTGCGAACGGTCCCGGGCCATGGTAAGGCGACACCCGTGGGATACCGTGCGTGAGGCCGCAAAGTGATATGAGGTGTTACCGGCTAGATCGATGTGACTTGGAATCGGGGTCTTGACACTTACCTCGCTAGTTATGTCTCTCCTTTTCTCGGACGCACGACGGTTGATCTTCCTATGTAGTTACGCATGCTTACCACAACCATATCTTCTCCCCTCATCATCCTTGAATACCTCCCGACCCGTCTCACACACGCACATGCATAGACAGACAGACATCCCCGCCCTCTCTTATTGATATTGCACTCATACCCTCTGTTTGTGTAGCAGGCCTCTCCCACCATTTGTGAGACGCCACTCCACCACCAACCCTCCGATGCTCTACCTTTGTCTTTTTCCCAAACATATTCCTCTGCTACACATATCCATGGATGTCGATCGATCTCCCTCAATACATAGCTAGGTTTCTCTCCTTCCCCACACATATACTAGTCGACCGGTCTCTACCCCCCCCCCCCCACACACACACCGATAGTCGAACGTTGTAGGTAGTTATCCATGCCACGGAGAAGTACTACACCTCTGCCCTCTCAAATTCCAGTAGGCCAGCCGCCCTGTATCTTTGATGTGGGCAAACACAAATTCGATGTCACTCTTTATCGATCGCGCAGCCACACACTTCATCCCTGTTTTCAATTCTATCGATATCTCATGTCCATGACTCCATTTCACACACATTGCATATGTTACGTTTTTCGGATTGAGATATCATCAACACATTGCCTCTGTTTCGCACAAACCATCTCTCTCACACCCACCCACGTATCTACCTGCACCTAAAGAAGAAGTGCATGTAGGACGCACGTACTCACGTCTCGTTCCCGGCCACACCCGCGCGGGTACACGGTGGAGTTTGTTTCTGTACGAAAAGGCAGCCCACGTGATAATTTGACGCGTGTAGCGGTTGTTTACTCGAAGGAGGGTCGGGTACCACGCCTAGAATATAAAACGATTGCCGTGGGGAAAATGGAAAATGGGTTTGTCTCTCGTCACACCATCTCACACAAGGCCGCCTTGGCCTCTCTCTCTCAGCATTGGTCAGTGATCCGGCCGCATCTCGTCCGCCGGCGGAATGGGAGGATGTGCATCGTCTCTCCGTTCGACGGCGTTGAGGCAGCTCGTCCCGATCTCCGGTACCCGCCGTTCTCTCTGACCAAGCTCCGGCGCGGTAGGGCCTTCGCCACTTGCTCGCTGCCGCAGTATGGGCAGATCCCGGCCGCCGGCGCCCTCCTAGTAACATCCCGACGTCCCTCAAGTACATCTTTCTCTGGCCTTTCTCCACTACCCATCTTCCCACGTTGCTGCATGTGGATATTCTTTAGTTGTTTGCTTAAATCGTATCTCACCTGGCGTACTTTCCATCTTGCAATCTCGTCCTCAAACCATTTTTAAAAACCACCATGTGCTATCTTTCCCTTTTTACATGGAACACGCTTCTTTTTTGTCGGCGTATGTGTCTTCAACTCGTGTCATTGGGCAGTAATTGTTTCCTTTTGACCTCCTTTTGCAAACAGGGCTATCCATTTTCACCTCGTTGCTATTGCGACCTTTTGGTGAACTACACAAATCACTTTTCTGAAGAGTGTTTTGTGCAGTTCCGCCAAAAATGTCACACGGTCAATGTTTTTACATTTCTGCGGGACTGCGGAAAGGGAGATTGGTTTTGTTATCCTCCTCATCCAACACTGTGCCTAATCTTCTCCAACAAGAAGTTAGTCCTAAAGATAGATCATAGAGGTGATCGGCTTCTATTTATGTGTGTTATGTTTCATCATCTAGTTCCACTATTATTGTAATCACACTGACTAGATATCTTTGCAAACAGGGATGGTCCACTCGATTTTAGTGGAGCTGCACAAAATGATCGGATTGTGGTGTCCTTCATACACCTCTTTTTTGGCTACAGAGCTGTGTGAAACTAGCTGCCAAGCAATGAACACTGTGCCAAGGAAATGGAGCCATGCCTACGAACAGCATCGATCAATTATATTTTTTTCTTTATTTGTACACCTTCTCACAACTTTGTCTTCAGTTGTGATGTGAATATTGGCGCTGATCTGCAAACCATTGAGATGCATTAGCCATGGTAGTTTCATTTGTATTTGATGGAATGTTGTAACGAGATAATCTCGAGGCAAGACACATGAATCCTAAGTTGAAACCTTTTTTTCCTACGGGAACCAAAGTTGAAACCTTCATAGCATCACAGTACAATTTCATCAAAATTATGCGTACATATAAACAAGTCCTGAAGGATTGATAGCAATGCCAGAAACAATTCAACTTCGTTTCGCAGGAAATGTTGGACATCCTTCATCTGGCTCCACCTGCCATGAAGCAATATTGAGTGCACAACACAACTTTAGGGAAAGATTCACCCCGGTCGTTGCGCCGCAGTAGTAATGACTAGTGAGCAGTCAAATCACAGAGCCCCACCTTCGCCACTGTAAGTTGCTCGGACAAAGCAACCATCATTTCTCTGTTCCTTGAATCCGCTAGTACTCCCATATTCCCACAGTAATAAGTTGCTCGGGCGAATCAACCATCACTATATATGCTCACGTGTGATGACCACAGGAGCTATCCATTAAGATTGCATGTTAAAAAAATAAAGGTCGATAACTAATGCGGCAAACTTTCAAAAGAAAACTAATGCGGCACCTCGGGCCAACGCGTCCAGATCGCATTTTGCACGAGAAATTACACACCATGTTTCGTTGACATGTGGTCCCGTTCCAACATATCAGTGAGACAACGGCGAGTAGTAGGAGTGATTTCCGAACCAACGTGTAGGCTGGGGCGCCTCTTCGTGAACCGTGGCAAACTGGCAACCGTCCACCGACTCTTCGCCTTTCCTTCTCGATTTGGAACTGCTGTCGCACTCTCTTCCTCTCCCTCCTCCATTTTCTTTCAGCCCTTCACCCTTTCTTCTGCCATTGTTCGATCGTCTTCTCCATGGAGGGAACAGGCCAGAAACGACCCCGTTATTCTTGCCCCGATCTGAAAGATGACGTGGTGGAGGAACTCATTGATCGGTGCGACGTCATCACCTCGGCTAGCATGGCAGGTTCGTTCAAGCCCATTCTCGACTCAACTAATAACATCATTACAAGGAACCCAAGAGTCAGGGAGCGATTTGATCTCCCCTATCTTCTTCGCCGTGACCCTGATGACTACTGGAGCGGGGACGACGGAGGCCTCGCCTTGTGGAAGTTGATGCCACTTGATAATGATATGTATGATGTTAAGATGCCATCGCTTGAGGGCAAGGCTTGGGCAGCCGCAAATGGAGATTGGGTTGTTTACATTGGGTCCAACTACGAGTGGGAACTTGTGAATGTGTACACTCGTGACCGTGTTCCACTCCCAAAAATCTCAGCAGACTGCCCAGAGGTTGAGCACACCGGTATTGTACGCACGTTCAAATACAATCATGGTGACTGTCTTCTAAGGATGATAGCAATTTGTTGAGTTCCGAACCTCTCTTGGAATTACAACAACTATGAAGTTGTTGCTATCTTCGACAAGCTTGTTGCCGTCCTTGGTGGTTTGACCCGATGGATATTGCTCAAAAATCAGTTTTTGTACATGAATGAGTACTGTGATGCAATTCAATACGAGGGTCTTGTGTTTGCTTCCACCGCTCATGGCACTGTTTTTGCATGGGATCCTCGTAGATTCGGTACGTTTGTCTTCCACCGTAATTATAATTGTTTCATCCACATGCATGCGGGTTAGCAAGTTTCCCTTTACTAATAAACCTTCTTCTTGTGTTTCCAAGGTCCTGTGAACATTCCACCACCTATACTTGAAAAATTTTATAACCAAGGGGGAGATGGCGATGGTGATGATCACGAGCATGAGGGCGAGCAGAACATATATACTCAGTGGCTCCTGGCAACTAATTCCGCTGGATCACCTCTTCTTGTGTGTATCCCCCACTGATGATGTTACTGCTGAGGGAGCACGTGTTGTCTCCCATGGTCGCACTCTCCGGACCTATTCCAACACCCGTTGCATGGTATTCGGAATGGATACTAGTGTGCTAGCGCCAACACCTTCTCCCTGGTACAGAATTGATAGTCTTGGAGAAAACTCGCTCTTCCTTGGACAGAACTATCCGATGATGGTGAAAGGCGATCCAACTGCTGTTGACACAACGTTACTAGTACCATTTATGAGAAGCAACTGTGTCTATACCTCGGACATTAGGGTGGTTCCCTACCTTGGTACTTATATAGTAGGCCGCTTCAGCCTGGATGATCAGTCCTGCATTGTTCTCGAGATCGACAATAGATGGCCCATCCCAGAGAATCACTTGTGGTTCAAAGAAAGCGTTTCCAACGCCGAGGAATGGTTGAGTTGAAGTTCATTTCATTGCTTGTTATTTGTTGTGTGGTGAAAACTTTAGTATTTATAATGTATCCTCGTTGTTGATGTTGGTTGATGACCTGTTGTATGTAATAAAATGATATGCCTGTGATAAACTTACTAAATTTATGAATGGCTTTCGAGTTGCTTCTGTGAGTGAGTGGCGTGACGAGGCAAAAAAATATTTTCCAAATACATAATTGTACCTGCATTGCAACAAGTTATCGGATGAGGCCAATCAACAATAGTAGTACACTATTTGTACTAGCTTCACATGCTTCGCGCGTCGTGCGGGTGTTTTTACTATAGCCATATTGTACGTAACCAGCACCTTGAATCCTCGATATTAGTACTATATAGTAAGTAGTAGGAGTAGTAGGGTGGCATGGGCCAGAACAAGCATTCACGTCCAGGAGTACAGCACACGCCACCAGCACGACTTCCATCTTACACCATATTTCTTGGGGTCCATGCTAGAGCAATCTCTTCAACCTCATCGTTTCTCTAACTTAGCCATCGCGCGGCGGGCGAGGTGGGGGTTTGCCGATAGTTGGTTTCCTCAACTGCGGTCTCTCTTGTAAGGCCAACTCCAACGCTCTATCAATATATGGATGTACTCTTCTTCCCAATACAAAAACTTGCATCCATTCTACTCCCTCCTTTGCACAATACATGCCTTCTATTTTTCAAAATATATATGTATCTAGACATGTTTTAGTATATAGGTACATCCATTTTTGGACAAATGGAAGTCAAGTATTTTGGAACGGAGGGAGTACACAATAAAAATGTTAAGTTAGCACAACTAGTCTAATCCGAGAGCACAACCAAAGATTCGGTCGGGTTCTTCCTCCTTTTGCCGACACATGGGACATCCAGCATCCAGGTCGTGTCACGAAAGAAAATAGAGTGGTAGTTGAAGCCACGAGACATGCATCTTGGGTTAAAATATAAATAGAATCTTACTACTCTTGAGTAACTCCAAAAGCGGCCACCGAAGATCTTTATTGGATTTGTTTTTCATTACCAGCACGTCGAGGTGAAAGATGTGCAAGTTCAGTGGGTCCTCTTGCGTTTTCACTGACATGTGGGGCCGCATGTGAGCAAACAGACGATGGGCTCCGCGCGTCCGCTGGCTGGCTGAGAAGAGAGATAGAGGAGGGCTGAGCACGGACTGCAGGAAATTTGTTCTACGTAACCAACACCTTGATATTCGCGTGTGGTTGTTTCGAGAATAAAAACAGGAGGTACCCCTACTTATGTTACTCCCACTACGCCTAGCCTAAGTTTAGTAGGTGACCTTGCGCTTGGCTCTTCGCCTCTTCCGGAAGTCGACGGTTCTACAGTAGTGCTTCTGGCAATCTGACACCGAATGAACTACTGCACGTCCACCGTTTGTAAGCAAAAGTTTCTCCTTGTGCTGCGAGCCACCGCGCACGCGTTGGCGAGAGAGAAGGCGTAATCAAGCTTCTCGTCGTTCTGTGAGTTGACGGGACACATCAAAGTTATTTACTAGTAGTACATACTCTCTCCAAAAAAGGGCTGACCATGTCATTGCTACCATCCCGTGCTCCGTCGTTGAGTACGTGCACTATTCACGTGCCATCGAGGAGAAAAAATATTGCGTAGGTGCCATCGAAGTGCACGAATCACTTACGAAAAAGGGTTTCCCCCCGCTTTCCCCCCCCCCCCCCCCCCCCCCCACCCCCCCCCCCCCCCCCCCCGCGCGACTCACTTCCGCACTGCTTATCTGATTATCTCCATTTTCTTGCATGACACATGCACCTTGATGCTAGATGTCTCACGTGTTGGGAAAAGGATGAACAAAGCTCATGTAAAAGAAAAGAGTTGAAGAGCATAGATTCCCGACGACCGAGGAGGAGCAAGGAACATCGCGGTGGAGCGTCTGCAAGGAACCTTGCGCGTTTTCCCCTGTTTTTTGCCGCCTGCCCACCTATAAACAAATAAAAGAACATGAACTTTTTGCTAACCACTAGAAACGGTACATCTGGATGCTAAGTTGAAGATGTTTTATACTCCCTCCGTTCCCAAATATAAGTCTTTTTAAATATTTCAATAAGGGACTACATACGAAACAAAATTGAGTGAATCCACACTCTAAAATATGTCTACATACATCCGTATGTTGTAGTCTATTTGAAATGGCTAGGAAGACTTATATTTAGGAACGGAGGGAGTAGTTTATATTGAATTATTGATAACCACGCAACAAGCCACGCATGTACAGGACGCATGCAGCCACGCATGTACACAAGCCAACGCACTAACTCCATCCGATCCAACTCATGCACAGACGCGCACAGCATGGACCACACAACGCACATACATAAGACGTGCATGCACACACGCTCGGCCGTAGAATGCACGTGAATAACACATGCATGCGCACACACTCGGCTGCATGGAGGTGTGCGCCATCCGCGGCGATGTACGGTTCATCGTGCTACGGCGAAGCTCGCACGCAACGGTGCATACGCATCTCTTGCAGCACCTCTTTGCCGTCATTGCTCTACTACTAGTCGGAGACAAAGACGACCGCAGCCTCGGCCTTAGAGCTAGCACCGATGGAAAAACACGCACGCTACACGCACACGAGCACATACGGAGTGCCCACGACGTGGTGGTGGTGCGTCCCCAGTCGCCTCTACTCCTTCTGCACACGTTGTCTATCAAGGCGGCTGCATGCTAATGATGATGTGGGTGAGATCTTCTAGGACTCAGGTGATGACGAGGAAAATTATGAGACAGAAAGTGACGTACACCATCAAGGTCCACGGTCAAGGGGGTGCTAGTAAGTGCTTAGATGTGCTTAGAGCAAGTACAATAGAGCTGAGTCAGCGGGCTATAAGGAATAAACTAGTATATTTCCGCTTAGTTGGAGGAAAGAGAAGAGGAGAGAGAGAAGGTAAGTAGGCTCTTTGTGAAGAGCCAGCTCTAGCATGTGCTCCTAGGCACTTTATGAGAATGAAAGGTGGGCCGCAGAATAAAAAAGTAGTAGTACACTCTTTTGATCTACTATTGTACATGTTGACTATAAGATGGACTGTAGATGACATGGCACTGGCTTATACTATTAATGCTCTTTAGATGAGGTGCTAAGTGCATTAAATGGCTTAGTAACTCAAGTCTTCAATGCATTGGTGCTTAGTTTATTGGTGCCACATCATATTTTATGCCTACGTGGCAGGCTTAGCAGCTGGCTATTTCTGGGCCCTCCTGACCAAGGGCGTCGTCGCCAACCAGGCACTCACCTCCGAGCTCCGGCAACACCACGCCCGCGATTGTTGCGCAGAACGCCAACAATATCTACTTGTTCGTTGGTGCCGGACAGATACGCACCAACACACCAACTACAGGGTCGTACGTACACTGATCAGTGCTTGTTACAGCTTCCCTTTTTTATTTAAACTACACGGTCACTCTTAACCTGTCTCATTTCGGCTGGCTTCGCAAGTGGTAAACCGAATGCAACGGAATTACTATACATCAACTGGTAAAACGAGTGCACATGAGATGTCCGGTGAGATCAAATCTATTTTTTTCGGGAATCTGGTGAGCTCAAATCTGTTACGTGATACTGAGATTGTAGATTTGGTTTCACTAGTCATGTAGTCAAAAGACTAAACATATTTTAGTCCTATAATATATCAATGGTAGAATGGTCTTTTCATGTTAGACTTAACATTGTTATGTGCCAAAATTGACGGAAGTGTCATGAAGGGAACAAAATAAAAATTATGTGTCAAAAAGGGGAAATGATATATTTTTAGGCCCAAAAAAAGGAGGCAAAATTTAAGAAAGGGCCAAATAAGGAATTCTCTCCATGATATTTCCCCGTCTAGACCGATCCCAAGTTGGCTTCTCACCTTCTTGGCCCAACAAAAACCCCTCCCCCTCCCGCGCGTGCTTCCCGCCCGGCGCCAGCTGAGCCCGCCGCTCCACATTGATGGCAAGTCAGGGCGACGCGACCTCTCACTGCTTCCGCCCTTGAAGCGGCGTGCCGACCGAGGGCATCGCCCGCTGCATGCCCGGCATTTCAGACTACACAGTGGATAGTAACTTTAGAGCAAGTACTACAATTAGATGACATAAGCAGACTATAAGGATTTAAATATAGTATTTGTGCTAAGTTAAAGGAGAGAGAAGAGGAGAGTGAAGAGAAGCGGATTGTAAATGTGTAACCGGTTGTACTCCAACATACTTTGTGAGAAAAAAGGTGGGGCCATTATTAATGATATTGTATTTATACTAAAGGGACTAACGGACGCCTTAATTACTCCGTTTTTTTAGACAAACCTTGGTGGGGCTATTATTGAATTTTTTTGAGCAATTATTGACTTGGACGTGGGGTTTGGGGGCAAAAGGCCTACTATTATACTCGCATGACCGACCTGACATGCTCTACCCTAGCCGCCGCTGTATCATATGGTTTCGCACCGTTCCAGATCTTAGCGCCGCCACGCAATTCTTCTCCAGCCCTCCTTCCGGCATGCACCGCGAGAAGGGACAGCAGTCCTCTGAACCCCGCCTTTCATGATCCTGTACGGGAGAGGGGCGATCAGGTTTTTTGGGAGCACACTCCTGTGACTGCTGCCAGCGACCACTTCCTCAACTACAGCCTTCTTCCCCGACCTCGGTAACCTCTTCATCAACGACATGAGTGACAACATCAACCACATCGGTTCTGCTCCCGCTGTACAGTATGTGATTCTGTCCTCCTGGTTTAGTCCGCATCATTACTTTGATGTTTGCAATTGTCGTCATGATCTATTTACTGCTGATTCGGATTAAATCTGATACTAAATTGCTCATATATTCAACAATCCAATCCAAAAACCTGATTACAGGAAATTTACTTCGAGTGGTTTTGCTGTGCTTTTGAAGCCGCCTACTTTTAAGAGGGTGCAATATAAAAGGTGGCGCACAAGAGCAGTATATTGGTTTCAAATCATGTACTGCTATGAAGCCACTAAGGGTAAGCCTGAGGGCGATCTTACTCTTACACAGCAGGAAGCTTTTCAGAACATGGATACCCTCTTCAAAGCCGCCCTGCTGAGTGTTCTTGACGATTCCATTGTGGATTCATATATGTCGTTTGACAGCGGCAAAGACATGTGGGCTGCGCTCGAGGCCACGTTTGGGCCCTCGGGCGCTGGCAACGAGTTGTATGTCATGGAGCAATTCTATGACTACAAGATGACTGATGAGCGCTCTGTTGTTCAGCAGACTCATGAGATGTCGGACAAATTTGTTGCTGGGACCATCATTGCCAAGCTTCCACCTTCGTGGAACGATTTTGCTACTTCTCTGAAAAACAAGAGACATGAGTTTTCTGTTTTGGATCTCATTAGCACTCTTGATTTTGTGGAGAAGGCGAGAGAAAAAGACACAAGTGCTCGGGTCGCTGAGGGAGCTTCTAGTGCCCACATGGAACACGAGAAGAACTTCCAGGCCAACCAGCCCCAAAACAACAAGAACAAATCTCAGGGGAAAGGCAAGTTTGATCCAAAGAACAAGCCGTCACATTCTACCAACTTCAAGAAGAATTCTCATAATGGGAAGGGATACAAACCTCAATTTTGGTAGCACCGCACAAAATTTATATGGCTGCATCTACCTGTTGTCAGCTAACCACATGGTGCTCCAGGTATTCCTACATTCGTAACTAGGTACAATGACCACCGCAAGATGAAATTAGCTTATTCGTACGTTGACTTGCTGAATGCAGTGCGGAACGATCCTATCATGTGTGGAGGAGCAAACAAGCAGTGCAGCCGAAGGTGGAAATCAACCAAGGACTTCTGAAATTATATGTAATCTTCCTCAGCCAGGTCAGTATCCCTTCGCCCAGATGATCGTGTTTTGTCATTCCGAGCTATTGATATGTGCTACTGTTTTGCAACACCGTTTAAGTATAGCTACTGTTTTCCTATCTTCTCAGATTCAGGACAATGAATATGATATCAGGGGAACTGCACAATATGGACCCATGTTGAGTCATCTCTATTGCCTCATGTGTTTGCTGCAAATGTGTCAGCATCAATTGCAAGATGAGGCAGCTAGCTAGCTGTGGATTTGCCAACATGCTCAAAGTGCTCGCAACATTGAGAAGAAACAAGCATGCCCAGGAAATTAATGCATGCGCAGGGAGGCCCTTTGCTCAGAGAAGCATCGACCGATTTTCTTTATTTCCACACCTTCCCACAGCTTTGTATATTGGTTATAGTATGGTGAATCATTGAGATGCATAGACATGCTAAATTTTGTTCTTCTGAATGTTAGTTTAATGTGAGTGTCTGCATCTAGTACCACATCCTCTAATTTGGTAGATGCACACAGAGAAAATAAATCTCCTTAATTTACTCCATAACCACCCAATTAAATAGGCCTAGTAACAAACCAGGCGCATGCAGTGTCCGGCGGGCACATGCATCCTGCATGCATGGGCAGTCAGCCAAGCCCATGCGCCAGCTCCAATGCAGCAACGCAAAAGAAGAGAGCGGTTCTTGGGAAAAAGCGAGTAGTTAGTGCAGCAGGCCTTATAAACATGAACAGCTCGCTCTCCCGCTTCCGTCTCCCCACCCAATTCCCCCCGCTCCCCAATCTTCCTCACTCGTCCAGAAAACCCGCTCACCTTCTTCCTCACTCATATAGAAAACGCCTTCTCCTCTTCTTCCACTCCTACAGAAATCCCCAGCCCTCCTTCTTCCCCACTCGCACTGCGACTAGGCTCATCTCTGGCTACTCTGCTCAAACCCGCGAGCTCGACGCGATGCCCACAAGGAAAATGGAGTAGGCTGGCCCTAGCGCCAAGAAGATGAGGCTCCCGCCAGCGGCGACGCCGGTTGTAGATCCCGCACCCGGTAGCGCGGGGAGAAGCGGCGAGCCCCCCCCCCCCCCCCCCCACCCGGATCTAAGGAACCGGTAGAATCTCCAGTGGACCGCATCAGCGATCTCCCGGGCGTCATCCTTGAGGAGATCATCTCGCTTCTCCCCACCAAGGATTGCTGCCGCACACAAGTCCTGTCAACTCGGTGGCGCCCTCTATGGTGCACCGCGCCCCTCAATCTCGACTGTCGTCAGATATCTGTCCTTCCTGAATTTGATCTCATCAGTGCCATCGTCTCTACTCACCAGCAGGGCCCCGTTCAATGCCTCTGCATCCCAACAAGCTACCTGCTGTCCATACCCGGCAAGGTGGACGCTTGGCTAACATCCCCTGAATACGGAAAACTCCAGCAGTTTGAGTTCTACCATTACCACGAAAGTTTCATACCACGAACATACCAAGAATTCGTGCCCACACCACCGTTGTCCATCTTGAGGTTTTCCTCCTCTCTCCACACCGCCACCTTCTCCCGGTGCCATCTACCAGACGATATGGTACAAATGCTTCGACTCCCACTGCTAAAAAAACTTTCGCTTGTGGTGGTTTATTTGTCAGAGGCCTCACTGCACATCATCATCCACTCCAGTTGCCCTGCCCTGGAGCGCTTGCTGATTGTTTTGGGAATAGAAATCGGTATCAGTTGTCTCCAACAAAAGTCGCCTCACCTTAAAAGCATTGGAATTTGTATTAAAGGACAACGGCTCGTCATCGAAGATGCCCCTTCACTTGAAAGGTTGCTCCTTCATAATTTTTATACACCTTCAGAAATAACTGTCGTCTCTGCGCCCAAACTGGAGACCTTGGGTCTAATTCGTGACCCGCTTAATAATCACAAGGAGTTGGTGTTTGGCTCCTCACTTTTTCAGGTACCGTATATTATCATCAACACATTTGTAATCATATGCTGCATTTATCATTTGTGCGCATAAGTTTTATATCATCTTGGAGTACACTTTGGGTACTAATATTATGTTATATGCTCAATGAAGAGTTCGTCCATTGATAGCCTATCAATGCTGCTGGATTCTGTCAAGACCATATATATCAGAATGTATAGTTTTGATCTGGACATAATTATTGGCTTGCTGCGATGCTCTCGATCTCTGTAGAATTTATACTTAGAGGTGATGATTTCATGCATATTGAAAGCCCGTATATATTGTACTAGTATTAACTGTTCAGTTGTCGTTCTTTCGACATACTCTTTTTTCAGACCTTAACTGTTTTCAATCTTCATGTCTACTTAGGTAGAACCACATGGAGAAAAACATATAACCAATCGTTGGCGTAAGAAGCACAAGGATTTTCTCAGTTCTCATGACATTCGTTTGAGGGCAATAATAATGGGACGATATGCATCGAACCAGGCTAACATAAGCTTTGTCACATTCTTCCTGTTGAATGCGAGGTTACTATTGTCCATGAGGCTTAATTTTTGCAGCAAGAGATTTCTCACGGACGAACATGTTGAACATCAAAAAAAGAAGTTTTAGGTGGACAAATGGGCTTCTAAACATGCTCGGCTTCTATTTACAATAAGTTGTAGACATCCCGAAATAATTTTTTTGCACAGGATGTTTATTTTATGGATCAGACCGATCCATTTGTTTGTGACTGCAAAAAAGAGTGGTTTGGTTAGATGTTACTGTCATGTTCAATCCGGGTTTTGTTTAAAAATTTGATGAACAATTAATCCTTGGGCTTTTTCTACCATTTGTATGCTTGACTTGTATGTTGTTGCCTTCATACTCCCCTCCACCTGCCACTACACTACCGCATCTTCCATGGCTGTTGTTCGTTCCCGTCCGAGGTCTTGCCGTCGTTCTCTGCCTTGGTTAGCTCGCTGTGCCCGCCGCCGTCTGGCGTTGTCAACATAGTCAACAACCAAGAGGAATCAGGAGATGACTGTATGTGGAGAGGCTGACAGTAGGGACCCACGAGGGTCATTGCATTTCGCAAGCAGGTGCCTCGTTATTACAAGCCAAAAAAATACTTCCTCCTAATTGTTTGAACACTAGGTTCCATGCCATTGTCAATGTAGTCAATAAACGAGAAAATTACACAATGAGCGGATAACACCAGGGACTCCGCAGCTCGCCCAGTTGTTTTTCAGTTTCAGAGACGGAGCTCAACTGCGCGTTGTGCGGGGGCTGTGGCCCGTCTAGCCCACGCTTACGCTTTTATTAAGCACATGACGAGCCCAGTTGATACATTTTTTCTTTCTGAAATTGGCTAGCCCAGTTCTTTTTTTAGGAGAATACCAAAACCGAGGCCTACTTGCTTTTCTCAGCCCTGCTGGGCTGCACATCTTTCAAGATGAGGAGGGATGTAAGTAGTAAGAAATGGGCTTCCCCAGAAAACGGGCTATAAGATGTAAGAAATGGGCTGTAAATTTTTAAACCAAAGCCAACCGGCAATTGCATTAAAATATCATTTTTCAGGATTTCTCTACTCTCTACTCTTATAAAAACCAAAGCCAACTCGCAATTACATTAAAATATCGTGTTTTCTCCCACAAGATAAACTACTTATACAAATGCATCTTCATGTTCCGTGCAACGAACGGGCATCTTGCTAGTTAAGATTCTAAATTTCATTCTTTCTTTTTTGCGGAGAATTGTTTTTTGAAATTTATTTTGATATAATTTTTTGAAAATTATTTTTAACGTGACTCGAAATTTCGTGACTAAAAGAGTTTGGACCCCACCGAAATATGCAAAATTTCGTTGAATTTTTTAGCAGTGCCCAGAATATATGGTCTGTAATGCTAATAAAAATAATATGGGCTTCAAATATCCTTAAGAATTAGCAAATGGGCTGTAAATTATTGAAAATAATGGCTAATGGGCTGTATGCTATTTTCCACATATTTGGAGGCTGACTTCTGGGCCTACTAGGTTGACGATGACGCCGTCCTAATTTTTTTTGACGCGTACGCAAGGCTTTGTCAACTTAGTGAACACATAGCAGTGACTGTTGGATGTCCATCCAACAGCCGCCGTGCTACTTCAATCCCTGATCTTCCTGCTCCAGCCGCCCAAACCAGCGCCAGCGAGACTGCCTGATCCCTCCTCCTGTGGCTGGCTGTGCTGCCGCCAGGCCATCCCTCTAACCACCCACATCCTGTTATTTTCCGGCGACGTCAGCCTCACCCCACAGCCGACGAGTTAGTGCTCGTTCTCCCCTCAGCGTGGGCATCCGCTGTAGTGGCTTCGCCGGCTCCTGGTGTTTCTCTTCCTGGGCCTCGCCCTCGTCCACCGCGTTTGTGCTCTCGGTGAGGCGAGGTCAACATGGTCAACAAACAACAGCCATCGGAAGAGGCTGACAGTAGGGGCCCACACAAGAAAATGCCTCCTTATTACGCGCAAAATAATGATTCCTCCACCTGATAGCTAGAACCCACCGGAAGGGTCTCTGTATTTCGCGAAAAAAATGTTCTCCCCGCTGTCAGCTAGGACCCACCAGAAATGCCTCCTTATTACGCACAAAAAAATGAATACTCCCCCTGCTAGCTGGGACTCACCTTGGTGGGAGGCTGACTTGTGGGCCTACTAAGTATACGGGGACGGAGGGCTTTGTCAACTTAGTCAATATGAACGATTCTAGCTCCAGTGAGCATATGATGTCCATCCAACGGCCGTAGTACTTCTTCAACCTCTGGTCTTCGTGCTCCAGCCGCCCAAAGCAGCGTCAGTCATGCCGCATGCTCCTGCCTCACGTGGCCGGCTGTGATGCCGCGGAGGCCTCACCGCCCCCTACTACTCCCACCGCTAGCAAGGCCATCCCTCTACTCACCCACACCCCCTGTTATTATGCGGCGACGGTAGCCTCACACCGCAGTCGAACCAGCGAACCCTCGTACTCCTCTTCGCGTGGGCATCCACTGCTGCGTCTTCGCCGGCTCTGCGTCGTCCCGTTCCTAGGCCTCGCCGTCGTCCACCGTCGTGGTGCTCTCGGCGCGGCGTGGTCAATGTGGTCAACAACCGACTTCCATCGGAAGAGTACTGTACGTGGAGAGGCTGGCGGCCGGGTCCACGGCGGCCGCAAGGAAGTGCCTCCTTATTACGCGCAAAATAATTATTCCTCCACCTGATAGCAGGGACCCACCGGACGGGCCACCGTATTTCGTGAAAAAAACCGTTTCCCCTGACTACTGGGACCCACCAGCTACATCGCACGCTAGGAAGTGCGTCCGGGCAACAAAAAAACGATTCGCCCCCCTGACTGCTGGGACCCACCAGCTACATCTTTGCACGCAAGGTAGTGCATTCGGGCAAAAACAAAACAAAACAATTCGCCCCCCTGACGGCTGGGACCCACCAGCTACATCTTCGCAGGCAAGGAAGTGCCTGACAGTCGGGACCCACCTGGTCAAAGCGTAGATAGCATTGTCATTCTGGTCGCGAACGTGTACGTACATACTGGTCGATGTAGAGGCGCGCACGTGTCGTAGTAGAGGCACGCACGTGTCGTAGTAGAGGCGCGCACGTAGCATGTACACGTACGTACAGCGGCCAGGGTGCAAGAAAGAAAATACGGCCACGTATGTGTACATACGGGCGGGGTCTCGAACGCCTACTCGCGCATACGTACGGCCAGGGCTCGTGTAGATGGCTGGGTCGGAACGGAGAAACATCGTCGTCGTTGTGTTCATGGGAAGGCAACGGAATGCATCGTGTTCATGGGGAGGCAACGGAATGCATCGTGTTCATCGGGAGGCAACGGAACGCGTGGGAGCCAACCGGCTGGGTCGGAACGGAATGCGTGGTCGTGTTCATCGGGAGGGCTTGGACAGAATAGGCGATGGAAACGAGGCCTAGCGTACCGCACAACGGAGGAAACGGACCTCCTACGTTCGGAACGGGGTCCTGTTGATCGGGAGGGGTGTGACGTACCGCAAAACGGATGAAACGGACCTCCCACGGTCGAAACGGGGGTCCTGTTGATCGGGAGGGGTGTGGCGTACCACAAAACGGACGAAACAGACTTGTGTTGGAGCGCTACGGTCGAAACGGGGGTCCTGTTCATAAGGAGGGGTGTGGAGTACTGCAAAATGGGACTCCGCGGGATACTGTTCATCTCCACCATCGACCTCCTGCAGCCACCACGGGCTACCGTCGACCTCCTCCAGCCTCCACGGGCTCCTGTTCATCCAGTCTCCACCGCGCGCTACTCCACCGGCTACTGTTCAACCACCCCTCCACGGGCACCCCTCCACCGTCTATTGTTCATCCAGCCCTCCACACCACTGGGTCCTGTTCAACCACCCCTCCACGGGCACCCCTCCACCATCTACTGTTCATCCAGCCCTCCACACCACGGGGTCCTATTCAACCACCCCTCCACGGGCACTGACGGTGTCCTGGACTAGGGGGTACTCACCATGTCATCCCGGATTCGATGCACCAGGTGTCTTCCAGTTGTTCGCCGTTGTTGGCATGTCATTTGCTTGCATGTTGCATTTTGCCATGTCATCATCTGCATTTCATCTACATGTTTTTCAAAACTTGCATCCGCTCGGGTTCCCCCGGTTCTCTTCGTTGTCCGTTCGGAGTCCAGACCTCTCGCGCGCGCCCGTCGCCCCCTCTTAGTGCTTGTTTCATAAGTGGCCGAAAAATGTTCTCGGAATGGGATGAAACTTGGTGTGCGGTGTTGTTTTAGAGTGGGTAGACCGCCTGTCAATTTTCGTCGCATTCGGAGTCGGTTTGACGACCCAACGGTTAACGGCGTAGCCCAAAATCTCCTTCTCTTTGCAGCCCAGCACCTCTCCACACAGCCCACCTAGCCCATCTAACCCCCTCCATGCTCTCGGTCGTTCGATCATGATCCTGTGGGCGAAATCCGCACCCCATTTGGACTCTCCTAGCTCCCCTACCTATAAATATGCCGTCCCCCGTCCAAATCGCAGTCCAAAACCCTAAAAACCTCCCTCTCGCGTCGCCGGACATGTCCGCGCGCCGCTGGACGAACCGCGCCGCCGCCCCACGCCCAACCAGCGCCCGCCACATGTCCTAGCGCTACCGGCCGCTGCCGCGGCCCGAGGGAGCCCAGATCGGACCCGCTGCCGCCCGGATCTCGCCCGCCCTTCGCCGGCGACCGCGCCGTCCCCGACGACCGCACCTCGCCGCCTCATCGTCGCCGGTGCGTGCCCGCGCCCGACGGATCCCACGCGCCGCCCCGCCACCCATTCGCCGACCCCGCCGCTGAGCGCCTCCGCCCTGCGCCACCTCCATGGCCAGCGCCGCCATGGAGCTCGCCGGAGCTCGGTGCCTCTACCTCCGCCCGCCGGCGCCCCATCTCCCTCGCCGGACCCTGCCGCCCCACATCTCTGCCCCGTCGTCCCACGCCTCCCCCCGCCGGCCGCCGCCTCGCCGGAGTTCGTCGGATCCAGATCAGGACCAGATCCACCAGTCCCCGATCCAAACGCCCCGAGCCTCCCCAGTCCGCTCCGTCCCGGGATCTCCTCGTCCCTTTGACTTCTCCTGGAGGGTATAATTATCTCCTAGTCCCTAAATTTTCAGCATTCTAGTGCCCTGTTCAACATGCCATAACTCTCCGACCGTAGATCCGTTTGCATGCATGATATATCAAAATGTTCGTCATGAGATGCTCTTCTTTTTGTTACATTTTTCCATGATTGTTTGAGTTCATGTTGATGCCCTAATCATCGTTGCAAGAGTGATATATGTTGTTAACTGTTGTCTGTTATCAGAACTTGTTGTTTTGTCTTTTTCATTGCATTTTGTGTGTGCATCTTATGAGCTTGATGTCTACATGAGTTTTGAGCTACATCATGCCATGTATTTTTGTGAGTCTTGTAGTGAGTGCATCGAGCTCGTGAAGTAGGGTACTTGCTGTTGCTGTTTTGCTAGACTGATTCTGCTATATCATGATGCTATGTAAACCTGCTGCTACACGTCATTCTATGCATAATCTGGAGATGTTCACTAAGGATGTTTTGTTATACATGTCATTATCTATACATAAATGCCCCTGGTTGCATTTATAGCCTGATGTAGCTAAATAATGTTGCTGTTAGCCTGTTAACATTAAGTTGCTAAATAATGTTGTTGTCAGCCTGTTAACATTAAGTTCAGTTTTCCCATGTGTTTTGCTAGTGATCCGTTCACCCTATGAACTTTCTCTTGCCATGCTTAGCTTCATAAACATGTATTATTACTGTTGGTTGCCTTGTAATGCCATGTATTGCTCTGTGGTGAGCTGTAGAAGCTCACCAATATGCCTACTTATCGTTGTTCCTGCCATGTCTTAATCTGTCATATCATTTGCCATGTTTGCATGGATACGACCATCTTTTCTGTCGATCTTTGGAAAAAGTTCAGTAAGGGAGTTTTGTTCTTTGTCTTTAGTATTAGCATTCCATGCCTTTGTTTGCCATGATAAGTTTCTGTAACATGTTGTTTGATAGCTCTAAACATTGCAACCTAATGTTATTTCTGCGAAGTCTGAAACTGTTATAATTTGCAATCTTGCCAAGTCCTTTTGAGCATGTTATATTCTTTTCTGGAGATATCTCACTGTTCATATTTTGTCATGCTTTACCTGTACTTCATGCCCATGCCTTTTTTTCTTATGTTGAGGTGCTGTAGCATATTGTTTTGATGCTTGCTAGATGCCTAGTTGCTGTTTTGAACAGATTGTTGCTATATCTTGTTTCATGTGTATGTGTTGAAGCTTTGCTCCGTTTTGAGTGTGCTCTATATGAAACTTGCTTAATTCTGCATGAAGTTTCATATTACCTTGTTGCATCCATGTTTTGAGAGTGTTTGCTTGATGTTTGTATGCATTTTGCATCAATGCCATGTTTAACTTGTTTTGCTCATATCTTCTAGGCCGTAGCTCCGAATTAAATAAACTTTATATGTAACTTGACTAGAATCTCGTGTAGATCATCTTGGTGCATCTTAACTTGCTGTTAACAACTTGAAAATAAGGTTTATTCAGTTCTGGACCAATTTCTAAATTTGCATATGAGGACTTACCGGAATTGTTATATGTTGTTTCCGGCCTCATTTAACCTTGCTTTGATGTGTTGTTCTTGTATGCATCATCTCTTGCCATGAGTAGCTTCATGTATCCTTGTCATGCATCATACTTGGTTGTGCGTCATGCCTTGTCTATGTGTTGTGTGTTTACCTTGTTGTTTGCTTCTTTCCGGTTGTGCTCCTTCTCGTTAGTTCCTGTTTCGTTGCGATCGTGAGGATTCGTTCGTCTACGCTTAGTTCGTCTTCATCCGTTCGACTTCTTCATGGACTCGTTCTTCTTCCTAGCGGGATTTCAGGCAAGATGACCGCTACCCTGGATCTCACTACTATCATTGCTATGCTAGTTGCTTCGTTCTATCGCTTAGCTGCGCTACCTATCACTTGCTCTTCGAGCCTCTCAATTTGTCATGCCAGCCTCTATCCTTTTCACCTTTCCCAGCAAACCGTTGTTTGGCTATGTTACCGCTTTGCTCAGCCCCTCTTATAGCGTTGTTAGTTGCAGGTGGACAGAATTATAGTGGGATATCACAATATCTCTGATATTATTAATACATCTATATACTTGGTAAAGGGTGGAAGGCTCAGCCTTATGCCTGGTGTTTTGTTCCACTCTTGCCTCCCTAGTTTCCGTCATATCGGTATTATGTTCCTGGATTTTGCGCCCCTAACGCGGTTGGGTGATTTATGGCACCCCCTTGACATTTCGCCTTGAATAAAACTCCTCCAGCAAGGCCCAACCTTGGTTTTACCATTTGCCTCACCACTACCTACTTTTCCCTTGGGAGTCGCTCTCTCGAGGGTCATCTTTATTCATCCACCCAGGGCCAATGCTTCTCTAAGTGTTGGTCCGAACTAGAGCCACTTGCACCACCACCTCGGGGAAACTTGAGGGCTGGTTTAAGTTGTACGTAGTGTTCATCCGGTGTTGCCCTGAGAACGAGATATGTGCAGCTCCTATCGGGATGTCGGCCCATCGGGCGGTCTTGCTGGTCTTGTTTTACCATTCTCGAAATGTCTTGTAAACTGGGATTCCGAGACTGATCGGGTCTTCCTGGGAGAAGGAATATCCTGCAGGGTATAAAATTTCAAGAGCCGTGCCTGCAGTTATGTGGCAGATGGGAATTTGTTAATGTCCGGTTGTAGATAACTTGACACCAGATCCGAATTAAAATGCATCAACCGTGTGTGTAGCCGTGATGGTCTCTTTTCGGCGGAGTCCGGGAAGTGAAGACGGTTTTGGGTTATGTTTGATGTAAGTAGTTTTAGGATCACATCTTGATCATTGCTAGCTTCACGACCATTTCGTTGCTTCTCTTCTTGCTCTTATTTACGTATGTTAGCCACCATATCATGCTTAGTCGATGCTGCAACCTCACCACTTTACCTCTTCCTTACCCATTAAGCTTTGCTAGTCTTGATACACATGGTTATGGGATTGCTTAGTCCTCATGGCTCATAGATTGCTACAACAACAGTTGCAGGTATAGGTTATGCGATGATCATGACGCGAGAGCGATGTTTACTTGTTTTGGAGTTCTTCTTCTGCTTCTTCTTCGATCAGGGGATAGGTTCCAGGTCGGCAGCCTGGGCTTGCAAGGTGGATGTCGTTTGAGTTTCTGTTTGTGTTTCATCCGTAGTCGGATGTTGCTCTTATGTATTGTGATGTTGTATTCATGTGGCATTGTATGCCTTTTGAATGTATCCCCATCTATTATGTAATGTTGATGTAATGATATCCACCTTGTAAAAGCGTTTCATTATGCGGTTCTATGCTTGGTAGGACCTTCGAGTCTCTTTAGGATAGTATCGCATATTGGGCCTGACAGCTCCCCCTCCTCCTCCGGCCGCCCCCTCCCCCTCCTCCTCCGGCCGCCCCCTCCCCCTCCTCTCTCCTCCCTCCCTCCCTTGTCTCTGTTCTTGCAAATCGTAGGTGTTTTGAATAAAATATAAGTAAGAAAATTTAGGGTAAAACTAGGGTAGTAGAATCTTTAGCAAGTGTTTAATAGAAAATAGTTTATTTAGTAAGTGATTAATATAACTAGTTTATTTATATTAGGTACTTGATAGAACTAGTTTATTTGGTAAGTGTTTAATAGAACTAGTTTATTTATAGTAAGTGCTTAATAAAACTACTTTATTTAGTAAGTAGTTAATAAAACTAGTTTATTTTGTAAGTAGTTAATAAAAGGAGATGTCTGATGACGATGGGATCCCGGAGTGCGGGTACTGCTACGATGAACGTTGTGTGTGCGACAGGTTTTCTCACCTGCAAAATGATAGGTTTTTCACCGTGAAGCTGGAAGAGACCTTCGATGTTTGTACGGTACGCAACGACAGGCATTTCATCGTAATAAATATCATCACTTGTGCTTCTTTTGTTCAACGTGCAATTTATGGATTTTTTTTTCAATTCGACTAGCACATCCCGTGCCATGCTAGACCATATGTATTGGAGAAGCTTGCTTTTGCTTTAGATGACTTTGAGAATGTGGAGACGAGGAGGGCTCACTTAAGAACTAAACATGGTTATGAGTTTCTGGTTAAGTTCTACAATGCGTTCGATCGCTCCCATTTCGGTTGGTCTAATTGGGAATCTCTCTGCAAGGCATATGGATTTGAGGAGGGAATGCGAATAAGATTTGATATTCGTCCCGAAGATTATTATGATGATGATAATATTGACATCTGGGTGGATGTGGATATGCCTCCAGTTTTACCAAGATGTGAGTTTGTCAAACTAATTTGTTAAGTTCGGTAATTTATGTTGTTACTTTAATAATATTTGGTGTTCGTCCGTCCTAAACTTATTTATTTATAATTGTCAGCTTATTTCTTATCTTCAAGAAATACTCGAAAGGTAGTAGATAGCACATACTACATCTGTGATTCCAAGCTTAATTGTGAGGAGAAAGGTTATCTTGTCTCATTCATAGAAGATGTTGAGGCCTTCAAAACCAGTCACTCTATCAGCCCAAATTATATTAGATACGTGCCACTAGTCCATAAATTGCTTGATGGTAACTTCATTGCCAAAAACTTGGTAAGATTTCGTTAATGATGGTAACTTCATTGCATACATTATTCTTAAGTAAACTACATTGCTAACTATATATGTTACTATTTCGGTTTTGAACAGAGGCTCCTGAAGTAGGTTGTGCCTGACATGCTATGTACCGAAGGTGATATGCATATGGTTAGCTTACGACCAACTCCTTCGGAGGCTTACCATACTACATACTCGATTTCTTCAAATGATGGAAGGCTCAAAATCAAAGAATGGAGCAAAGTGATGAATGCGCACACACAAATAATTGGAGACAAAAATGAATGTGCGCAAGCCACAAGTTGGAGATAGGTTTATGTCCATTCTCCATTATGGTGAAGGACCGGTTTATCTGTTTTATGGTATTTTAGCTAGGAGAGAGGAGTAGGTCCTAAGTATTAAGAACAATTAATTAGTGTTGATTATATATGACTACAATGTCTTAGACTTGATGGTGATGCTGAGTAGGAGTAGTGATTATGAGTACTATGATGATGATGATGAGGAGTTATTATAGCTAGTGACGGAGTTGTTATATGATGTCTCATCATGGACGAAAATGATGATTATGAGGAGTTATATGACAATGATATATTATGATGATAAGTAATTAATGATATTATGATGATGATGATAAGTTATGATGTCATTGGGTGAAAGAACCGCGGATTAGTTTCAAATGGATGGATCCAAAGTGAACATTTGTTACTTTTGATCCATGCACTTGAAACTAATCCAAAGTTCTTTCACCTAGTGATTTAATAACTCATTACGATGTTAAAACAATCTCTAAATTGCTACTGTATGAAAAATTGTATACAGGTGTATGAATACGACCTAAAATTCAAAAGAAATGGAATACAGAATAATAGTAGTAGCGGTTGTTCTCTAAAGTGCTACTAGTAGTCAGCAGTAGCGATTGACATGGAAAGCGCTACTACTAAGAAGATATATCAGTAGCGCGTGCCAGTCGGCGCTACTGCTAAGCTTTAGCTATAGCGCATTATCAGTAGCGCGCCTACCCGCGCTACTGATAGGCCAAAAACCAACGCTACTGCTAGGCTTTTCCCTAGTAGTGCATTCATCAAAACAGCCACCATACCTACCTATTTTTGCATTTCCACAACCATTCCGCGATATATTGCCATGCAACTTTCCACCATTCCGTTTATTATGACACGCTCCATCATTGTCATATTGCTATGCATGATCATGTAGTTGACATTGTATTTGTGGCAAAGCCACCGTTCATCTTTTTTTATACATGTCACTCTTGATTCATTGCACATCCCGGTACACCGCCGAAGGCATTCACATAGAGTCATATTTTTTTCTAGTATCGAGTTGTAATTTTCGAGCTGTAAGTAAATAAAAGTGTGATGATCTTCATTATTAGAGCATTGTCCCATGTGAGTAAATAAAAATATAAAAAAGAGAGAAAGGCCAAAAAAAGAGAAGGCCCAAAAAAATGACAGAAAAGAGAGAAGGGACAATGTTACTATACTTTTGCCGTACTTATGCTTCAAAGTATGTCGGGGAAAATATACAGGGGTAGACATTTTCCCCTAACTCGTGCACAGATAAGCCAAGGTCAAGCCAGAGAATGAAGGACGAAGAGATTTGAAGAACCAACATGCAGCCCAGAGGAACCAAGATCAAGCCAGAGGACCGAGATATCAGCAAGAGAACGGCCTCCCTTGCCGGGAAGGCAAGCCCGGCAAGGGGCGAGGCCACCACCTCGCCAACCACTCCAACAGGATTCACGTCGGCAATCAGTGCGATGTCAAGCCAAAAGGTGATTAAGTGGCAGCCATTCACCACATGACAGCCATTTCCTACAGGAGAAACCCACAGATGACACTCGTCCTGCGACGTTTCAAGAGAACGAGTGCGGAGCTGGCGAGATAGCCCGGCAGGCCCTGCCGGGTAACTACAGATGTGACACTAAGTGGCGCGTTTAATGCGCCCTGTCAGCCCGCAGAGTTATGTATGATAGCACTGTTTGCTATCATATCAGTGGATAATGACCACTTTGCCACTGTGGTGACCCCTTAATCTATAAAAGGAGGCCCATGGCACTCATAGGAGGTGTTAGAGGGTTGGAAAGTTGATAAACCCAAGTCACCATACGCGCGTAGTCACTGCGGCCCGAGGCAAACCTTGCTGGGCAAGTGTACTACGCACCGCCACGCTCATTCCACCATCAATCCACCAAAGCCGGAGTAGGGTCATACGCCTCGCGGCAGCCCGAACCTGGGTAAATTGCTTGTGTGCTATCTGCCACACTATCGTGCATTGATCTGCTCTTTGTGCAACGTGACGTCCCCCCGCCGAACCAGCAAGGGGCCACCCGGTCCCATAGGTGACCGCGGATGACCCGCGACATCTTTGGTGCGCCAGGTAGGGGGCACTCTTGCGCGAACCTGAAAGGGTATGCGGCAGGTCATCTTCATCGCCATCCTCATCTTCGATGGCGCCATTGAGCATGGCGCCCGCGGGGGCATAGATGCGGAGCGGGGGAAGATCCACTCTCGCGCCGTGTTGTCGCTCCCCAAGATTTGCCACAGCGACGGTCATAGAAAAGACCGTGGTTGGTGATGCTGGACTTACCCCGACAGTTCGTATGGCGTCATCAGCATCCGAACGCTGTCTAGACGAAGGGGCACAAGGCATGTGGGTGCAAGCTCCCTCCTTCCTGTCCCTCCACCTCATCAGAAGTCGAGTTGCTTATGCCTCGGTATCATCGATGTCGACGATTACCATGCGACACTCGGTCCAGCATTTTCCCCGCCATGGGTAATCCTGAGCAGAATGCTGGTATGAGTCCATCGGTCGATGCCCTGGCAAGCACACTTCAGTGAGGCTGCCCGCACTAGCACATCCCATGCGATGGTGGTTGCTGCACTGACTCGAGGGGAGGGGAAGCAAAAAAGGAAGGAGACCAGAGAAGCCCGACGCCATGCCCCTATGCGCACCTGCTACAAGAAATACATGCCGACCCTTGCCGGGAGCATGGAAATCACCCGATTGCCTTCTACTTCTCCAGGGGGCTGTGGACGTGTCGGACGCGCGTGGCCCGACAGACGAAAAAGAAGCTCAAAACGAAAGCTAAGTCCATGGCTATACTCCTTGTTGATACATTTTGAGATTCTTGCAGTTGTTTATCCCTTAACTCTAGTGAGTGTTTGTATCGAGAGGGCCCTCATGTGATGGAACCTTGGCTAGTTTCTTTGATCGCACCATTGTCCTGTCTAGAGACACGCTCGCAGGATGAATGTGATAAAATACTAATTCCAATTGCAGTAGATCAATAAACAAATTATCTAGGTTGTCCTATTTTTGCAGAATTTTTGGAGTTACAAAAATATGCATTTGAATCAGATTGCTACAGACTGTTCTGTTTTTGACAGAATCTGTTTTTCGTGTGTTGTTCGCTTATTTTGATGAATCTATGGCTAGTGTCGGGGGGTATCGACCATAGAGAAGTTGGAATACAGTAGGTTTAACACCAATATAAATAAAGAATGAGTTCATTAGAGTACCTTAAAGTGGTGGTTTGTTTTCTTATACTAACGGAGCTCATGAGATTTTCTGTTGAGTTTTGTGTTGTGAAGTTTTCAAGTTTTGGGTAAAAGATTTGATGGATTATGGAATAAGGAGTGGCAAGAGCCTAAGCTTGGGGATGCGCAAGGCACACCAAGGTAAAATTCAAGGACAACAAAAAGCCTAAGCTTGGGGATGCCCCGGAAGGCATCCCCTCTTTCGTCTTCGTCTATCATTAACTTTACTTGAGGCTATATTTTTATTCACCACATGATATGTGTTTTGCTTGCAGTGTCTTGAATGATTTTAGTCTTTTCTTTTTACTTTACCACAATCATCCTTGCTGTACACACCTTTTGGAGAGACACACGGAATCGGAATTTATTAGAATACTCTATGTGCTTCACTTATATCTTTTGAGCTAGATAATTTTGCTCTTGTGCTTCGCTTATATCATTTTAGAGCAAGGTGGTGGTTTTATTTTATAGAAATTATTGATCTCTCATGCTTCACTTACATTATTTTGAGAGTCTTTTAGAACAGCATGGTAATTTGCTTTGGTTATAAAATTAGTCCTAATGTGATGAGCATCCAAGATAGGTATAATAAAAACTATCATATAAAGTGCACTGATTACTATGAAAAGTTTGATTCTTTATGATTGTTTTGAGATATGAAGATGGTGATATTAGAGTCATGCTAGTTTAGTAGTTGTGAATTTGAGAAATACTTGTGTTAAAGTTTGTGATTCCCGTAGCATGCACGTATGTTGAACCGCTATGTGATGAAGTCGGAGCATGATTTATTTATTAATTGTCTTCCTTATGAGTGGCGGTCGGGGACGAGCGATGGTCTTTTCCTACCAATCTATCCCCTAGGAGCATGCGCGTAGTACTTCATTTCAATAACTAATAGATTTTTCCAATAAGTATGTGAGTTCTTTATGACTAATGTTGAGTACATGGATTATATGCACTCTCACCCTTCCACCATTGCTAGCCTCTCTAATACCGCGCACTTTTCACCGGTATCATACACCCACCATATACCTTCCTCAAAAGAGCCACCATACCTACCTATTATGGCATTTCCATAGCCATTCCGAGATATATTGCCATGCAACTTTCCACCGTTCCGTTTATTATGACAGGCTCCATCATTGTCATATTGCCTTGCATGATCATGTAGTTGGCATCATATTTGTGGCAAAACCACCGTTCATGATTTTCATACATGTCACTCTTGATTCATAGCACATCCCGGTACACCGCCGGAGGCATTGACATAGAGTCATAATGGTTCTAAGTATTGAGTTGTGACTTTTTGTGTTGTATGTAAATAAAAGTGTGATGATCATCATTATTAGAGCATTGTCCCATGTGAGGAAAGGATGATGGAGACTATGATTCCCCCACAAGTTAGGATGAGACTCCGGACGAAAAAAAAGAGGCCATAAATAAAGAGAAAGGCCCAAACAAAAAAAATTGAGAGAAAAGGAGAGAAGGGACAATGCTACTATCCTTTTACCACACTTGTGCTTCAAAGTAGCACCGTGATCTTCGTGATAGAGAGTCTCCTATGTTGTCACTTTCATATACTAGTGAGAATATTTTACATTATAGAACTTGGCTTGTATATTCAAATGATGGGCTTCCTCAAAATGCCCTAGGTCTTCGTGAGCAAGCGAGTTGGATGCACACCCACTGAGTCTCTTTTGTTGAGATTTCATACACTTATAGCTCTAGTGCATCCGTTGCACGGAAATCCCTACTCACTCACATTGATATCTATTTATGGGCATCTCCATAGCCCGTTCATACGCCTAGTTGATGTGAGACTATCTTCTTCTTTTTGTCTTCTCCACAACCACCATTCTATTCCACCTTGCTATGTCCATGGCTCACGCTCATGTATTGCGTGAAGATTGAAAAAGTTTGAGAACATCAAAAGTATGAAACAATTGCTTGGCTTGTCATTCGGGTTGTGCATGATTTAAATATTTTGTGTGACGAAGATAGAGCATAGCCAGACTATATGATTTTTTAGGGATAACTTTCTTTGGCCATGTTATTTTGAGAAGTCATGATTTCTTATTAGTATGCTTGAAGTATTACTATTTTTCTATCAGTATTAAACTTCTGTATGGAATCTTTTGGATCTGAACATTCATGCCACAATAAAGAAAATTACATTAAAAATTATGCTAGGTAGCATTCCACATCAAAAATTCAGTTTTATCATTTACCTACTCAAGCACGAGCAGGAATTAAGCATGGGATGCTTGATACGTCTCCAACGTATCTATATTTTTTGATTGTTCCATACTATTATATTATATGTTTTGGATGTTTAATGGGATTTATTATACTCTTTTATATTATTTTTGGTACTAACCTACTAACCGGAGACTCAGTGCAAATTGCTATTTTTTTGCCTATTTCAGTGTTTCGTCGAAAACGAATATCAAACGGAATCCAAACGGAAGGAAACCTTTAGGAGGATCGTTTTTGGAACAAATGCAATCCAGGAGACTTGGAGTGGACGTCAAGGAAGCAACGAGGCGGCCATGAGGCAGGGAGGCGCGCCCAGGGGGGTAGGCGCGCCCCCACCCTCGTGGGCCCCTTGTAGCTCCATCGACCTACTTCTTTCGCCTATATATATACTCTTATACCCTAAAAACATCCAGGAGAGCGACTAAACCCTATTTCCACCGCCGCAACTTTCTATACCCATGAGATCCCATCTTAGGGCCTTTTCCGGCGCTCCACCGGAGGGGGAATCGATCATGGAGGGCTTCTACATCAACACCATAGCCTCTCCGATGATGTGTGAGTAGTTTACCACAGACCTTCGGATCCATAGTTATTAGCTAGATGGCTTCTTCTCTCTCTTTGGATCTCAATACAAAGTTCTCCTCGATCTTCCTGGATCTATTTGATGTAATACTTTTTGCGGTGTGTTTGCCGAGATCCGATGAATTGTGGGTTTATGATCAAGTTTATCTATGACTAATATTTGAATCTTCTCTGAATTCTTTTATGCATGATTTGATATCTTTGCAAGTCTTCTTCGAATTATCAGTTCGGTTTGGCCTACTAGATTTATCTTTCTTGCAATGTAATAAGTGCTTACCTTTGGGTTCAATCTTGCGTTGTCCTTTCCCAGTGACAGCAGGGGTAGCAAGGCACGTATTGTATTGTTGCCATCGAGGATAAAAATATGGGGTTTATATCATATTGCTTGAGTTTATCCCTCTACATCATGGCATGTTGCCTAATGCGTTACTCTGTTCTTATGAACTTAATATTCTAGATGCATGCTGGATAGCGGTCGATGTGTGGAGTAATAGTAGTAGATGCAGAATCGTTTCGGTCTACTTGACACGGACGTGATGCCTATATACATGATCATGCCTAGATATTCTCATAACTATGCGCTTTTCTATCAATTGCTTGGCTGTAATTTGTTCACCCACCGTAATATATGCTATCTTGAGAGAAGCCACTAGTGAAACCTATGCCCCCCGGGTCTATCTCCAATTATATTAATCTGCCGCCAACTAACTATTTTTGTCACCGTTTATTTTGCAATCTTTACTTTTCAATCTATACAACAAAAACACCAAAAATATTTATCTTATTATCTTTATCAGATCTCACTTTTGCAAGTGGACGTTATGTAATGGCGCACTGTGCCATGGTGGGCCATTAGTATAATTTTTTTACTTTTTTTGCAAAACTACTAATGGCGCATGTCTCTGTGGTGCGCCATTAGTATGTTGGGTTAGTAATGGCGCATGGCTTAGTGGTGCGCCATTAGTAACCTGGGACCAGCTAGATATTTTTGGACAGCCACACCTACACACTCACTTTCCCCCACTTCATTCCCCCCACCTCCTTCTGTAAGCTTGTCGGCTGCCTCCTCCTCCTCACCTCATTTGCACCATAGATTCATCAAAATTAAGTGGTGAAATTACCTTTTTTGATAGGTAAGTAAGGGGAAAGCTATCTTCATGTTGTAGATCTACTTTTTTCTCCCTAGCTCGCTCCAACAACGTGCACATGCACTTTTTGTGGCCTAGCTAGATCTATGTATGTTTGTGGTGTTGCATGTGTTTTTGGTGTTGCATATATGTTTGTGTTTGCAGGTACCGGTATTTGAAATGCGATAGTTGCCAATATTTTGCCGGAATGTTGATTCATTTCCTTTTCGGCGAGAATTTTGGCACTATGCATTCTTTTTGGTCCTATTTTTAGGGAAGGTCATGCCAAATTTTTTCTTGGTTCTAAAATATCGTTTTGCTCTACCCCGCAGGCGACCATGGTCCGCACGATGACCGAAGGCATCATGAATAGGTTTTTGAGCTCCGCGAAGGCTGAGAAGCTTCAAAAGAACGAGACAGAGATAAGATATCCGTGTCGAAGATGCAAGCTGAAGAGCCTTATTGCGGACCTGGACTCTAGGCAGGTGCGGGACCACCTACTCTTGCGTGGTTTCATGGATGGCTATCGGTGGTAAGGTGATGAAGATGACTATGAAGTCGTCCATGGGGGCCGGGCAAGAAATGAGGAAGGGCAACAAGACAAGTACCACCACGGCGAGGGCGGGCGAGAAGACGAAGAATCTCCAGGACATGATCACGACGGTGATGCTGTACACAGTCATCATGTAGAAGATGTCGTACATGATGATGAGGAAGATCAAGACGAGGGGCATGATCATCAAGATGAAGATGCCGAAGCAGACGACGATGGAGGCTGGGTGCAGGACCCTCATATTCAAGAGCTGCTTCTCAAGCAGACGGATAACGCAAGAGCTGCCGCCCGAGAGAAAGCCAAGCTGGATCAACTTGAGTTAGACGCGGTTACTCCATTGTATGAAGGATGCAGGCCCGAGGATACCCGCCTGAAAGTAACGCTCATGGCTCTGGAGATGAAGGTAAAACACAAAATGACCGACGCATGCTTCGACGAGAACATGTCATTCTGGAACGAACGTCTTCCCAAGGGGAACAAGTGCCCGACCAGTTTGGAGGAGGCGAAGAAAATCGTGTATCCTCTGGATTTACCGCACGTGAAATACCATGTGTGCATGAACAATTGCATCATTTATCGGGACGAGCACGCGGAGTCTACCGTATGTCCAGTGTGCGGCGTCACTCGATACAATAAGAGGAAGAAAGCTACTCGAAAATCGGTGTGGTACTTTCCGATCACTCCTCGTCTGCAGTGGTATTTCGCGGACCCTAAGGTAGCAAAGCTCCTGCGTTGGCACGCGGATAGGGAGGAGAAGAAGCGGGAAGATGACGGAAATGATCCAGAGATAAATAAAAAAGACAAGATGCCGAGTCACCCTAAGGATGCGAGCCAGTGGCAAGCGTTGAACTTCGAATACCCAGAATTTGGGAAGGATCCAAGGAACATCGTGCTGGGCGCGAGCACCGATGGAGTCAATCCGTTTGGCAGCCAGAGAAGCACACATAGCACCTGGCCTGTGTTTGTGTGGATGTACAACCTTCCCCCTGGTTGTGCATGAAGAGGAAGTACATTCACATGAGTATGCTAATTGAAGGGCCGAAACAACCAGGGATGACATCAATCTGTATCTGGGGCTGCTAAAAGACGAGCTAGACACGCTGTGGAAAACGCCAGCAAATACGTGGGACGCCGCAGAGAAAGAATATTTCCCTATGAGAGCCGCACTGCTCACGGGGGTGCACGACTATCTCGGTTACGCATATCTCGCGGGGCAGGTAGTCCATGGATTTTCTGGATGCGTAAGGTGCATGGATGACACAACGTATCGCCAGCTAGATAGAGATCACAGGTCTTCAAAAATCGTGTTCATGGGACATCGAAGGTGGCTTCACGACGATGACCCGTGGAGGAAACGCAAGGATCTGTTCGATGGTGAAACCGAACCCCGAAAACGCCCGCGTACGAGGAGCGGCGAGGAAATAGACGAGTAGTTGAAAAATTGGAAAGATTGCCCACTGCCGGAAAAGAAGCAAAAGGCGCCAGAGCCGGGAAAGAAGCGAAAGGCGCCAGAGCCGCTGGTGAAGGTATGGAAAACGAGGTCTGTTTTCTGGGACTTGCCGTACTAGAAGATCCACCGTGTGCCTCACAGCCTTGATGCCATGCATATCACGAAGAACGTGTGCGAGAGTCTACTTGGTACCCTGCTCAACATGCCAGAGAGGGCCAAAGATGGGCCGAAAGCAAGGGCAGACTTGAAATCAATGGGCATCAGGCAAGAGCTTCACGCTAATGATGATGATGATGAGGCGAAGCAGGACACAGAAACTCGTCGCAAAGGCAAAAAGGCCAAGAAGACCGGAAGTGACTACCCTCCCGCATGCTTCACTCTATGACAGGAGGAGATCGAGCAGTTTTTCACCTGCCTCGTAGGAGTAAAACTTCCTTACGGTTACGCGGGGAAGATAAGCAGATACCTAGACCCAGCAAAGCAGAAGTTCAGCGGGATGAAGTCTCATGACTGTCACATACTGATGACGCAGATACTTCCAGTTGCAATCCGTGGGATCATGGACGCACATGTCCGTGAAACGCTATTTGGCCTATGCAACTTTTTCGACGTCATCTCTCGGAGGTCGATTGGCGTGAGGCAACTCAGAAGGCTACAGGAAGAGATCGTGGTGATACTATGCGAGCTTGAGATGTACTTCCCGCCCGCATTCTTCGACGTTATGGTGCATCTGCTGGTCCATATCATGGAGGATATCATCCAACTCGGGCCGACGTTCCTGCACAGCATGATGCCATTCGAAAGGATGAATGGTGTCATCAGAGGATACGTTCGCAACCTGTCTCGTCCAGAGCGAAGTATAGCCAGGGGCTTTCTGACCGAAGAGTGCATCTCCTACTACACGAATTATCTAGGCATCGAGAACCCCGTTGGTCTGCCCGTCAACAGGCATCTCGGCAGGCTCGCTGGATGGGGTCACCATGAGGGTCGCCGCGAAATGCATGTCGACTTCGAGGGTTGACTCGCCGACTTTGAAAGAGCAAACCTAGTCGCGCTACAACACATAGACGTGGTCGATCCTTGGGTGGTAGAGAACAAAACCTTTATTGAGAAGACGTACAATGACCGAGGCCAACAGAGGACGGACGGATATATAATCAAAGAGCACAACTCATGTTTCACGCGTTGGTTCAAGCAGATGGTTATCAGAACAACTCATATTCGCCTTGTCACAGGGCGCCGAGCACAACCTGATGACCTATGAGATGTACGATATCAACGGCTACACATTCTACACCGAGAACAAGGACATGAAGAGCGATGGTTATCAGAACTCCGGGGTAACGATGCAATCCTACACCGGTAACGACAAGGACAGATACTACAGAAGGATCGAGGTGATCTGGGAGCTGAGCTACACTGGAGAGAAGGTCCCGATGTTCCGTGTCAGATGGGCCAAGAGCGTCCTAAAAGAAGACCGGTATTTCACCACCATGGTTATACCCGAAGCCAAATCCAAGACCGCGGGCGCAAATGTCACCGCGAAAAATGAGCCATGGGTACTGGCTTCCCAAGTGGACCAATGCTTCTTCATTACCGACCCGTCAAAGCCCAGTCGTGTTGTCGTGAGGAGAGGCAAAAGGAAGATCATCGGAATGGATGGAGTAGCCAATGAGCAAGACTTCGACAAGTACGGCTTCCCGAAGATCGAACATGACGACGACGATGAAGTAGCAGCACACACCAAAGAAGAAGTAGGACCACCCTACCTAAAGGACGTCTGTTCCACAGAAGAACTCCATTTGCGAAAAAGAAGGGCAAGAAGATTGTGAACAGATAGCTAGCTAAGATCGATTGTATTTAAATCGTAGTCTTCATTTCTCGATTGTATTTCATGGGCACTTTTTGATATCATGAATATTTTTAAATTTCACGGGCACTTTTTGAATTCATGAGGACACTCGATCTCGATCCCCCTCCACAGCCGCCGACGAGCACCCGGCCCCCCGCACCCTCCCCCGCTCCACCGCCGCCAACGGGCACCCCACGCACCCTCCCCCGCTCCACCGCCACCACCGATGATATTTTCAACTAACAAATTTGAACATATTTTTAAAAAACTTATTACTGTTTTTATAAAAAAATATTGATGTTATGATTTAAACAAGTTTGAATATATTTAAACACAAATAAATATCAAACATCATTTAAAATGCAAAAAACAATTATTGCACAGCCTGGGAATCGAACCCAGGACCTCCTGGTGTGTGTGCTGCGTGCTAACCAGTCGGGCTAGTGGGCGGGTTTTGATGTGGATTGGGTTAGGTGCAATATAACCTGTGCTCGAACTGTAATAAAAAAACATTCTAATGGCGCACTGGATAGAGGGGAAGAAATCTCCTGAAAACGATATAAAGATCATAGGAATCGGAGCTACGGTTTGGAAATGGCGAGCATTTTATGAAACGAACCGATCTGCGATATACAGCAAGTAGGCTCCTAAATGCAACGAAATGAACATGCTACAGCCACCAAACATGAAAACAAAATACGTGGCAGTGATGTACACAAGATGGTTAACAAAACACTGGCACTGAGCCATAGGCAAATTCATCCATTAAGAGGTTCAAACAAGCATGGAAAAAATGAATATGCAAAACAGATTCCAGACTTTGTGAAATTAACACTAGCCTGAAATTTCAGATCACGAAGCCCTCTTCGGAGCAGAAAAACAACATGATACAAAACCTGAACATGACAGGTAAGAACATGGCATGGAGGTACTCAACAAGGTTAACAAAAAACCCAAAGTAACCTTGGGCCAAAAGGGTTCACAAAATACTCTACCGAGCTCACGAACATAGCTCGAACACAATCAGTTTTCAGACTTAGTGAAAACTGAGACATGCAGAAATTTAACTCACGAAGGCATGTAAACGAGCTCGATGCACTCACTACGGTGCAAGTCATGGCAAGGAAAGCATATGAACAGTAAGAAGGCACAATATGCTATCTAAACATGGCAAGAACAAAGGCATAGCATGCATGGAACACTAACGGTAGCATCGGCAAAATCGCAAACAAGTTGACGATCTGCCCAGATTAACAACGAAGCAAAAGTTGAGCTCGATTGAGTCAACCTAGGGCACTCCACATATGAAAACAAAGACATGGATGGATAGAGCATAAAATAAGTATCAAAACTCCCTTACTGATCATCCTCAAAAGAGGCACGTATCACTAGGAAACAAGCTGGACATATAGCATCATGAACTAAAATATCCCAGACTTAGTGAAAATCACTAAGTCCCTGAAATCAGCAATCTCAGGTACCTCTCTTCGCAAGCTTGCACAAGACAACACACACATCCTAAAAATGCATGGGTGGGACCTCTGAAAATAAGACAAAATTTTTAACAATTCATCCCAAAGGGGCACAGGCATATCATGCACGAATTAAACATGGCAAAAATGACAAAAGTGCATGATGAGCTAACGGATCTGCAATTTAACTCACGAAGCCTCCTTCTAACAGCATTTTGGGCAACAAGATGACCTCAAATGCAAATGATGCAATGGAATGAAACGATGTACATGTCGAGGCGAAGATTTTGTTATATCATACGCCCAAAACGGAGCTACGGTTGCAAAGTTACGGGACCTCGAACAGAGCAACTTGGATCAAAATTTTCAGGACTTAGAAAAAAAATCGGGGGTTAGGGTTTACTGTTCACGCATCGAGAACCCCGTTGGTCTGCCCGTCAACAGGCACCTCGGCAGGCTCGCTGGATGGGGTCACCGTGAGGGTCGCCGTGAAATGCATGTCGACTTCGAGGGTTGACTCGCCGACTTTGAAAGAGCAAACCTAGTCGCGCTACAACACATAGACGTGGTCGATCCTTGGGTGGTAGAGAACAAAACCTTTATTGAGAAGACGTACAATGACCGAGGCCAACAGAGGACGGACGGATATATAATCAAAGAGCACAACTCATGTTTCACGCGTTGGTTCAAGCAGATGGTTATCAGAACAACTCATATTCGCCTTGTCACAGGGCGCCGAGCACAACCTGATGACCTATGAGATGTACGATATCAACGGCTACACATTCTACACCGAGAACAAGGACATGAAGAGCGATGGTTATCAGAACTCTGGGGTAACGATGCAATCCTACACCGGTAACGACAAGGACAGATACTACAGAAGGATCGAGGTGATCTGGGAGCTGAGCTACACTGGAGAGAAGGTCCCGATGTTCCGTGTCAGATGGGCCAAGAGCGTCCTAAAAGAAGACCGGTATTTCACCACCATGGTTATACCCGAAGCCAAATCCAAGACCGCGGGCGCAAATGTCACCGCGGAAAATGAGCCATGGGTACTGGCTTCCCAAGTGGACCAATGCTTCTTCATTACCGACCCGTCAAAGCCCAGTCGTGTTGTCGTGAGGAGAGGCAAAAGGAAGATCATCGGAATGGATGGAGTAGCCAATGAGCAAGACTTCGACAAGTACGGCTTCCCGAAGATCGAACATGACGACGACGATGAAGTAGCAGCACACACCAAAGAAGAAGTAGGACCACCCTACCTAAAGGACGTCTGTTCCACAGAAGAACTCCATTTGCGAAAAAGAAGGGCAAGAAGATTGTGAACAGATAGCTAGCTAAGATCGATTGTATTTAAATCGTAGTCTTCATTTCTCGATTGTATTTCATGGGCACTTTTTGATATCATGAATATTTTTAAATTTCACGGGCACTTTTTGAATTCATGAGGACACTCGATCTCGATCCCCCTTCACAGCCGCCGACGAGCACCCGGCCCCCCGCACCCTCCCCCGCTCCACCGCCGCCAACGGGCACCCCACGCACCCTCCCCCGCTGCACCGCCACCACCGATGATATTTTCAACTAACAAATTTGAACATATTTTTTAAAACATTATTACTCTTTTTATAAAAAAATATTAATGTTATGATTTAAACAAGTTTGAATATATTTAAACACAAATAAATATCAAACAGCATTTAAAATGCAAAAAAAATTATTGCGCAGCCTGGGAATCGAACCCAGGACCTCCAGGTGTGTGTGCTACGTGCTAACCAGTCGGGCTAGTGGGCGGGTTTTGATGTGGATTGGGTTAGGTGCAATATAACCTGTGCTCGAACTGTAATAAAAAAACATTCTAATGGCGCACCGCTGCGGGGTGCGCCATTGCTATCTAAAAAAAGATTTCTAATGGAGCACCGAGGTGTGGTGCGCCATTAGTAAGCTTCCCCCTAGCTATCCTCCCTCACCCTCGCCAGATCCCCTTCGACCCTCTCTCCCTCACCACCAAATCCACCCGCGCGCTGCCCCAACCCACGACGCCGCCGCCCCGACCCTCACCGGCCCCCAGCCCCGCCGCCCCCGCGCCCCCGTGCCCCCACCCCCGCCACCCTGACCCTCACCGGACTCCTCCTCACCGTCGGCGCCGAGCAGCGACGCAGCACCATACGCCCCCTGACCCTCCTCCTCCCCTTGCCCCTCCTCCTCCTCCCCTTGCCCCCCGCCTGCGCAGCTGACGTCCCCTTCTCTGTCTCGCAGGGCAAGGTCTCCGGTGCCTCTACGACACCGATGCCTCCACCGTCTACGGCGTCTGCGCCTTCTTCCACCTCCGGCCACCGCGGCCTCACCGTCTGTGGAGGTATCTGCTCCTAAGATCTCTGCGTCCCGCTCACCTTGGCCCTCCCGGTTCTTCTCCACTAGGGTGCGTTTCTCCATGCCCCTGTCTCCGCCGTTCCAGGGCTTAATAGATCTCCTATGATGTATGACTTGTCTATGAAGATTTTGATGTGTTATGCCTTGTTCTTGTCTGTACATCTACGCCCTTCCAGGGCTTAACTTGCTTATGAATACATCTCCCATTGATTTTGATGTAGTTTTAGAGTGGCTAGTATGTATGTAGTGGAGCTAGCAGTACCAGCTGCTTCTATGGCACCTTCTTTGCTGTTCAGCTGTGTCAAACAAAATTCCAATGGCCAACTCATATGCCCTGTAATTTGCTCATGATTATTATTTATCTCACATCACCTTCCCCTCTTTGCTTGCCATGCACTCCCAGCTCCGTCATCGCGACCGCGTAATAGTCCGCGGGTGATACAGCATGCTCAAATTCAGTAATTAATCAGTATATATATACCATAAGAGAAGTCTCAAAGATTGGGACTATCTTGCCTTATGTTTGAAACTTTCAACTATATACATGACTTCTATTTTATTTTTGAAATTCACAGAGTTAGGACTATCGTGTGGATGATGCTAAACAGAGATAGGAGTAGTAGTGGTGGCCATCTAGTTGGACTACTACTGCTAGGACTTGCTCCAGATTTTAGGATTTCTTTTATTTTAGGATTTATTTTCTTCTAGGACTAGGTTTTTATTATTTTCTGTTGTGATTGTTTTTTGAGCTCTTTCTTTTTCATTTCCTACTATCCTTATCCTAATTATCTTAAATTGTTATGATGTGTGTAATAGGATTAGATCTTGGATTTGCTAGTGGACTTTGGGATTTTCTTAGCAAGCTTGGTGACTCCATATTTTTCACTATTTCAGCAAGTCTTTTGTAAGCATTAAACTTTCAGCACTACATTTCTATCTTATGTGTACATCTGTTTGCTTCCAATTGCTATATATGTATTGTTGTTACTAAAAATGATGAAGCTCCTGTCAATTGCTATACATATATATGTGTATGATGATCCTCCTTTCCTGCAGTAGTATAACTAGGATATAAAGCACATTGAACTAACAATCTTGTATGGTGCCTAAAATACAATGATTCAGGAACATCAGATGACATAGCATGTGGATATTGACATAGGATGAGTAGATTAATAAGTGAGCCAAAAGTGATGGACAAACCTCATGCTAGGAATTCTCGAGGGTTGCAGTACATGGAATGCATTTGCAAATGCAGCCAAAACCTGATATATACCAAAAAATTGCACAGAAATATGCTGAATTTTCTGCTCTGATTGTTGCTCAAAGAAATTTAGCAAAAAATGGGGTCCTGGGGGACGCCGCTACTGCTTGAGGCCCTTGAGAGGCCCTTCGTGTCATGATGATTTTGCAGGTACCCCGAGAGGCCCTTGAGTTTGCCGGAATGTCGATTAACTTCCGTTCCGGCAAATTCGGGTACTCCATATGTCCTATTTTCAGCAAAGATCATGCTGAAATTTTCCGTGAATTTTAGCATGACTTTGCTAAAAATCGGACATATGAGGTACTTGCTACTAATGCATGGGCCGGGGTATCTTAGTACTTAATTAAGTAGGATCAACTGCCCCTTTATTCTTGCTGCATTAAACCATAAGTGGTAATAGAGCCAAGTGATTAGGCCCAACTTAGAAATTCTCCTCAGCATCAATAAACCCTAGATGATAAACCCAACATAGGTGGCAATAGAGCCAACTAATTAGTGCCAAGTGATTAGGCCCAACCTAGGGTGCCTCGGCATCGATAAACCCTAAATGATGAAAACTTAGCATTTAGGGTTCCTCGGCGACGACAAACCCTAAATGATGAAACCTTGGCTTTTAGGGTGCCTCGGTGTCGATGAGAACCTAAATGATGTACGCTTAGGCTTTTAGGGTGCCTCGCCATTGACAAACCCTAAATGATAAAAGCTTAGCTTTTAGGATGCCTCGGTGTCGACAAACCCTAAATGATGATACCATGATCTTGTTCCTTGACAATAACCAACTTTTTGACAAAACTTTTTTCCTATTTAGAGCGAAACATGGCCCACAACGATGAGGCCGGTGGTTTGGGCAGCAAGAAATTCTAGGAGCTGTCCCAGGGGTTGGAGGAACAACCTCACCGCTATGAGGACGCCGCGGAAGACACCTATCCTGACTACATAACCCCTAGTGGCGTCGGGGATGACACCATTGATGGTGTCGCCGAGGATGCCACAACTGATGGTGCCGCCGAGGATGCCACCATTGATGATGGCGGCGCACGCATAGATGGCAGCCAACCGAAGAAGCAACGGAAAGACCGGCGCCCGAACGCGCTCCGCACCGTGAAGGAGGAATTTACTGAAGTGAACTCCGACGGGCAACCGACGGCGCCCAAACAAGTAGTCAAGGGGTACTTGGTTCATCTCGGGTGCATTCCACGAAGCACCACCTCGATCAACACCGAGAACCTAAGGCATAAGGACCGAGGGAATTTGCGCAGCCTCCTCTTCACGAAGCTGCACGAACGATACAAGTTCCCCGCTGAGTTTGCAAACACACACCTCTCAGGGAATAAAGTGAACAATGCCGCCCTCAAGAAGATGAGCACGACCCTGTCTACTTGGAGAAGCACGGTGAAGGCAATGATTGATAAAGGTGATAGTTATGACAAGATCAAGGCGAAATATCCTTTGATGAGCGAAGATGACTACAAGGAGTTCAAGATCAAGTGCAAGAGCCCTGCAACCTCCGAATCAAGTCAGTGGGGGAAAGAAATGCGGCAGTTGAACTTAGGGGTCCACCAACTCAGTCCCGGCGGTTACAGAGTGGCGGAGCCTGTATGGGACAAGGAGGACGCTGAGCGTGCCGAGCAAGGCCTACCGCCCCTCTTCGAGAAATACAGTGACAAGCAGACCAGGAACTTTCTCAGGGCCCGGTACAAGGAGGACCCGGTAACAAAGGAGCTTACCACGGATCCAAAGACCAAGGAGCTTCAGCTTTTTCTGGTAAGGAATACACCCCCACGTAATTAGCTCCATATGGTTGCACTCTAATTAATCCCCAATATTTCTAAATGGTTCACGTTCCTTCCGCAGGACAAAGAAAGCAGTAGCGCGGGGTCGTCTCAGAGCTCCCCTTTGGACACCCCTTTGAATAGGGCGCTGAACGTAATGAAAAACAGGGATATGCTCGATAAGCCGACGTCAGGTGGTCGTGTGGCCGTCAAAGGCTTGTCCATAAAATGGTCGTCATACTATACCGCTGGTGGGCGAAAGGAGAAAAAGACCAGCTCGGAAAGCCAGTCGCGCGACGTTGAAGCACTCAAGGCACAAGTGGAGCGGATTCCGGAGCTTGTCCAAGAGCAAGTGCCACAACAACTTGGAATGACGCTCAACGCCATGGTGCCTACGTTGATTCATGGGATGACGACGTGGATTGCGGGCGGCCAACAGGGGCCTCCCCCGGTTCCCAGCTTCACGGCCAGCAACTCACACAGCGCGCAGGCGGCGCCATTGGTGTCTCCGGCGGAGGCGGTATTCGTGTCTCCGGCGCCGGCACGGGCATTGGAGCTTAATGCACCCAGGTGTTCGCCGGTCGGCACCTCGCCAGCAAGCGGCCCCTCTGTCAATTGCACACCCGCCGTTGGCGGTGCCTCGACATTAGCCGAGCTCGACGGCATCACGGTAACTAAGCCTCTCGGTCGATGACTTCATCTCCTTGCCTTTGACTGGGCATCCCTGACGCCGTACATGTTTTCGCAGGGCGCCGCCAACGTTCCTTGCACTCTTCTGCACTTCGTGGGCGGCGAGTTGGTCGATGTCGCCAAGGGCAGAATCGTTCAACCGGGCAACCCCATGTTCCATGGTAATCCGATGCCGCCCAGAACATAATGGTTGAAGTGGTTCCCCATGTTCCAGGCTGCGACGAGCTGTTACCTCCGATTCGACCCGCTGGGGCCGACAAAGAAGATGAGATGACCCTCAGCGCCTGCGTAAACTGGCCCCTGCTTTGGCTGAAGAGCCAGATTCATTTAGGGGCGGGGGACACCACCCCACAGACAAGACCGCCAGTCGTGCCGGCGCCAAGCCATGGCAAGAACGCCGCAAGGCTACCGGACCTGCCGGACATCCCCATGGCACAGGATCCGGACGGCGACGACAACGACGACGGTACATTTACCAAAGTTGATAAGTACTTTGCCAAACATGGGTACGCTGACGAGTTCTGCGGGCCTCTTTCTCAAGAACCCAACCAAGACGACTGCGATCTAGCTGGTACGGCGGAGAAATCCAATTGCAGCAGGCGTCGTCTAGCGTTCAGTTGTCAGGACACGCCTCCAGCTCCCGCCTTCACCGAGCCTCAGATAGCTGAGGTGCGAAATATTATCAGCCCCAACATGCTCAAGAAGGCGGTCTGTGAGCAGAACTCGGTCCCATTACAGGAGATCAAGAAGAAGGGACGGAAACAAAAGACTAACAAGGGCGCTGGTGCGAGCCAGCCGGCACCGAGTTCGATCTATGCTCAGGACGGGCCACCTTCACCTAAGGATATCTCGAGGAGGGTGCATGTGGCAGGTAGGGCGATGCTACCGCCAAATATGCTCAATGCTGCAACCGGTGCTATGCGGAGTCTGCACGACAGTGTTCTTTCTTTGGAGAAGCGGCGTCTCAGAGAGAAGGATGTGGCATACCCGGTTTTCGTGGCCAAGGTGCCAGAGGGCAAGGGCTTTGTGGATGGCGACATCGGGGGTACGATCGTCTTGCGGTTTGATGACATCTTTGCTATGTTTAACCTCCATCTGCTGCACTACACCTTCGTTCGGCTGTTTTCGCTGAGTATGGAGATGCGGATCATTAGAGACAAGACCCGGACATCGTGATAGTCGACCCCTTCTACATGCGTGCCAAGCACTTGAGCAGCGCTGAGGACTGCCAAGTTGCGAGTTCACACCTCGAAGGTGTCATTCTGGCAAACGCAGATAAGGATAACTTCCTTGTGCCTTACTTTCCCGAGTAAGTCATCCCTTAACCGCCCTGTAACATATGATTTCTTAGATTTCGATCGTTCTTTTTTTTCTAACATTCCGTGTTCTGTGCAGTGACACACATTGCACACTCATCCTCTTAAGCCCAAAATATTCCATGGCCATGTATTTAGACCCGAACCGTAACTCCAAGATAGACTAAACAAATGTCAAGAAAGTTCTTGATGATGTTCTCCCCGGCTACGCCAAATCTGGAGGAACCTTCACCAGGGCAGTTCGTAAGTACGGCAAGCACATGTTCTCACACAATACGAAGTTCTACTGCGTCAAGCAGCCGCCTGGCAGTCAGAAGGATGCCTACTACGCCCTCCATCACATGCGGGCGATCGTAAGGGACCATCATCAACTTGTGCTACCAGATAATCTCAAAGATTGGGCTGCGAGCTTGTCGGCAATCCAAGACGCGGACCTCAGACAAGAATTCTTTCGCATCCAGACGGAGTTTGCGGACATCATCCATCAAGATGTCCTTCATACCTCGGGGAGGTTCTTCCTCAGATATCAACCGTCCAACAGTGAGATAGATGAAATGCTACAAATGCAGGGTGACAACGCCCGCTATTTCATGACCATCACGACAGATGGCGGCTTCATCCACGCTCATGTCCGATGAGTCGAGTCGAAAGTAGTGATGTGTAGTTCTGAAACATTGATTGGCTCATGTTGTAATTAAACTTTAATGAATTTGTATGTCTCTTTGGTTTGGACAGTTGTTCAACTTAGATGTAATCGATGCTATTTGTTAGTAGGACCATGAATCGTGCTATTGATGTCTTGCTTTTCTCTTCCGATCCTTTTGTTGCATACTTACATATTGCTTATGTATTGTCTGTTGTTTGGCTTGTGCATAGAGATGCCGTCATATGTCGTGTACAAGGGTAAGGTTCCCGGAGTCTACGACGACTGGTTGGAGTGTTGGAGACAGGTTCACCATTTCAGCGGTAACAGTTACAAAGGGTACACCACTAGGGTGGAGGCCGAATCTAGATATGCCCGCTATCTAGCGGGAGAGAGGAGGGAGCGTTGGAGGAACCGGATGAAGACCAGTTTGATCGCGATGATGCTCATCGTGATGACCGCAACTCTCTTCTATGTGATGGTAGTTTAGATGATCGATATCGACTTGTAATGTGAAGACAAACTCAATACTCGCGGTCTTGAGACCTGTAATGTTTTATCTTTGTTCGGTCTTTTGAATTCGGAGTCTAATATGATGAATTGTATTCGGAGACTAATCTTCTATTGTATTCGATGAATCTGCTGTTGCTGTGTGCTGCTGTCTATATTCTTTCCAATAATATATTTTGTAACCTGTGCTAAAATCAGAAAAGTAAAAAAAAACAAAATATTCATACTAATGGCGCATCACCACAAGGTGCGCCATTAGTATGCCAAAGGATACTAATGGCGCATCGAGACAGAGTGCGCCATTAGTATGACAAAGCAAATGGTTACATATGGCCCCCCGGGAGGCATACTAATGGCGCATGGTGTTACATACTAATGGCGCACTTCCTGGTGCGCCATTAGCATACCAGATACTAATGGCGCACCAGTGGTGCGCCATTAGTAAAAAATTCTAGAGGCGTGATACTAATGGTGCACCGGTAGTGCGCCATTAGTAGGCAAAACCGGTGCGCCATTAGTAGGACTTTTCCTAGTAGTGGGCCCAAGATGATTATTGGCCCAGGTTTTGGCCCATATGAGTAACAAGCCGGCCTGAAGACCGACAACACTAAGATTCACTGAACCTTCCGGCCTAAATTTTAGCATACCGACCAAGAATAAACCTAGACTATACAACAAAGAAATTACAACATATTACATCCCCTCGGCATCAAAGTTTGGCACCAGTGATAATAAAGGGCAACGAGACAACAGATTATCAGATTATATAAACTGGGCAGGTTGCCACCAATGGAAGTTAACAGGCGGACAAAATAATAGACAGAACCGATAGCACTTCAACACGTTTCAAGAAAGGGTAGCCCGACCTGAGGGAGTCCTGGATTAGGGGGTATCCGGACAGCCGGACTATATGCTTCGGCTGGACTATTGAAGCGTGAAGATACAAGACTCAAGACTTCGTCCCGTGTCCGGATGGGACTCTCCTTTGCGTGGAAGGCAAGCTTGGCGAGCCAGATAATAGATTTCCTTCTTTGTAACCGACACTGTCTAAACCCTAGCCCCCTCCGGTGTCTATATAAACCGGAGGGTTTAGTCCTTAGAGACACAATCATAATCATCATAGGCTAGCTCCAAGGGTTTAGCCTCTATGATCTCGTGGTAGATCAACCCTTGTAATACTCATATCATCAAGATCAATCAAGCAGGAAGTAGGGTTTTACCTCCAACGAGAGGGCCCAAACCCGGGTAAAACATGGTGTCCCTTGCCTCCTTTTACCATAAGCCTTAAACGCACAAATCGGGACCCCCTACCCGAGATCCGCCGGTTTTGACACCGACATTGGTGCTTTCATTGAGAGTTCCACTGTGTCGTCGCTGCAAGGCTCGATGGCCCGCCTCGTTGTCAAGGACAACATCACCTCTGGGGGAGCGCTGGCGGTAGGCCAAACTCTTCGACTAGGCGGCTTTGTCAGGGCCGCCTGTTCGGCTTCCACTTCGATGATGACCTCTCAGGTCATCAAAAACAGCCTCCACATCAATTCGGAACTCGCCTAACAGATGAATCCAATAGAGCTCTCCTCCCTTAATGAGCTCTTGGATCGCATCGCTGCTTTGGGGGTCGCTACAGGCTATGATCGGATCGGGCTTAATCCCGACTAGAGGGATATTAAAACCCCACCGGTCACCCACGAGATAGAGGTAGTGGAAGAGCCACACATTGATTATCCCTCTACTTTGAGGACGAATTATGTCCGGATCACCGAGCTCTCTAAGCTGGATACCCGCTCGCGGGAAGACATGACCCAGACCCCGGACTTAGAATCGGGTGTCGGGCCGGAAAAATCGGGCAGCACCCTGGATCCCGAACTGTCGAGCCCGGAAGCTCCTCTACCCCTGGGCGTTAGATCGGATCTGAATCCAGATTCAGCTACGCCCACCTACCCAGACCTAAACTGTCTCTCCCATATCAGACAAGGGCCCCAAGAGACAGTACATCGCTACTGGGCCAGATTCCTCCTTGTGCTAAATAGGGTTCAGGACCATCGCGAGGAAGACGGAATCTCACTTTTCTTCAAAAATTGCACGAACAATGGAATCCTTAATGCTATAAGTCACCGTGACATAGTACACTTTGACGACTTAGCAGCCATAGTACAGAAGTACTGTGCGATGGAGAGCACCTGGACAACCCAAACAGACTTCTGGGATAATCCGGCCCTCATTAAACCCTTTGTCCGAACTAAAAGAGTAAACTCTCGTAAGTTACCTGATCCAATTCCCAAAAAACCAAAGCCCACTCCAAGGCATGGAACTGTATTGGAAGAATGGCTCAATGGGCCATGCAAAATTCACAGCACGCTGATACTACGCCAACGCATAGCCTTAGAGCATGTTGGATACACCAGCAGGTGGCAAAAAGCGGCAAGGATCTTCTTGTAAGCCATAGAGTAGAGCAACTATCCGTCGAAGACAACAATACGGTACTTACAGTCTTCGAGACTTTCGCCTCGAATAATAGGCGCAAGCGAGCACATGGAAACTTCACTGAAATCTGCCACGTGGCAAAAATAAATCCGTGGAACGACACTGCTATAACTTTCAGTGCCAGTGACGTACCTCAATTCCAGACAGTTCGGGCACGAGCCGCTCTGGTCCTTAGTACAATCGTGGACGGCTTTCGGCTCACTAAAGTACTCATGGACGGTGGAAGCGAATTAAACTTGATCTACGAAGAAACACTCAACAAGATGGAAATTGATAAAGGCCGCATTGAGCAAAGCGGCACAACCTTCAGGGGAATCATCCCTAGTCGGGAGGCACGGTGTACGGGAAAAATCACACTCGACGTGGTATTCGGCACTCCGGAGAATTACAGGTCCAAAGAAATCACATTCCAAGTGGCTCCCTTCAGCAGCGGATACCATGCCCTTTTAGGGCGGGACACATTCACAAGCTTTCAAGCTATACCCCATTACGGGTACATGAAGCTAAAAATGCCCTGGCCCAATGGAATCATCACTCTACCTAGTGATCCGCACGTCGCACTCCGCGCCGAAAATAAAACTGCAGCACCAGCCCTGGAAGCATTAACCAAAGCCCTAGCGGCCGAAGAATTAACAACACTGCGCACCATAGTGGACAGGGACGACGTGATACTCGACAAACAACCCAAGTCCACATCATTCAAACCCATAGACGAGATAGTCAAATTCCAGGTCCATCTGATGGACCCCACGAAGACAGCTTCCATCGGGACACAGTTGAGCCCCACAATGGATGCCGCACTACGAGACTTCCTACGAGAGAATTGGGGCATTTTTCGCCTGGCATCCTTCGGACATGCCGGGAATCCCACGCAGACTAGCCGAACATAGCCTCAATATACTGAAAGGATACAAGCCAGTTGAACAGACTCTTAGGCGCTTCTCAGAGCCTAAACGACAAGAAATGGGAGAAGAGCTAGCCAAGCTACTCGAGGCCGGATTCATCAGAGATATCAAACATCTGGATTGGCTGGCAAATCTGGTAATGGTAACAAAGAAGGAAAAATCCTGGCGCCTTTGCATCGATTTCAAAGACCTCAACAAAGCCTGCCCCAAGGATCCCTTCCCCCTCCCTCACATCGACCAAATCATCAACGGAACCGCAGGACACGACTCGCTGTGTTTCCTCGACGCATACTCCGGATACCATCAAATAAAGATGGCAGAGTCCGACCAAGCCGCAACAGCCTTCATAACACCATATGGTCCTTTCTGCTTCAACACTATGCCTTTCGGGCTTAAAAACGCTGGCGCAACCTATCAACGCATGATTCAAACATGCCTGGAAAAGCAAATCGGCAAAACAGTGGAGGCATATGTGGATGACATGGTCATAGAAACAAGACACGTCGAAACTCTAATAGATGACTTGAGGCTTACGTTCGATAACCTCCGAACATACGTCATCAAGCTAAACCCGGAAAAATGTGTTTTCGGCATACCCTCTGGGAAGTTGCTCGGCTTCATCATTTCCAATAGAGGAATTGAAGCAAACCCGGCAAAAATCCAAGCTCTGTCGCAGTTGGCTATCCCAACAGACCTCAAGCATATCCAGAAACTAGCTGGATGCGTGGCTGCATTAAGCCGTTTTATCTCCCGATTAGGAGAAAAGGCACTACCTCTTTACCGCCTTCTTCGACGCACCGAACACTTCGTGTGGACGGATGCAGCCGCGGCCGGACTGGATGAAATAAAGACCTTATTGGCCAGTAATCCAGTCCTGACAGTGCCAAATATTGGCGAACCCATGCTATTATACATAGCTGCAACACATCAAGTTGTAAGCGTAGTGCTCGTCGTCGAACAAGAAGCAGACGGACACAAATTCCTGCTCCAAAAGCCGGTATACTACGTGTCCACGGTCCTCACCCCATGCAAATCCCGATACCCGCATTATCAAAAGTTAGCATACGCGATCTTCAAGAGTGTTCGATAACTCTGGCCTCCGAAGTACCACTCAACGACATAATAAAAACCGTGACGCTACGGGATGTATCGCTAAATGGGCCATCGAGCTCCTCCCGTTTGACATAACATACAAACCACGGCGGGCCATTAAGTCGCAAGTATTGGCTGACTTCGTCGCCGAATGGACAGAAGCCGAACTCCCAAAAGAGTACGGCGCGTACTCCAATTGGCTCATGCACTTTGATGGCTCTAAAATGCTGTCCGGATTAGGGGCAGGTGTAGTCTTGACTTCCCCCACCGGAGACTCGGTCCAGTACGTACTCCAAATATTATACACAGACTCCAACAACGTAGCCGAATACGAGGCTCTGTTGCATGGTCTTCGGATGGCAGTCTCTATGGGAATTCAACGCCAGGAGGTGCACGGGGATTCAAACCTCGCAATATCACAAATCAACGGAGACTTTGATGCCAAGGATCCGAAAATGGCGGCCTACCGCAATGCCGTCCTCAAAATATCAGCTCGGTTCGAGGGGCTCAAATTCCACCATGTGGCTCGAGAAAACAATCAAGCGGCGGATATCCCCGCCCACATCGGCAGTAAACGCGACCCCGTCCCACCTAACGTATTCATGGAAAGGCTATTCAAGCCATCCGTGGTATGGGAAGGGGAGTCCGACAACACTAGCACATATCCGAATACACCCCCAGATTCCGAACCATCTGACATAATCGGAGGCTCCGCCACCGAAATAACATCTTTGGCCCATGAAATCATGGTTGTAATCGCCTCGTGGACCGAGCCTTTCCTGTCCTACCTAAACAGGCAGGAGCTCCCCGAGGACCAAAATGAAGCACGTTGTATTGTGCGGCGTTCCAAGGCCTACAAAGTCCATGAGGGAGAACTCTATAAGAAAAGCGCGACCGGAGTGCTCCAAAGATGCATCTCCGAAGAGGAAGGGCGGCATCTCTTGGCAGAAATCCATGCTAGACTCGGCGGGCACCACACTGCGGCTAGGGCACTTGTCAGCAAGGTCTTCCGTGCAGGTTCTTATTGGCCGACAGCCCGAGCAGACGCACAGGACCTTGTCCAACACCGCGTCTGTTGCCAGCTCTTTGCCAATCAGAGTCACATGCCCCCTACCGCTCTCCAAACAATCCCTATTACTTGGCCCTTCGCGGTCTGGGGGCTGGATATGGTCGGACCTCTTAAAGGGGGAAGCCATAAGAAAAAATACTTATTGGTCATGGTGGACAAGTTCACCAAATGGATAGAAGCCAAACCAGTTAAAACGGCTGAATCCGGACCAGTGATAGACTTTATATCCGTGGTTGTACACCGTTACAGCATTCCGCACTGCATCATCACTGACAACGGCTCAAACTTCACAGCCGACGAAGTGAAAACTTGGTGCGGCAACATGGGCATAATGCTTGATTACGCCTCTGTCTACCATCCCCAAACAAATGGCTAGGTCGAATGTGCAAACGGTCTCATCTGAGCGGCATCAAACCCAGACTAGTGCGGTCCTGGGCAGAATCGGGCACGCACTGGGTCGAGGAGCTCGACTCCGTGCTCTGGGGGCTGCGGACCACGCCGAATCGCACCACCGGATACACACCATTTTTTATGGTGTACGGCGCAGAAGCGGTACTACCCTGCGACATAATCCATGACTCACGTCGCGTGCGCATGTACGAAGAGAAGGAAGCCGAGTTAGATCGGCAGGACAACTTAGACGCCCTGGAGGAGGAGTGCGATGTCGCAAAAGCCAGTTCCGCCTTCTATCAGCAGCAGGCTCGACGATATCAAAGCAGAGAATTGCGGGCCAAGACTTATAATATTGGTGAACTTGTTCTACGCCTACCAGAGAAGAAGAAGGACAAGCTCAAACCTAAGTGGGAGGGTCCCTTCATTATTGATAAAGTTCTCACCGGAGGAGCGTACCGCCTGCGTAATGCATCCAATAACAGACTCGAGCCGAACTCATGGAACGCAGCCAGACTCCGGATATTCTACGCCTAGCACCGAACTCAGTGTTCATCTCCTTACCCCTGCCCCTTTTAATTATCTTCCTCCCCTTTTTCCTTTCTCACCCCTTTTTTCTTCTTCACACAAAGTACTCAGTACAGTACGGATGCTCGGATCACTCCGGCCGCGCTATGTGTGTAAACCATACCTAGGGGCTTCCTATACGGAAGCTAAATATAATTACTTTCAGGGCTTCTTGCCTATCACATATGCGTTCTTTTTTCCATATGTACCTTTTCTTCTCCATTATATGCATCGATATGACTTAAGATGTGGCCATGCTGGGTTGCCTGGCTCTTGTGTTTATGCCCTATGTTCCCGTTAATTCGGCTAGGGAATAAGGGCAGCACCTCTGCGATTGTTACTGCTGGTTGAGCCGGATGTGTACCTCAGACTGGGTGAAGCCGAAAGCTAGCGTTCTTAAGGTAATATTCGTTCGGGGAACAAAAGACGTTTCTTTCGTTTATTACAACGTGAACCCCTAGAAGTTTTGTATCCTGCGTCTCTGTTCATAGTCCGGACATGTACATCGATGCATGCATACCCAGGGAAAGGAACCCCTAATGTAACTATTCTCCCTGGAAGATGTTTCTTACTATCCATGTAATATAACATAACTAGTTGGGTACTTGTCTGTTCAAGCACTTATGACCCCTACGCCTGGTTTCCATGCATACCCGGTTCTGTATAACTGAGCAGGTATTCGGATACACCCCGGACAGTCGGATCCGGGGGCTGAACCGAAAAGGTCCGCCATGACAAATGATCTTTAATCCGGCTAGGGACTGCATATGTCCATTGAATTACATAGTCACTTGGACTGACTGTATTCTTCCTCTATACCGTCAGACAAGGCTATCTAGCTTACAATCCTGTTGGGAGTACTTTGCGGCTAACGCTGCCTGGTAATACAGCAGACTCACGAGAATTTCTTGCCCATCTGGCCCTGCAGGTCCGACTTCGGCCATCACCATGGCCCAGGCTTCCCTTGCACCTTGCCGGCAGGCTGACATCTTCCACAATTGTAAGCTCCGCCGTGCTCCTTGGAGCACATCCATGAGCTCCCCCATGCCTTTTGGCAGGGAGGTGGATGGCCACAAGGCCTAGGCAATAACCTGCATCACCTGCCAAGCTCGCTCGTGCAGCTGTGAGAGTTCTTGCAGTAAATCAACTTCAAAAGCGGGCATCTCCTCTTCAGGGCGGCCCGTCAACATACCTACAGATATAAATTCTTTCAATATGCTTCCTCGCCGAGCTGTATTACAGTTCGTCTAGGCACTTACCATAATTGTCGTGACGAAGCCTTCTGTTTTCCTTCACGGACTCCGCCAGCTAAGCGCGAACATCTCCTAATTTGACATCCAGCTGGACATTGGCATCTTGAAGATCGTTCTTCTCCCACCTAACTTGCGTAAGAACACGCTCAGTAGCTTTTAGCTGCCTTTGGAGATATGACTCGCTCTCTCCTACGATCTCTGGATTCTCTCCGGGATTGTCTGCAGAATTTTCTGTTAGATTTATCAAACAAGCCAATTACTAACTGGTACATTTCAATAACATTTATCTATCAAGACATATGTTACAAGATCAGGCCTTCTAGGACTCCTCGTTGGGAACAGCGGCCCTCAGCTGGGTCTTGCACTCCTCCATCTCTTGAGACAATTGGGTATTCTTATCTACAAGGACCTGCGCATGAAATGATCCTTAAAACAATTGTTCCAACCGTTTCAAGTCTCAGGGGCTACTGCTATATATGCTTATCAAATTTTCTTACCCGTATATCTTTGGCATACTGGTCCGTCGCTCGGGCGAGCCCGCCTTGAGCAGCTCGGATGTATGCGTCCCCCGAATTGAAAGCATTGAAAGCCTCTTTGAAAAAGATGTTATTGTGAAGTACGGCCCATCGGCGCCGATGGTTCATGGCACTCTCAACTTCCGAATTCATGGCGGAGAGCATTTTCGCATCCTTTGTCGGAGGCTAATTCAGCACCGGCCCCGCATTGGCCTCCTCTCTTGAAGCCGATTCTGGAATCCGGCTCGTGGAGGGGTGATCGGCAGGGTCCCTGGATATAGTCCGACGACACCTCTTTCTGCCAGAACACCAAGGACGCTGTTACATTTCAAACACAAATAATCAGAGAGCAGGTTTTTACCATACCTCTATAACGGTGTTTCGGCCCTAACCGCCTTCCTCTTAAGCCTGCCCGATCCAGACGCCCTTTACCGACGAGCCCCCAAGGGCTCGGCACCGCGTTCCGATGGTCGTCTCTACAGAAATGTGATTCTTTAAGCATGAGGCATGGCATCAGAAAGGAGTCCTCTTCAGAAGACAGGGTTTAGGCTTTGCTTACACGTGATGCAGGTAGCAGTCCGAGATAGTCTGTGACAATAGCCACCGAGGCACTATCGCAGCTGGCCTGATAAAATATCCCGTTGACGAGCTCCACAGTAATATCCGGATCTTCTTCATGTCCTGGATCTAAGGCCCTTCCAGGGTCCTCTGGCTGCGGGGAGGGGCTGTCGAATCCTTCTACGGCCCTCCTCAGTTCCTGCTCGGAAATATCGAGTTAAATAATCGTAACGAAGGACGCCATAATGAATGGAGCGGGGGAAAGAGTGACGACTTACCCAGCTTGGGGGGTTGTACATGGAAAACCCATCCCGCGGTTTGATATGAAGAAATTCTTCTTCTCCTCCTTTATACAAATCGGACAATATCCTCGCTAGAGCTGTGGCGGAGTCCGGACCTTTACGACCGCAGCAGGTGGCATGGTCTTCCCCGTTGTAATGCCACATGGACTTCCCCCGATATTGAAGCGACCGCACTCCTCGCATTATGCATATTGCTATAACCTCGACTATTGTCGGCCCTGATTTGGCCAGTATCTTTATCCTGCTTATCAGCAAGTGTACTTCTCTTCTATCCTCCTCTTGGGGGCCCTGAGGGCGCCAACTTCGGCGTACCTTCGGCGTAGCATTACTAAACTCAGGGAGACCCGTCCGGACTGGATCCGGAAGGGGAACATCATCAACATAAAACCACTCTAAGGGCCAGTTTTCGGGTGCCTTCTTGGGAGTACCGGATAGGTATCCGGTCTCGGTGATGCGCCATACTTCGGCTCCGCCCACTTGACATATGGATTCCCCCTGGCTGCGAGGGACGAGGAAGAACAACTTCTTCCATAAACCAAAGTGAGGCTCGCAACCCAGAAATAGTTCACAAAGGGCAACGTATCCCGCTATATGCAGCACTGAAGTAGGGTTGAAGTTGTGCAGCTGGAGGCCATAAAACTCCAGGAGCCCGCGAAGGAATGGGTGGATTGGAAACCCGACACCTCTTAACATATGCGGGATGAAGCATATTCGCTCTCCCGGGGATGGATTGGGAGATCTCCCTGCTTGCTCGCCGCCATTATAGGTGGCTAGTCTAGCTCGGACGGGAACCATGAAAGCCGGTGGAAGAAACCCTTTTGTCTGTAACTCTATCAAACGGCTTTGAGGAATGGAACACTCCTCCCATTCTCCTGGCTTGGAGCGAAGGTAACGAGAATAAGAGTTGCGGCGACCGGCCATGTTGGAATGGTTTTTTCCGGAGCGCTCTGTTGGATGCTTGCTCAAGGGAACAAGGTGAGGTTGGATCTAAAGATCCCCGTCCCTTCAAATATACGGTTTGCTTGCAGGGCCGGGGTGGAAAATGCAAAAATGCCCCGGCTCCTCGTATTCGCTCGACACATGGAGACGGCCGTTATTGAAGCACGGAAGCCAAGGAGTACAGCATTGATGGGAAGCCAGATATTGTTCGCAGCAACAGGTACTTTGGAGTATTCAAAGATGGAACCCGCCTTGCAATGCCGAAGACAAACTGTGCGCCGGACTCATCATCATTGAAGCCTGGTTCAGGGGCTACTGAGGGATTCCTGGATTAAGGGGTATCCGGACAGCCGGACTATATGCTCCAGCCGGACTATTGAAGCGTGAAGATACAAAACTCAAGACTTCGTCCCGTGTCCGGATGGGACTCTCCTTTGCGTGGAAGGCAAGCTTAGCGATCCGGATAATAGATTTCCTTCTTTGTAACCGACCCTATGTAAACCCTAGCCCCCTCCGGTGTTTATATAAACCGGAGGGTTTAGTCCTTAGAGACACAATCATAATCATCATAGGCTAGCTCCTAGGGTTTAGCCTCTACGATCTCGTGGTAGATCAACTCCTGTAATACTCATATCATCAAGATCAATCAAGTAGGAAGTAGGGTTTTACCTCCATCAAGAGGGCCCGAACTTGGGTAAAACAACGTGTCCCTTGCCTCCTGTTACCATTACCCTTAGATGCACAGATCGGGACCCCCTACCCGAGATCCGCCGGTTTTGACAGCGACACGACCTAGGAGCTGCAGCGCAAGCAGCTTAGCAACCTGATGAGACTGCACTTCTTTGGCGCTCATATCCACCAACTTAAGCTACATAGCATCAATAAATGTCCTGTGCTTACGGTTAATCTTGCATAGAGATTGGAGTTTCAGTCGTATTAGAGCGGAAGCATGTATTTCTTCTTGAATTTCAGATTGAAGAAGTCGAACAGATTCAGGCGATGAGTTCATCGACCTTGTGTCACTAAGTAAGTTTGACACTACATCAAGATGTGACTTTGTGGTTGTATCCCTACCCTCAATATGTGTTCCCTTCTCCTTTAGAATATGTGTTAGAGGGACAAACAATGTGTTTTTTCACTATCATTGTGGTTGTTCTTCCTAGCAGCAGCGTTGTCACCCTGAAAGAGAAACAAGTAGGTAGATAACAGGTTTTGCACGTATAAGCATCAGTGCTGTCAATTCATCTCATTTCTTTGTGAGATATAAAGGTACACGGTTTAAAATAGCATTAACAGAATAGGCATTGTTCATAGTTAAGACGGCGGGAAATGGCATTGTGCAGGAGCGGCCAGCTTCACCAGACCACTGGATTACAGATCAAGAACACAAGCATAGATGTAGTTCTAAACAATGTATAAGCATGAATGGTGAGTGCACTGTCAATTTATACCATTTCAGATTGGTAAATAAAGAGACACGATTTAAATAACATTAATTTAATATGGCATTGTTCATAGTTGAGATATAGCAGGGTATGACATTGTGTTGTTGCTGGTAGTCTCACCACACCACTTGATTACAAATCAAGAACACAAGCACACACTTAGTGCTAAAGAAGATAACTTGCTATGATTAGTTTAATTTACGTGGTAAGAATAAGGAACTAGATTGTACAACTAAAGATTGAAATTGAGAAGGACAAACTTATGTTTATGTACTTCTACTTTATAAATTTTGAACAATCAATTTGATGCAGATGAAAAAAATAAATAGCATTTGCACTCATAGCTATCCAAATATAAACAACAAAGTTTGAAGGCTCGAGGAGGACAAACTTACATTAGTAGTGAAGACAGGCTCTATAGAGGCCTTGTCCATATTGATGGGCGGGGGGGGGGGGGCAATTAAAAAAGTTTATACCCACCTCTT